>NC_066620.1:71003285-71322927 GCF_025201925.1 Gopherus flavomarginatus | reverse complement strand
GATTTTCAAAAATCAGAATTTTTGTGGTTTTCTATAACCTTTGTTGCCAGTTTCCAACAATGTCTAGCGTATATGTACAGTATTCACAAGTAACATTTACTTTACATACCACAGCATAACTGCTCTTCTGTAACTTTTCATCACAGAACGATATTCACAAATTCTTTACAATATAAAAAATATTGCCTTCCTCAGAATAACATTAACAGGCTATTTATCTTCATGACAAGCAGGTCACAACCTCAGCTAGTGTAAATCAGCATAGCACCATTGAACCTAATGAAGTAATTGACTACAATGGAGGCTTCACATGTGCTGCATTCATTCTGGGTGGGCTATCAGTTCAAGGATCTGAACCAAAATGCTCAAGGGAGGCAATTTCTGCCATGTCCAGTTAGTGTTACCACTAACTGAATCTTTCATCAGTAGCCAGTTGGTGCTAAGTACAGTTATTTACTAGAACCTTGTTGTAGATAGTAAGCTGCTCAAGGCAGGGAACTGTCCATGTCAATGTGTTTGTACAGCACCTGGCACAGTAGAGTACTGCTTGTTCTCAATCAAGGATTATGAGTGCTACTTTAATGTAAGTAAATAATGATAGAGCTGAGCACCAGGATTCCATGTGCAGGAACAGTGGAGACACTTTAATGTCCTTCTGGTTTTAGACATATTACAGGTTTCATACAGGTACCTCGGAACCATTCCTAGAACCAGCATGAACTTGTTGAGTGATCCCACTCTGTGCCACAATCCAAGAATATCTCGCAACATCTCTTAGTCTAAGGAGCTGAACAACTCATCTCCTTCCACATTCAATACATGATGAGGGAAAACTCTTCAAGTGGCCACTGTGACAGACCCAGACCAGTTGGGTGCAGGAGTCTGGTAGAAGGCAAATGTACTGGCCACTAGATGAATAGTTTTCTATCCCCTGAGTGACCAGAGCAAGGGCTGCTCTAGAGCAATCAGGAACCTGCTAGAACCAATTAAGACAGGTAAGCTAATTAAGACCTGGAGCCAATTAAGAACTTACTAGAATCAATTATAGCAGGCAGGCTAATCAGGACACCTGGTTTAAAAAGGACCTCTCATCAGTTAGTGGGGGTGCTCAAGGGGCCAGAAGGCATGCTGCTGGAGGACCGAGGAGTACAAGCATTATTAGGCTTCAGGAGGAAGATCCTGCGGTGAGGATAAAGAAGGTGCTAGGGGGAGGCCATGGGGAAGTAGCCCATAGAGTTGTAGCTGTCATGCAGCTGATACAGGAGATGTTGTAGACAGCTGCTATTCACAGGGCCCTGAGCTGGAACCTGGTGTAGGAGGCAGGCCCGGGTTCCCCCTATTCCCCCCAACTCCCTATATGACATAGGAGGAGTTGACTGGTCAGTTAGGAAGGCCTAATTTGGAAAGGGATCTGGCCTGTCTCCAACCCACCAGTTGGGACAACAGAGACTGTGGGGATTGTTCTCTATTTCCCCCTTGCTGAACAGCGATGAGGTTAGCTGAGTGAATGGCAGGTTTGAGCCTCTAGCAGAAGCGGCCAAACTGAGGGCTGCTGTGAACCTCTGAGGTGAACAAATCCTCCAGAAAGCACAGGACCCACCAAGGCAGAAGAGGAACTTTGTCACACCACCTGGTGATTTTTTTTTTCATACAGGGGAGATACTGGCCATTTAAGGATTTGTTCTTCCAAGGGTTTGTTCTTCCACAGCCTTGCACTTTTTGTATTGACTTCTACATTTTCAAGCTGAATGTCAATGGGTCATTTTTTCTTAATAGCATTTTACACCCCATTTACATCAATGTGACTCCACAAGGGATACAAGAGAATTGGGTCCCAAAGGTGACTGTTTCAGCAATCCGTTAGAAGAAACTCATATTCAAGATTTGGTGTTTCTTCAGAGATGTGGCTGAGACACTTACTTACTTAGTAATATCTGGGCATCTGGAATTTTGTTTGTTAAATTTCTCTTATAGACATCTGAAAAATATAATTTGGATTCATTACATAAATGAACTAACCATCTGATTTCTACAGTAGTTTCTAGCCATTCCTCATAACACCTCCCGATTTATCTATAATTTTTCATTCCTCCAAATCAGATTGGTTGGCTCACTTGTGCAAAGATGTACATATTCAAAGTGCTTGATTCCAGATTGGTCACGTACTTTGAGATTGGCTACGACAGGGTTTCTTCCATCAGAGCCACTACATTTGTCAAAGTGGACTCATGTGCATGTCCTAGACTACTCTGGAACTGTTCTTTTAGTAGCTGAACACCTTGCTCAAAGAGGTGAGATAATAGTGACAGACCATTAACTATGTGATATCATCATGAATTTGGAAGCCCTAAAGCCTCCTGCTGATGTAAATCTTAAATCTGCTAGTGTCAGTTGATGTTTGTTATATTCCTAAAGAATTCCTTAATTAAGCTGTCAATGTTTTTTCCTTATCAAATGCCAAATATGAAAAATAAACTCACTTAAATCTTAAGGACTTGCTACTGAATTTGGTTAATATACGTTTTAAAGTTTTATGGAGAACTCATAGTCCTTCAAACTCTAACTTGATTTTCTTCTGAATTCAGAGAATTGCTATTCCCCAATGTAGTTTCTTAATATTACAAATTAATGCAAGAACACAAGGAGCTTGATTCTCCATTGCCTTCCACCTTTTACACATATGCAAAGTGGGTGTCAAATGTTACCAGACTAAAAAGGTAGCACTTTACACTCTTTGCACTCAGTGTGAACTGGCATAAAGTGCAAGGCAATGGAGACTCAGGGCATGGCTATACATGCAAATGTTAGAGCGCTGTGAGTTAAACCTGCCTTCATAGAGCGCAGCAGTGAAAGCGCTGCAGTCTGTCCACATTGACAGCTGCAAGAGCACTGACGTGGCACTGGGAGCGGTGCATTATGGGCAGTTATCCCACAGAGCACCTCTTCCCATTTTGGTGCCGTGGGAAGGGGGTGTGAGTGGGGGCATTCTGGGTCCTGTCCCAACACCCCATTATGCATTGCTTTGCATCCCAGCAATCCTTCTTCTTCCACCCACATTTGGAGATATCGTTCAACGTTTTTTGTGCTGCGCACTCTATCTTCCCTTTTAGGCCTGCAGGAATGGAGCACCTCACCACTGCTCCATACTAGGGATCACCTGGCGCGTGGAGGCATGGTCACCTGGAAAAATTCACTGATAGCACTCCATGCCTGGCTGAGCAAACAGGAAGGGGATTTTCAAAATTCCCAGAGAATTTAAGGGGCAGGTCTGGTGGTTGGTCACCTGAGGGTAGGGCAGTAGAGTTCAAGGTGATGACCAGAGTGGCTAGAACAGGTATTGTGGGACACATCTGGAGGCTGATCAGAGCACATTAACAGACTAGGGCATCCACGCTAGTGCCATGGCACTCCGGTGGGGGCGCATACACGTTATGCCACTCACCGAGGTGTATTACCAGGAGTGCTCTAGCCGCGGAGTCAGAGCGCTCTACGTGCCTTGCCAATGTGGACAGGTCATGAGTTAGAGCACACTGGGCTGCTTTAATGCGCTCTAACTTGTAACTGTAGCCAAGGCCTCAGGCTTAATGTGTTTCAGGTTTGGATGTATAATCACAAAGGAACTGAACCAAAGCCCCTTAAGTCAGTGATATTCCCTGGCAAACTCTGACCTTAAGTACTCAGCCAAGTACTTAAGCATCTGCTTAATTTTAAGTAGCTTAGTAATCCCATTGATTTTAACAGGGCTAGTCACATGCCTAAAGTTAAGAATATGCTTAAGTGCTTTTTCAGTGAGTGCATCTGCAAATCTAGCATTTATCTTGGAACACAAAACAGAGTCACAAGACACAAGTACACATCTAGTTGGACTATCTATTCAGTGATTCCACAAGGAAAGCAAAACACACACTTATAACATGTTAATTTTAAAAAGTCAACAAAAACTGATAGCTTTGTAGTGGAATTCAAGTTTTCAAATCCTGACCAATGTACAGATCTGGTAAATTTTTTTTGTCAGTCCAACCATTTTATTTTGAACTGAGCTGGATTTGCTAAAATACTTTGTGCTAAAATAATTGAATAAAATATAGCTTTTTTATTAGAATTGTCTTTGCCATTTTTGAGATAGAATCTATATAGCATCTTCACTTTTTATTAGGGATGGCTGGACAAATTCAAACCAATAACTAACATTGCTAGTTTCTCTCATATGGCTGTGCCTGAAGATTAAATTTTAATGAGAAATCCTACCACCCATACATTTCCTACTCAAATTAAATATCAAGTGGTTATACTCCTTTTAACTAATTCATCTTTGATTATTCTTGGGACAACAACTAGATCATATTAGCCGGAAGAGCTACAGTAAATCTGTCCTGATTTCTTTCAGAAATGGCAGTGCCACCCAGATAGGAACAGTGAATTAACTTGACACTGTACTTTGCTGAACTAGAATGAATATTTTATAGAATAAAGGCATGCATAAACATCTCCAGCTTTTAAATTCATTGAAATCATTGGAGTTTCTCTAGGCATGAATTTGGCATACATTGTTCAAGCTATTCATAAAATATTATGAGAAATAAGAAAACTCCAAGACTCGCTAGTTTTGGAGTGACATGCTTTTATTGCAGTTGTGTTCTATGCCTTCCATAATCTACATTCTGTATCCTCCCATTCTTTCCTAGAAACACCCATTTATCGTCTTTAGTGTCATCATATTCATTAAAGCAACATCCCCACATTCAATCCTATGCTCATTCTACTCACCATATTGGTGGTTGACCTCTGCCTTAACTTACCTTTTGATTAGAGCTGGTCAGAATTTTTCCACTGGAACATTTCTCCACTGGAAAATGCTGATTTGTTGGAAGCTAAATGTTTTGTAAAAAAAAAAAAATTATTGATATTGATGAAATTTCATCCTGGAAAAAACTGGAATGGAGGCATTTAGATAAAAATTGAAACATTCTGTTTTAACCTTCTTTTCAAAAGGACTTTTCATGTCAATTTTCTCATAAAATATGATTAAAATAATGTCAAAATCAGAGCAATGTTTCAATTGACATGAAACTAAATTGTTTTTTGAATTTGATTTAATGGCAAATTGGTTTCTGAATGGAAGAAAATATGAAATCAGCCTTTCTCACAAAGCAGAAAATCCAGTTCCTGCTAAGCTCTGTTTTCAGTGCAGTAGTTCTTTTACATTTGGAGGTATAACTGCTTGATTGCAAGATGAACAGTTATGATGAAACCCTTCCCTGCCTACCCTTTTCTCTACCATCTCAAGTTATATTATAGACCATTGAAAATTCAGTCTCTGCTCCTGTTCCTTTTTCTGCATGTCTTCCCCGCTTCTACATGTCTTTCCTGCTTCTACAGGTCAGGTTTTGATTATCACAATTATTGTAGTACGTCCTAATCACACAGAGATATTCCCTGAAAAAATCTGGGACCAGCCCACTAGTGATGCATACATCAAGTCTAAATTGGGATTAGCCGACATTAGCCATGCAGAAGAAAATATTTCAAATCACTTGGTAACATCCAGTTATGCCTGCAGCTGGGCTATAGTATGTAACTACATAAATTCAGTGAAAGTTTAGATAGGGAATGTGCCACGGAGGCAGCTGACTTACCTTGGTAGGAAGGAGAGAGTTGTATGCATGGAGTCTGAGAAAGCATTACCTTAACCTCCTGGGAAACAATTTCCAAAAATGCAGCCAAGTCCTTTACCAAAATAAACTTGATTCCAATCAATATGTTCAGAAGTAGACCTGATGCGATTAATTTCAGTGACAATACAGTGAGTTTAATGTCACGTTTTAAAAACTGCCTTTTTTGGTTTGGTTTGTTTTGCAACAATTAGCATTTCAACAACCACAAAAATATATATGTTGCAAGAAGCTTGAGGTTGTACTTGAATACACCAGAATATTATTTTTCTCAGTAACATGTGGATGAACCATAATACAGTTCTCTATCACTTCTCTTGTAAGCATTAATATTGAGAAATGCCTAAAATGTTGTCTGTGTCATTTATTTCCATGGAATTCCAACAGGATTTTTTCAAGCTTTGTAATATATAGATGTATAATAACTTGTAAAATATGTGCTACATTTCTTTACTTTCTGTGATTCTGAAATCTGTTACCCTCATTTTTAAAAGTCTGTTTGCCTTTTTATCTGAACTTTTTAAAAATCCCCACAAATATTTTGTTAGAAGTACATACCCTAAACACACCCCATTAGAATATTTGACGTTTTAGTCCTGTAACAAATCAATATTGTGAATACTTTTCAGACTTGAGAACTATCCAAAGTCTTTTATAAATTGTATGTGTAAGACCCGCTATGCAGTATCTTCTCTAGAAATAATCTCTAATCCAGCTTCTGTGTCCTGAAGCCTGAGACCCAAGTCTAGTCTAAATCTACTTGAAATACAAATTGTGATGCATCCCTTGGATTCTAAACATAACAATTTGGTTTTTCAATCTTCATTCTCTTTCTTATGTGTTATTTCATTGCACTTGGAATGAACTTACTTAAAGTCTCAAGCTTGATTTTTATTCATGTTTCAACTGATTTGCTTTCGTTCCTGCTTTTTCCCATCTAGCTTTCTCCTTCAGAATTACTAATCTGACATCAATGTTGTGTCTGCATGTTTTAACTTAAAGTTTGCCTACTTGTAGCATTTCCTGGCGTTTGATTTATGATTTGTGCATTCAGGCTTTCAGACTTCACAGATAGTGAATTTGTTTCCTAGGTATTCACAGACTGGTCAGTTGGTTAAGAATATCCTTAATGGTCCAGAGAATGAAAATCAAATGAGGTTGGGTCAACATAATGCCTGTCCTGCCTCTAAAGCAAAAGTTGCAAAAAAATGCCAGTGTCCTGCAAGTGTCTCAAAGTCTTAACCAAGGATCGGGATCCCTTTTTCTCATGTAACAAGCATACTTTCCCTAAAAAAGTGACTTATATAATAGACAGTAAAGCACTGCAGTTGAACAAAGCATGGTGATAAATAAACTTTGATTTTACCAGCAATGGTCTCCTGTTGAAAGAAATGAGTGATTGAAACATTCTAGCTGATTCAGTGTATGGTCTTTATAAAGAGTAGTTCAGAACCAAAGAAACTGGAATGCTTAATTAGGGAGCAAGCATTGGTGCATTGAAACAAATATAGCACTCTGGAGTTTATAAAGCTATGTATAATTTTCAAGTCCATAAGTTATAGTGTAAAGACAAAAATGAAAGTAGCACACACACAAAAAAAGGCAGGACAAGATAATGCTTACCATATGGGGAAAGAGGAATAAAGAAAGTTTACAAATACAGCTTGAAAAAATCAGTCAACTACTCTAATGATGATTGGGAAAGACTCCCTGAGAAATGTAGCAATCTGAGACATCAATTTATTATTATGATTATTATTCATTGTTTGCCACATAATTGCAAGAGAATCTGATCAGGATTTACAGCCCACTGAATTATGTGCTGTACACACATGCATTAAATGGACAGTTTCTGCCCCAAAGACCTTTACAGTTGATTCATGTGATGAGACGACAGCTGGATACCACAGGCAGGGGAGGACTAGGTAACAAAGATGTGATAATGAGGAGAGGTGGTCAATTTTTTTTATATGAAGCTTTCGTGTGTGTGAAAAATGGAGATTCAGTGACACTGAAACATTTCACTAATTCATGTCAGTTTTGCCAAATTGTTTTGGTTAAAAAAAATAGACAAAAGAAAAGATTATTTTATGAACAAAACATTTGATCTTTTTGTTTCAAAATTTCCTTTTAATTTTTAAAATTAAAAATGTTTTTAAATGGTCTATATGAAATGAAACAGCCTGATTTTTTTGTCAGTATAAAATGTTTTATTCAGCCTGAATTTTTTTTAACATTTTTTAAATGAGCTAAAAACATTCTGAAATTTCATTTTTTGGTCTGACCTGAAACTAATTAAAAATTGCCTGTGAACTGAAATATCTGTGCAAAGTCTCAATCCACCCACTGCCTGGCCATTGATCAGTGTTTTGAAGGCGTCACAACAGAGGTACATTTTAAGGATGGATCTGTTATCTTTAATTTAAAGATGAACTAATTTTAGAATCCTTATTGTTGTGAAGATCTCTTTCCCAATGTGCCATGCTGTTTTCTGCAGACCACTTGCTCCTGCGTGTTTACTGTTTTTAAGAGCTTTGCTAAGCAGCTTCAGGGTGAAACTGAGAATACTTGGGTCAACTTCACTGCTACTGTATGAATCTGGAGGTGGATGAATTAGTTATTTATTTATTTAATGTATTGCAATAGTACTTTAGATGCCCCAGAGACTAGGATCTCTTTGAGCGAGGCACACTACACACACAGCAGAAAAAAGGCTCTGTCTCAAAGAGCTCACTTATTCAAAATATTTTAGTTTGGACTTTTTCTTACGTACCAGAGGGTAGCCGTGTTAGTCTGGATCTGTAAAAGCAGCAAAGAATCCTGTGGCACCTTATAGACTAACAGACGTTTTGGAGCATGAGCTTTCGTGGATGAATACCCACTTCCTCAGATGCATGTAATGGAAATATCCAGGGGCAGGTATATATATGTGTGCTAGCAAGCAAGCTAGAGATAACGAGGTCAGTTCAATCAGGGAGGATGAGGCCCTGTTCTAGCAGTTGAGGTGTGAAAACCAAGAGAGGAGAAACTGGTTCTGTAATTGGCAAGCCATTCTTACGTACGTATCTATTAGTAAATATGCATTTAACATTCACCCAGCTCTTTAAGCTGGGATTATGCTGAGGAAAAACCAAATAATTGAAAAAATATTAAATGTATGCACATTATTTATTTTGTACATACATCAGCCCTGATTCAGGAAGGTACTTAAGGAAGTGACTAACTTTAAGCACATTGACATTAATGGGGCTACTCCCAATCCTTAAAGTTGGGCCAATGCACTCATCTTTCAGAATGGGGATCTTGCACCTTGTACAGTTGCCATTGACTACTCAAAGTGCAAGGCAGGGGAGAGTCAACCCCACATATTCTGATTCTGCTGTAGAAATGGTACCAGTTAGCCCTGTGGCCAACAAAGTGATTGAAAAGTAACCTACCAGGCAAATATCTAGCTAGACTCCAAGTCATTCCATTCCCATTAGGAACCTAACAAATAGGCCCAAAGGGCTTCTCCTACTTACACCACCTTTGCATCAATGTCATTCAGTTGACTGCTGTGAAGTTAATCTTGATTTACACTGGTGTATGGGAGGGGACCTATATAGAGCAGGTGATGAAGTTAGAAAGCTTCATCTACATATTCTTCAGGGTACAAAGCCTTTCTCTCATATTGCAGGGGATATCTTCCCCAGGTAGCCTTTCAGAGGTTATTTTCTGTGAAGCAATGAGGAGGAGAACTCAAATGGAAATATGCTATCAGCATTTGTGATCAGATTTATGTGAAACTCCCTGACCTAACTCCTCTACCTTTCTAAATGACCAATCACAAATTACAAGGATTTTTAAAAAATCATAGACGTTCCAGTGCCAGAGTTTCCACGTATCCCACTCCCATAATTTGACTTTCGGATCTGTGCATCCTGGAAAAAAAACTTCACCTTCCCATTGAAAATTGTTTGAAGACGTAGCTATTTTTTTAGGGATTTTTTTTAAGGACATTTCTTAGAGGTTTCAAATGAACTCTTCCATTTTTGCAAGTACTGAGTTTTTTGATGCTCTAGCCCACGGTGTAGAGTATCTTACACAAGAGATATACGAAAGAGATAAAGAACAAAGCACATTTCTATGAAACTGTAACTGCCAGCCGTGCCTACACATTGTTTCCATACTTCTGCAATAACATTCCACAAAATAATGTTCATGTTTCATGTATGAAGTTAGGGGAGTTTTGTACTTAAGGGCAAGTGAACTATAGATACACCAGCCAGAGAGAGGAAAAGCAGGGTGAGAACTGCAAAGGAAGGTTACTGAGAACTACACAAGAAGTAAATCCCTTGATCCAGGAAGCTGTACACAACAAAGAAATCACTTTGACTGGAGAACACAGTGTGGTCTGTTCAGCACTAGTTATGGGTGATGAACAAGATGTTATCATTTTGTAATTAATCTACACTTTAGTTAAACTAAATTAATTAAGTAAAACTTTGTTCATTACACATCAGTGGAGTTCTGGACAGAATACATAGGAAGATTATAAGTAGGAGTAAATGGCTACTACTCAGATGAGTCACTGTAAACCAAGATAGACCATGCATATTATTCTTTATTTTATTAGTTCTCTTTAACATAAAGAAGATGTGGGGGACAAATCTTGTTTTTTATAATCAATGTTTATGTCTAATAAAAAGTGGATATTAATGGTTCAATCCTGCCCTCAGACAGGCAGATTTGTTTCATTGCCCAGCTTATTAAATCAATGACTCCAAGTGTATGAAAACACAGCCTGTGATTTTACAAGATAACTACCTATGGATATGGGACTGGATCAAGCCCCAGAAGCATGCTGAAATAAACAGGAAAAAATTAAGAAAACTAAAAAACAAATAGTCTTTCCAAACAAAATATAAACTGTAACCAGTAATAAAAGGAAAGGCACATTGTAAGCAAAAGTATAAGAATTCATGCTCAGTTCAGATGTTCATAGAAAAGAGTTTGCACTAGGATCAAAATAGATCAGCATATAACACAATTAGGTTTGGTTAATGCACAAATATCAGAGGTTATCTTGGAAAATACTCATATATACAAGGTTTGCTGGTTCTTTTTATGGATATATTCATCCTGAACTTATGTTAACAGTAGCCAGTCTCTTCTAGGTGTGATTGGTAGATCACTGAGAGTGATGACTTACTCTTTTACAGAAGTCTTGAGCCAATCACTGGTTACTTAAAGCACTAGTGGTGCTTTGTCCAGAAATTTATGGCCAGGTTGTGTGGTTTCCTATTCATTCACAAAGTGGCAGGTTGTGCCAAAGCCCTATTGTGGATGTGCAAGAGGAGGGAGGAACTAAGATACTCCCCCATCTATCTTGTATTCTACACAGGGTCAGACCCAATAGCAGCCTCTGTGCCTGGGAGATGCCACCCCCAAGAGCTAAAAAAACTGAGTCAGGCCCTCAGAATCATGAGATTGGTTTAAAAGTAATTATTCAAAGGAAAAAAAAACATATTTCAAGTTCTTTGGATTTTGAGCCATCTGGGTGCTTTCATGTCATGTTTGCAAGCTTTTCTCCACAACCATGAAGGCTAGAAACTTACTTTTTTAAAAGAAATGACAGTTGAGATTCTTGCACCATCACAGGATTTCCGGAGGTAGGGCTTGAAGAAAAATGCTGAATATCCTGAGATGCATGATAAAATGATGAGAGATGGCTGCACTTCAGGGGGAAGAGGATAGGGCCATGGCACTGCACTCCCTCCACAATGGACACCAGAGCTGGCCTGGTGCTCTGGAGAGAGCAGGATGCAGTATGCAAAGGTGAAGCATATATTTTCTCCCCTGCATGCCAAAGAGCTAGGAAAAGGATTAATCTGAGTTACTCAGGTTCATATTGAGTAGAATTAATATTAATAATGAATGTATCTAAACTCTCTACCTTGAAAAGCAGGCTGAGCTAGCTTCAGGCCACCTCGAGGTATTAATCCTTCCAAATCATGTTTTTTTGAGACCAATGCAAAGAGCTGACACACCTTCCAGGAAGGGATGCTCATCTGGAATACTAAGATAGCACTGTGGGAATGGAATTTCCCAGACATTTTACTAAGTTACAAAAACACAACAGGAAAAGCAGGAAGTGAAACTGTTTATCAGAAGTAATGAGGACAATCCTGAACAGCTTTGGGACCCAGTCAATAGATGTGGCAAGAGGGATGCTAGGGAACACCACTTTTGGGCAGGGGGAGACATAGGCACCAACTTTCCCCAGCGCTGGTCAGTGCTCGCACTCTCCCAACCCTTTCCCCGCCCATGCCCTGCCCCCATTCCAACCCCTTCCCAAAGTCCCTGCCCCAACTCCGCCCGCTCCCTGCCTCTATTGGACCCATTCCCCAAATTCCCGCCCTGTCCCTGCCTCTTCCCCGAGCGCACCGTGTTCCCCCTCCACCCCCTCCTCCCCACCACGCGAAACAGCTGTTTCACAGCACAAGTACTGGGAGCTAGGGGGGGACAGCAGGCACGTGGTGCACTCAGGGGAGGAGGTGGAGGTGAGCTGGGTGGGGTACCAGGGGGGCAGCTGCTGGTAGGTGCAGAGCACCCATTAATTTTCCCCTGTGGGTGCTCCAGTGGTGGTATCTAAACTTATCAACCAGTTGGGGCCCCTTGGTGCTCGATGCTGTACAAACAGATAATACATGACAACCCCAAGGAGCTCACGGACTAAATGAATCTGGGGTGATAATGAGACAGGCAAAACCCCTTGGCTCTGAGCCAAGTAATGCAAAAAAGAGGATTCAAGAGATGTGACACCAGAGCCTGTGGTGGGCCTGATTGCCAAAAAGACATGGGAAAAAAACACTGTTCTCTCGAACTATAGGATGTTTGTGTTCACTCTGACAAGCCCAATCTAGTGGAGCTTTTTGCAGATAGACTAGACTGTTCTTCCTATTTTCATCTCATCATCTTTCTATCTTTAATAAATGCTATTTTAATTAGACCATTTGATTCTCAGAATGTTGGGAAATTACATTTCAACCATCCCAGACTCATTGAACACCCTTTAACTTCTAACTAAGAGCAGGGACAGAAGGATGTCTGAACCTAATCCACCCAGCATTCTTGGTCAGAAGAATAGAGGTTAAGGAGTTGTCAACTCTGAGGCTGCAGCCTAGTGCCATGTGGGAGACCACTCGTAACCAGACTGAGGTTTAAGGTGACACTCCACCTGGGGAGGAGCACCCCCATCATCTCCAGTGTGAGCCTTTATACAAACTACACAGTGTGCCACACAGTGTTCATTATCTTTATTGGCTTACAGATGAGTTTAGTGTCTAATATATACTCATTTTTAAGACAGCATATTTCCACCTGTGAAATTATACAACCATATTTAGATGCTGCAGCTGTAAAGACTCAGTTCCTGAAGGAATGTCTCAATGTCTTACTGTCAGAACCTAAAATAAATAAATACAAAATCTCTGGCTAAGTTACAGCGCATTCAGAATTCTGCAAGTCATGGGCTTGCGTGGGATGTTGTAGTGTCCAAAGCTCAGAAATAATCAGAAAGACACAGAGAGTTGTTTGCTTCAAATAAGTAGTTTAGTGTCTGCCTCACAACTGTCTGCAAAAGAATCACAGAGCTCCAGATACAACTGGACTGCAGAACAAGGTGGGTAACTGGTGTCTCTGGAGAGTACACATGTGTAAAGTGGTTCAGATACACGTAGAAGTGACTCTAACATCCACCTGCAATTGTATCAAAACTTGTGACCTTACTTTTGATTTCTTCTCGATCCTCCCCTTCCCCTGCCTACATTTTCACACTTTTCTCCATTTTGCAGTTTTGGTTGGTACTAGAAAAAGAAAATAGTATGAGAAAAACTGTCCATACATGCTTCGTAATCTCATTTCTAAAACCAGAGGTTTGGCTAGATGGCTGAATGTTTGGGTGCTTATTCAGCATGAAGCTTTTGAGGTTTGCTCATTACTGATTATTTACACATAATCAAAATTGTGAATCTCTATAATCCCTGTTTTAGTGAGACAAGGGGGTGAGAGGGCTGGGGCTATGAAACGGGGAAAGTGCTAAAATTGGAGCTCCTGAGTGTGCACCCACCTGAAGAGATGACTCTCTCAATCCTGCAAAATGATCAGTGCATACAAACACATATGCATGTGTGGCTTCCAAGTGAAGTCAACTGGGACTTTGCATAATTAGGGACTATGGAATGAATACACTGAGTTTGCAACTTTTGCAAGCCAGCTGCAAATGGAAACTTGGACAACGAGCTCCTTCTGCTGCATCTTATTCCCCCCTTCTTTTTAATCTTTAAAGACTTTTCGCAGTTTGTCTGCATTGTAGTAATATTGCAACACGGCATGTTTTTAAACAGGCAGCGAGGTGTACTGGATAGGGCACCAAATTGGCAATTAGGAGCCCTGGGTATTGTTTCTGGCCCTGACTCCGTTTGTCTGACATTGGGCAAGTCACTCCAATTCTCTTTGCCTCTGTTTCCCCTCTTACATTCTGACTGTTTTGACTATTCACACTGTAAGTTCTCAGGAGCAGGGACAATTTTTTATTGGGTCTTTATACGGTCTGTGTCACAATGCAGCTCTGGTCTCTGTTGGGACCTCTAGGTCCATTATATCCATATTAATAATTCTTTATTTGTAAAATAAATGAACCATCAAGATTTGACAGAAATGTTCTCTCTCCCATTTTGCATTGCAATGGTTTATAAGGCATATGGTATCTTGTATAGTTTAGCACATATTTACAACAATAACTGCCTTATTTTTAGTTACAAAGACCAATCTTAATAAATGTAAAATTTATAACTACATTTTAAAACATAAATGCATAACCTAGATCAAAGAAGGATATAGTGTTATACAGGAACAAAGAGAATTGTCTAAGAGAAAAACAAGAAGAGATGTCATTATTTTCCCCTCAGTTCTTATTCCATTTCAAGTATTCTTCTAGTGTTACATGTGTTGTATTGTAGTAGATGCTCAAAGTTTTCAGCACACCTTACTACTTGGTGGCACTGAGTATATTAATGACTAGTGCTATTCTTTTTTCCTAAGTATTCAGGGAATGGGATCCACAGTTCTGAAAATCTGATCACCGTGTCCGTATGTATCTGTGACAGCTTACATTTCAGCTGCATGCCAACCTTCATGAACCCATTCAAGAAATGAAGAAGGATTGTTACCTTTCCAACAGATTGTGCTGCTAATAATAGAAGCCCAGTAAGAGTTTCAACATCACTGTCACTGACTGTGAAATCCTAGAAAAGCAGGATGCATACTTCTGGTGCAGAAGGCATTTGAGATTGGGTAATTTTCACAGTGTGATGGGTGAATAGAGACCAATAATGAGTCCACTTTGTGCACTTCCAAAGAACATAAAGTTAAAGAGAGCTCAGTCTCCTCAATTTTTCCACTACATGCAATATAGGAACTTGGGATTTTTTTCTTCCAATATACTATTGCGTGCATTGAGTTTCTATTCAACTACATTGAGCAGACTTTTAATCTAATTCATAATACTTTACTGTTTATTTCTCTCCAGCTCAGAATTAAGTTCTTTTCCCCCAAATAAATATATCAAACAGATAGTGCCCTTTATAATGGACTTCAGACAGTATTGAGAACCACATGTGTGGATATTTTTGTAAGGATAAAGTTGCAAAAGGGGGTTCATTTCTGATGAGGATATTTTATTGGAGGGAGTGGCTGGTGGGGTCAAATGACAGGCTGAGTGGCAAACATATTTGTAAATTGCAAAAGATCAGAAAATGTGGTATCATCCATCTTTTTTTTTTTCTGATCTCAACATGAGGTAAATCTGAGACAAACATATTGGCTTTTTTAAACTTACTTTATTTACTTGCTCTGATTTCCCTTGTAAATGCAAATGTCATCCATACAAATTTCCTCTCCATGCAAGCCTGTCAGAATCTTGTTCATTTTTTGTTGGAAGATTTTTGGGGCATTAGTGATGCCAAACAAGAGCAATGGCTTCCATGTAGCATTATAGAAGTCACCATCTTGGTACTGACAAGGTGCAACAGAACTTGCCAGAATTATAATAGTGTAATCCTCACTTATATAAATGAAAGGATTTATTGAAATGCTGCAAGTAACAACTCTAGCATACACAGGCAGATTGTAACTTCTTTCTAGTGGCCCCCTCAAGCAGGGCCAGTGATAAGGATGTGTTGCTTTAGTACCACTGTGCTCTGGTGACTCCCAGCTGACAGAATGCCTTCTTGGGGGCTGTTACCAACCAGCACAATTTAAAGTGTTCCTGAGGTTTGTTAAGGATTTTTGAGAGGGCGAAGACTGAACCCAAATTTACCTCATTGCTTCCACTAACTGTAATTAATAGGGAGAGGTTTGTGGGCTTGCTCCAATATGTCAAAAATTGTTTGGGGTTCTCGCCTGTGTCCTTGTGGTACTCACCAATCTCTTAGGCCTTGTCTACACTACAAAGTTTTGTTGGCAAAAGTTATGGTGCTTTAATTAAAGCACTTTAATTAAACTGCTGTTGCCTGTCCACACTAGCTCCTTGTGTCGGCAGAGTGCATCCACACTGACAGCTCTTGCTTTGACACAGAGAGCGGTGCACTGTGTTAACTATCCTGTTGTGCAACTGGCTGCAGAGTGCTTTGGGAAGGGTTTTCAGTGCCTCATGGAGCAGGCACAGCATCACATGATGCAGGTTTCTCAATCCCATCTTTCCAGGAGCATCCTAGTAGATTCTGCTTGGCACAGCAGTCTTTCCTGAAGCAGCCCACTGTGCCTGCTTGCCTATGGTTCTGTGGTTCACTCTGAGTTCTCCCACAGCCTCTTCAGGTGCATGGAGTGGCATCCTGAGCAGTTCTGTGACCTCTTTATGCTGAGGAATATCTAAGCAACACAGCAGTCATTTCTCCATGCCCCGCCCCCAGCAGCAGTCTGCCTGCCACTGTGTTCCTAGTGCAGGGCAGAACAGGAGCAATCCATGATAATGATTTGCTCTTTGTTCCCCAAATAGAGCAGCATGTTTAGCTGTCAGATACTTCTGGGAGTTTTGAAAGGGAACGGGTGCATGCCTGCAGGGTAGCAGAGATCAAAACAATGACCAGAGGGCTCATGGCAGGCATTGTGGGATACTGGTGGAAGCCCAGTTATGTGGACACAACAAACAGCAGTGTCTACACTGACACTTTGTCACTTTAACTTTGCTGCAAAAAAGCTTTATGCCTCTCACTGAATTGGTTTTATTTTGTCGGCAAAATAGCAGAGTTTTTCCACCAAAAGTAGCTTTGTAGTGTGTACACCTCCCCTTTTTCATCGGCAAAAGGCAGCTTTTGCCAACAAACCTTCGTAGTGCAGACAAGGCCTTAGTAGACCTGATTCTAAGGAGTCATGTTCATTTCTTCAGAACTTTTCAAAGAAGAGAGTGTGGCAGAGAATCTGCATTCCTTCCTTCCTTTCCTTGGTTCAACCACTGAGGATGCCGGGACAGAGGTTCAGGATGGTCAGTAATTTCAAGAGTCATAAAACCCGGGGGAAAAATAGGACAGACTAAGATGTAGAAGTGAATCTTATGTCCATAATCAGTTTCATAAAGATGCCTCAGAACCAGGAAAAGGTATAGGTATCAATGCCTCTGGAATTTCTTCAGAGGCATAAAAGTTCTGTAGGTCCCAGACAAAGGTATCTAACTCCATGCAGCATGGACCTTTAGAGGCAGTTTGATGGAGAACTTTATTTTTAGATACTTCAGAAATTAAAATCCCCAAATTACTAAACCCAGCCAATGAATTCTTGAAAAAAGGAAAGTCTCCAAGGGATATGATAGCTTCCTTGGGGAGTTCTATAAAACTTTTAAGGATCCTAGTTATCGGTTATGCTTAATGAGATTTTTGAAACTCAGCACCCGGCCCCTAGAAAGAATAGAGAAGTTACAGTTTTAATTTTCAAGCCTAAAATAGTTTCTAAGCTTCATGGTAAAATTATACATAGGTTTTCTTGTAACTACAGACCAAAATAGTCTCCATGATAATGCCTAGCTCTTTTACAAAGTTTTCATTCATATATCTCCAAATGTTTTACAAGGGGGAAAGCACCCTTTTACAGATTGGGAATCTGAGACACTGAAAAATGAAGCAAGGTGCCAAGGTCACATGGCAGGCTAGGTGCAGAGTCAGAAGCAAAACCCAAATCTTCTCAATCCCAGCTCAGTGCCCTATCTACTGAGCCACACTACAAAAAGTCTGGAGTAGAACTGGATAAATGCCTCCAAATTCCCACAAATATGAGCCTGAATATAAAGTTTAAATTATTCTGTCTGTCTTCTCAGCCTTTTGCAATTGCTGTCCAGGAATATTTTAGGAATAGTTCATGGGAGTTAAGATTGCCATTGGGTAGGTGGCAAAAAGACAGGGTGTCACTATTGTGTTGTACGGGGAAACTCTGGCAAACCAGTAAGGTGCCTGAAACCACTATGGCTTATTGTTAAGAGCAAGCTATTAAACAGTTGCAGCTTGACCAAGGCAGGAGGGGACTGGGGAGTCTTGGGTGCTGCAGAAAGGGCAGCTTGACCCCATGCTCTAACTGATAAAAATTGTGTTAAAGTTACTAATATATGCATTTTAAAAGAGCAGAATATGCCCCAAGAATGTCTTTTGGAGTCTCAAGGCTGAAAACTCTGGAAAAACCCACACCCGGTTAATCAATAATCAAAAGAAACATCTTCTTGATCATTAAAACTGCTTACTTAACAAGGTTTCTTTAAGGGACTTGTCATTCTATTACTAATGTATAAATAAGAGGGGAAAGCTTAAAATAGTTGAACCTGTTTGGGGACTCTTTTGGACTCTTTTTGGACTCTCCTTCGGAATATATCTTGCGGTCCCCACCGGCAGACGGAAAATTTGGCCACCAGAAGCCTGCTGCTGTGTCACTCAAAAGCCACACTCAGCTTGGTAATTATCAAGGGTGTTTTACTAATCTTGTTGCGGACGTAAGGGCTTAAGACTAAGTAAAGTTTAGCTTTAAGTGAAAGCACTCTTGTGTTGTCCTGTTTGTTGGATGGCCGTGTCTCCCCTGATTTATTTCCTGACACCTTCTCGCACAAAGTAAAAGTTACCAAGAGTTTTGGGTTAAAAGAACCCCGGGTAACAGTGTGGGGACAAATTTGGATTAGTACTTGTTTGTACCCTTGGAACTAAAATCTCTGTGCTGGGCTTTAATAGCCAATTTATTAAATGGGAACAAGTTCTCCAACACATCTAAGTCCTCATTGAATGGAACTGGATGAAATTCAACTAGAAGAGTCTGTGCATTTATAACATCCCATGGCAGGTGCTCAATCAGCCCAAACAGTATCGATTCTGCCAGCAAAGCAGAGAGAAAAAAATATTTGTGGAGGAGAATCATTTTCTACAATAGTTGTTCGCTCTATAATATTAGCCAATTGTTCTCTGACAGCTCAAGTGGGTTGTGTTATACAAATGCCTGTTTAGTCTGTGGAGAAGTCAATAAATAAATCGATGCTACTGCCTTTGCTTTCCCTGTATGTGGTACTTTTAGATAATTTAATTAAATTCTGTATAAAATAAATGGTGTGCCAAAAATATTTATTCAACAAAGGGTCAGGATAATATATTCTGAAGACTCAGAACACTTCCTAAAACCATTGCTGGTCTGCTTAAAATGTGGGTAAGTGCTTCTTTGTAAAGTTACAGCACCCACTTACCGTGCTGAGACCTCATTTATTTCAACTTGTCACTGTTACATTTATATTTTAGGCTCACTGCTTATTTCATATGTTAAATATGGTCTGAATAGATTGATTTCCCCTCACCCCACTTCCTATTAGCTCACTTTCATCTGATTTTAGGGAATATTGTCACTCCTTCAAGTTAATAAATCTTCATTTTTAGTCTGTACTTTAGCTTGGTTGGTTCTGATGTCACATTGGGTTTACTGGTGTGTTTCTCATTAATCTGTATTTTATTACCATTTGTTAGCATATGTACTCTGAATTTGTTTTCTTAAGAACACTTTACACTGCAATGACAGGCCTGATTCATTGGTTTTAGCAGTCTTACACTTTAATTAAGGGCTGACCTAACCACACTGTTCTTCAGTTTTTTGGGTTTACTTCATTTTACTCATGTTTGGAATTGAGAGTTCTTGGGAATTCTTACTCAAAGGGACACTGTTGAACAAAGCTTAGAATTAGACCTGAAATAAATATCACAATGGGCTTGATCTTATTCCTAGTCAAGTCAATTGGAAAACTTCCACGGGTTTTAATGGTGCAGGATCAAGCCCCTATACAATTAGGGTGGTGTTGTGCCTCTTCTGGCCTGATTTTCAGAGGTAGTGAATGCCCAAACTCCCATTACCTTCAGTGGAAGATACAGGTGCTCAGACCTAGCTTCATTTAGAAGGCTGCTTCTTAATTTTTAAGAGTCAGAAAAGAAAGTGGGTTAGATGGCAGGGTATGTCTACATTGCAATCAGTGTGTGACTGCATGCAGACATACCCAAGCAAACAAATTTAGCTAGTTCAAGTACCAAAAGAAGTGAAGAGGATACCATACAGGGTTCAGCATAGGCTTCAGAAGCCAGCCTGTGACACCAAGCAATTACATGGGCTTCTAGCCCACAATGAAGTCTGTGTTGCCACAGTTCATTGCTATCAGTACTTGAGCTAGCTAGATTTAAGGTATCATAGAATATCAGGGTTGGAAGGGATCTCAGGAGGTCATCTAGTCCAACCCCTTCCTTAAAGCAGGACCAGTCCCCAGACAGATTTTTGCCCCAGATCCCTAAATGGCCCTCTCAAGGATTGAGCTTACAGCCCTGGGTTTACAGGCCAATGCTCAAACCACTGAACTATCCCTCCCACCCCCCCCAAGCTGGGGTACATCTACTCCAGCTGCACTTACACCCTGGGAGTGCATTGTAGACATAGCCTGAGTGAGCTAGGTTCTTGAATGGTCCTATTAGTGGTTTGGCAGCTGGGCTGGGCTGAGGTGAACTGGAAAGAAGGATAGTAGGAAATAGTAGCAAAATGTGAAAGCAGAAAACCTAGAAACATTTTTTGGGGAAAATTGTATCCTTTGTTAAGTAGAGAATATATATTTCATTAGTGGAATGGATGATAGAATAAGAAAATTGTATTTATGGGGAAAATAAGTAAAAAGTGATGAAAATTTGTAAAGACATTAAATCTCTCCTACCATTTACAGCAATTCCTCACTTAACATTGTAGTTAAGTTCCTGAAAAATGCAACTTTAAGTGAAACAATGTTAAACAAATCCAATTTTCCCATAAGATTTAATGTAAATGACGCAGGTTAGGTTTCAAGGAAATTTTTGGGGAGCAGACAAAAGACATTATACCGTATTGTACTATACTGTGGTGGAAAGGTGCCCCTAGGGCTCAGAGCTGGGGGTGCAGGGTCTGGGAGGGAGTTAGGGTGTGGGAGGGCACTCAGAGTGGGGGTGCAGGAGGAGGCTCAGGTCTGGGGCAGGCAGGAGGTGCAGAGCACTTACCTGGGACAGCTCCTGTTTGGTGCAAGGGGTGTGCAGGTGGCTCTGCGCAGCACAGCACCACCCTCATGGCCACAATTCTGGGAGCCACGATTCTGGGAGCTGCACCCCCCCTCAGCAGGCAGGGCCAACTGGAACGCAGGGGCTTTAGGGGCTGCAGGGCCCTGGGCTAAGGGGTCCCCGGGGCCCTGGCCTGCAGCCCTAAAGCCCCTTTCGGAATACGGGCCAGAGGACTCAGGAGGAGCAGGGGCAGCCGCGCAGCCAGAGGCTGGAAAGAAGCGGCACTTTCCCCTTCAAAGTGCTGTTTCTCTCCAGTCGGCTTTGAAAAGGAAACTGCTGCTTCTCTCCAGCTGCGTGGCTGCCCCTGCTACTCCTGAGTCCTCCGACCCTTGCTCACAGGGCCACATTCTGAAAGGGACTTTAGAACTGCAGGCCAGGGCCCCGGGGCCCCCTTAGCCCAGGGCCCTGCAGCTCCTAAAGCCCCTGTGTTCTGGGTGGCCCTGCCTGCTGGGTGGCAGCTTCTCCGCTTCCTCACTTGCTCCCTCCCTTCCTCCCTCCCAAAAAGTCCTAAGCGCTGCCAAACAGCTGTTTGGCAGTGGGGGAAGCGCTGGGAGGGAGGGAGTGAGGGGGAGAAGAGGAACTTTTGCAATGCTCCCTTGTAAAGTCAGCCAAACGACGTTATAAGGGAGAATGGAAAAACTTAAAATGAGTATTTTACCTAATGGAGGAGTGACTTAACTTTGAAACAACGTTAAGCGGGAGGACAGTAAGTGAGGAGTTACTGTATTTGTCTTCTGGCAACAGTTCTGCTACCTCCAAACAGAGGCTCAGACTCAAAAGGTGCTCCTCAGCCTACAAGGTTTAGAACTTCCATATGGTTTTTTTCATTTCTTTTACCTATGCCAAGGTATTCTTGTTTAACTTTGAAGGACCAACTCCCCATAGTCCAAGGTTGTTTTCTTTTTCTGCAACATTGGGAGCAGTAATGTTACATGCAAAAGGAAAAGAAACATCTCATTGAACTGTAGAGAGAGAAGTACACAGAACCATGGACAGACTCGACTGACTCAGAACTGTCTGGGTTCTAGGATGATGATATTACTGTAAGATGATCCACAGCCCCTGCAGCAGGAATCACCAGTGCACTAAATGCCCCAATAGCAACTATGTGGGTGACACAGACAATCGCTCCGGAATTAACTCTCACAGGAAAACGATAAAAGACAAAAATGCCACATCACCTGTGGGTAAACACTTCCCACAGAGCGAACACTCTATATCTGACCAATCCCCACCCTCAAAGGAAACATTCACAACACTTTCAAAAGACAAGCCTGGGAGCTTAAATTCATAACTTTGCTAGACACTGAAAATCAGGGACTGAATAGAGACATTGGATTTATGGCTTATTACAACAATCTATAAGCCACTAACAACCCCCGCCTGCCCCCCCCACAAGTGTCTCCCCCAACCCTCTCCTTCCTTTCCTCCCTATCACTAGAGGGGTGTTAACAGGCCACCTCACCTTGAATGGTCCCTTGAAATATGTAAACTACTTATGCTAAACAACCTGTTTCATCTTGTATTTCTCTATCACACTCTGATTAAGCTTTCCAGATCTGAAGAAGAGCGCTGCATAACCTCAAAAGCTTGTCTCTCTCACCAACAGAAGCTCGGTCCAATAAAAGATATTTGTCTCGCAGAATTCAGACCAGCATCTATGAGCAGAAAATAAATAATAGCTCATAGACATTTTAGTCGTAAGCTGGTGGTGTTTACTGTTAAAACAAAATTATTGTATTTTTGGGGTTGGAATCTTGTCTGACTTTAGCTTTTTCTCATTCTAAATTACGTACCTGTGTGTAGAAAGTAGGTGAGAAATGCTCTGATTCAGGGAAACATCACTATTCAGGGCAGCTCTTAAGCTCAAGCTTAACTCAGTTGATATCAATAGGACTTAAGCAGGAGATTAAAACTAGGCAAGTGTGTTCTGAGTAAGGACTGATTTAAGCATGTTCCTAGATGCTTTCCTGAATTTAGGCCTAAATTTAATAAATCTCACTGACACCTATTATTGACCAGGGGTCATTTTGAACTAGTAGACACACTTTTCTGCTGATCCAGTCAATTTCTGCAGAATCCAAACTTTAATTAATAAACAATAGAGGTTTTTTTAAACTATAACTGTGGCAAGAACAAAACTAACAAAATATATGCTTCCAAATCTAAACTAATGCAGTGTTTACTTTCTGAACCAGCAGACATTCTGAAGCAACATCTTGAAGAGATGAACTGCTATGAACAGGATATTGAGTCTGAAACCACTGGTCTTCAGGTGCAGAAGCTCTCACATGGACATTTCTTCAGGCGTACCCCCTCCAGAATACAAGGTCACCTCTTCTGCACAGAATGGGATAGGATGGCAAACTAGTAAAATCTAGTCACATATGAACTTCCACATTGGATGCATAATATCTATTTTTCCATTTCTCTCTCATGGCTTTTCCTGAAGATCTAAAATGTGCTGTTTTTCCATTTACACCAGACTTCTAGCTATAGAGTAGTTTTGAAGAGCTTCTCTGCCATGGGCTTCAAATGATAGAGAGTGCATTTTTATTATAAGCACATTATGAGCATAGCTCTGGCGAACAGTGGTAGGAGGGAGTGGGTGTATTTCTGCCTATCCTCTGTTGAAAATGTTCTCCAAAGTACTGATTTCACCAGTAAACAGGAAATACAGAACTAAGAGTGACTATACTTATTTTTTTTTCAATACGGTATCCAACTAATTGCAATATGCTGCATTCAATTTAGATGTTACATTGTGACCTCCAGTAAGTGCTCCATACTGTGGTCTGCTACCTTGAACTTGCTTGCTGCTTCTTGATTAGGTGTTCAATGCTGAGCTGTTGTGAATTCTTTTACTTTTCTCCTTATACCGCCAAATATGCTGCGATGGTGTTCAGAGCTATAATCATGTTTCGAGCCAGAGTTTTCAGATTATTTCTTTTCTCAGTGTTCATTTGTTGTGTTCTTCTCTTCCATTGCTTATTGTTTTTGGAAGCCAGTCATGGAGTGGAGCAATTTAAATTTAAATTGTTATTGCTGCAGTGTTGCAAATGCTTTGCCTATCAGCTGAAATGAATTACTAACGGTAAACAATGATTTAAACCACAACTGTTTTTTTTTCCCATGAAATTAAAAAATGTGTGTGGCATAAATAGAATATATGACTGACCAGCTTTACTATCTTTCATTCAGATCAGGGGGGACATAACATAATTCATTTATGCCTTCAACATTTTGTATGACACGTCTTTCAGATGTTATGGATATAAAGTAATGATCACTCTTCGGGGTGAGATTAAATTTGCTAGTATGCTTATCACAAAAAGCATGATAAATAACTGAATAAAGGATAGATTTTTGAACAGTAGGAGGAATAGGTTCAATTTTTGTATGACTTGTCTTGAAATTTTACTCTTGATATGTCCTTCAGTTGGTCTTTATTATCCAACATCTAATAAGTATGATGTGCTTGGGATATTACTCCACATCTGTTATTTATTTTAATTAATTGAACCAAGTCCTAACGCTTATGTTTGGCACAGGTAATATGCAACGGTCTGATTTCCAAAGCTACTTTTTTCATTGATTAGGACAGAGTGGGAACTCTGTTTCACCTTCAGAAAGTTTTAGCTAGTCCATTCTGCTCTTGCTTTAAATCTGGATAAACCAGGAGGAACTCAATCAAAGTTATATGGTGGTGGTGTTATTAGCTGAATCACCGTAATGCCTAACAGGCCCACCCAAGACTGAGTCAACATAGCGCAAGGCCTTGTACAGACATAGAGTGTCTCAAAGAATGTGCAGTCCAAGTAGACGAGACAAACAAACAGAGCAGAAGAAACAGAGGCACAGAAAGGTGAAGTGGCAGAACCAGGACTGGAACTTGTCTCCTCAGTCCCCTTGACCATGCTATGAAAACTCACAGCCTCATTCTCTCTCTCTCGCCATTGTTTTCCAAAAGGATAAATACACATTCATGGTAGATATATTAAATCCATTCAACTGCACATGTTGAATTTAGCCAAAGCCAATTATCTTTTATTCTGGTAGCACATTTGGCAACTCAACTTTGTCCTGAAGGCAACATTTGTTGTCTTCTCATTTAAATCTGGGAATTAGGTCAAAAATCACATCTGCACAGGAAGCATTATTTAGTTACTGAGCAAGAATGTTGTTAATATGCCCTTCAATCCTGAAATATCCTGTTGCTCTTTTTCACTTCTTAAAAAATGGAAGATATGTGACTAGAAAGCTACATTAAAAATATATATACTGTCTAGCCCAGTTATAATAAGCAATCTTTTTTTCCAAATGATGTCAAGTTTCATATTTTAGTCACTTTTTAAATAATTGCATTTATTTCAGATATTCTCACATTGGCTTGTTTCCTTCTTGACTTTTCTTATTATTTTCAGCATTCTCTGCATTTCCTCTCCCGATTATATCACAAATCTATTATCTGCTTTCTACAGCTTCAGTTTAATCATATGTTAGACTGAAGATTATTCACTCCTGCAGTATCACAGATTCAAGTTATACACTCTAATCAGCTGTGGAAAATTCAAATGAGAATCTGACTCCCACCTCGAGTGACTTTAATGGCCTCTTTCTGCACTAATTCAGCAAGGAACCCCAAACTTAAAAGTAGAGTTCTACAGAGCTTTCCAAAGTCAATTTGAACTGAGTTAGTAAGGGTGGGGTTCTTTTCCCTTGACGGAGTGATTTGCAGGCCCTGAAGTTCCAACACTTTTCGGTCTAAATTGAATTACTTAGTGTTCATATCTTCAAATCTTGTTGCATAGCCACAGGCAAGGTTCATTCTCACAAACATTTTCATAGGTTTGCAGAGGTTCATTGGATCCCTTAATGGAACAAGCGGCCATATTGGTAAAAAAAAACACTGAGAGTTTTAAGGACTGATCCAAAGACCATTAAAGTCAACTTTTAGTAAGCAGAACAGAGCCATTTTTCAAAAGAGGAGAGAGCAAATTTAAAAATATCAATGTCACATTTTTAAATATAAAGGAGAGTAAGGAGGCACTAGTGGATTAGTCACTGAGCTGATGGGGCCCGTGGGGAGGGGCCCTGGCCAATTGAGGGGCCCTAAAAATGGGCACTCCTATGCCCTGACCCCACTCCATGGGAGAAGCACTGGGCAATGGAGGAAATCCCAGTACCTGGACCCTGACTGCATCCCCGGGACTGAAGGAGCTCTGGCTCCCTGCGATGGCCTCAGGGCTGGGGGAGTTCTCACTCCCCGTTGTGGCCATGGTGGGGGAGTGGGAGGACAGAGCTTCTCTGGTCTTGGGGCTGCTGTGAGGAGGGGCAGAAAGGAGCAAATGGGTTGTGAGGCTGCAGTGGAGGAGAGGGGCCACAGGCGGAATGATGAATGGGGGCAGGACTGCAGGTAGAAGGGATGGGGTGGGGAGGGGAGGGCTCCCCCCACTTGATCTAGTCCAGGGTTCCAGGAAACCTTAAACTGCCTCTGTAAGGAGGAAATGAACAGAACTGACGGGCTACGGCAGTAGAGGTAAAATAAAGGGGGATGGGTAATTGCAGAAGCTGAAGATGTGCAAAAACAAAATAGCAGCAGCAGTGACAGGTGGCCAGCCTGCCCTCATGAGTTATCAGTGGAGAGAGTGGTCATTGTGAGGGTCCACTCTTTAAAAAAAATGACCGAGGATACCAAGTAGTATGTTGACAGCAATTGCTGCCACAAAGTTGAGCTAAAACATATTTTCTATCTGAGGAACCAATGAATTAGCTTCTGAGGATCTTCATAATGACATGGAGTAGATTCAGCCAGGCAGATACATTGGACGTATAACTAGGTGACTTTCCTCATGTGACCAACATTGTTCAGACTTGAAATGCTCTGGTCAACAAACAAAACAAAAGAATGAAAACCGATACAAATTTTCAACATATGAAGATTTTCAAAACAAAACAAACAAACAAAACATATAGAAGCCCAAAGGATTCTCTTCAAAACGTACTTCCATTTTTGACCAGTTCAAGCTATGAAATATTCCCATTGTATTTCAGATGTGTGGTTAGTATGTGAATACTATGTAAGATAAATGTAATTTTATCTGTACTTGGAAGATGTAGTCTTTGATATACCAGGATAGAGAATAGAACTAAAGAAAATCATTTAAAAATCTTACGTCAACAGTATTCAGCTTCTAAAGATATCAGTCCTGAATGCTGGAGATGCATTGAGAAACCCAAAATGCCACTTTTTGTGACACTGTCCCAAGGTAAAAGCTTTTGGAGAAGGCATTTTTCAATGAATAAATATATTATACAGATGGAATCCTTTATAGTCCACTGGTAGTGCTGCTGAGCCTCCCTGAGAGGGAAAAATACAACACTGATTTCATATCTATTCATTATAGTGCCTTGCAAACTAGCAACTGGATGGATACTTGCTGTACAGAAACTCCCTATCAAGGATTTGTTTGAATGGTTTTACTTACTGAAAAGTCAACAGATGCAAAGAATGCTATTCAGGTGACTTTTAAATAAGTTGAAGTCCTGATTCTGTCACCAGCTCACAATGAGTAGCATCTTATTCCATGAGTTGTCTCATTGATTTCAAATTAAATATCAGGAAACAGGCCACACTTTCTTCATCACAGCCACCAAGAGTAGCTCTGCCATACAGGTCAAAGAGGTGCTTTCAATAGGAATAGAAATATTAGTCATGGAAAAATGTTCATTGATTCTGTACTCTATAACTGCAGGATATGAGGGGCAAATATTTTCTACTTTGCCCAGTGTAACCAAATTGCTAAAGCTGGTCCTAGTTATTATGGAATCCTATTCCCCCAGAGATGTGGTGTCTTTAAAGTCAGCAAATGTCTAGGATTTGTAAATAATCCCACACAGCACTAATCAGAATACAGAAGTACTGTCAGATTATCAAACCATCACATTTTCAGGATGATAAAGTGAAGAAGGTAGGTAATCACTGCATACCGATTAACTAAAAACTCTCATAAACCTACTTCTCAGTTACTTGCTACTAAAATGGAAAACCATGTTTTATAATTAAATGTGAGGTGTGCAGACCATGAAATATCCAAGGGAATATTTGCAGTTTGTGGGTAAATCTGAAGCTGCAGCAAGCTCTTCTAAAGAGTTTTCTCCTCCAAGGTCAGCTCCCTGTTGCCGGACCTCTAAGCTTGTGCTCAGGTAGGGTAAGTCCAAAGGAAAAGTATCAGCATAGAGAAAGCTGTAAACATCTAAGGATGGTTTGTTTCACCCATAGCCTTGCAAGAACTGGGGAAAAGTTGGAAATCAGTGTAGATTTTGCATTTGAGGGAGAGTTGAGAAAAAAAGGACTCTCTTAGGGCAAGATTCTCATATGGTGTATGTTGATGTAACTTCATTGAAGTGAACAGATATATAGATATAGATATAAAATAAAGGGCCAGATCCTCAGCTTGTGTTATATTTATTTAATCCTCAGCTTTATTTTAATATTGGAAACTGCACACTTCAGAAACAAGCAATGCACACACACCATCATTTACAGGGATAGATGTCCTTGCTTCCTCCAAGCTACCAGCATCACCTTAGTCTTGAACTTCAGGCAGAAAACCCTCATCTGTGCCCAGTCTCTACCAAATACTGGTTAAAGACACTGGCTGGCTCACCACAGAAAGATAACATAGAGTAGGGGCTGTATTATCTTTCCGCTTTGAGCTTCATAGGGACAATGGGAAAACACTGACAGGAGAATTTGAAAGCAATGTAAGGAGTGGTTCACCTTGCAGACTGGGCAGAGCAGAGGAATGGAAGTGAAGAAAGAAGAGACCAGAATAGAGAGGTAGACAATTCAATAGATTTACAGTGGTGTAAGAGGAGCATTGTGTTCATGGATATTATATGCAATGCAGAAGGTGAGAAAAAGCCAATGAATTATGTGAAAGAGAGGCTGGACTAGGTCAAAGTGGTGAAGTTAAAGTGTGGGGAAGATGTTCAGATCCAGCGTTTTATTTCAGCCAATATATGGAGAATGGGGCCAGAAGAAAAAATTAAAATCCAGATGCAAACTGCCCCTCTGAGGTGCACAGGTCCAGGATTTGGTGTCCATTTTTTAAGCAGTATTGATTCTGTTGTATGTATTTCAACATATTTTTTCAGTTACTTCTCTCATTTATTAGATACTTTTGAGGCTATCTCATCTTCTGTAGAATCAAAGAATTTATTATTTTGAAACAGAAGTAAAGTAAAATCATAACTTTGATTCATTGGGACAGAGGGTTATCTTTTGCCAATGGTTTAAAGAGGCAAACATTAACTTTATTTTCTTGTGCCCTCAGCAACAAAATAAGTGATTGTAATGCATTAAAGTTGTGTTGTAAGTCATCCCCAAAACACTGTTATTTGTAAGTATTTTTATTTTCTTTTTCTAATGCAAAGTCCTTGACTGAAAGACAGTGATATATTACACAACAAAAATATTTTGAATGATAGTATGCACTCCAATAAATATGTGGAAGACATTTTGACCAGGTTAACACACAATAAATCCATTTAAAATGAATATAGATGAACAGCATGTACCTGCTCATTTAGTAGGAAGTTTGTACAGCCAACTCAGAAGGCCAGTCATAACTTTTAAAAAAATCTATATAAGAATTTATGAGTCTCTGAGTGCTATCCACTTAAGATCCATGACCTTATGAAAACAGATAGAGCCTCTGAGAGGCGCTGACATAATTATTCTAAAAAGTGCCTATCTAGGATTTACAAAATACACACTTATTGAGGCTGTGATCAATATATTTGTGGCTGTTCGCCAATCGTCATGTTAGTTAGCTAAAAAGAGTTCGGTGTGTTTCCTGCAGGCTATCACTAGAATTAGCAAGTGGCGATGGCAATTTATGCGGAGTTTTCAGTGCTCTCTGGTTCATCCATCTTCAGTTATCTTAGTCAGCAATTTTGACAGTAGAATGATCAAAGAATTTGAAATCAATCCTCAATAAAAAAGTTTAAAAAAAGAAAATTGCAGGTTCCGTGGAACTGATGCACATCGGCATTAAGGTACCAGCAGCCCATCTACTGCAGGGACATTTTTCTTGCTGCAAGGAAAGACTACTTTAAACTACTGTCCTTTGAAATGTTAGCTTTGAAGACCATTTCTTGCAGATGACTGGCAGGGACAGAGTGTCAAAAAATCTGGAGCATCTGACATCCAATGCAAGGGCCAAATGTCTTCCTCAGATATAGGCAAACAATTTACCCTGAAACCAGTGGGACTTGCATGTGCACATATGGGCTCAGAATGTGGCCCCCATATTGCTCACAAGCCCACCTTATGCTCACCAGACTTCTTATGGATCTTTTTCACCTTTACTCCTTCACAGTGTAATCAAGCTACTATTTAATATATTAAGCAGTAAGGAAGAACTGATTCAATAGGGTTCAGCAGCAATTCACTTTGGCAGAAGTCAATGCTAGTTTTCCATGAACACAATGTGAGTATGGAGGGCTGAAAAAAGGCCAATGAAAAACCAGCAATTCTTACTTTCCGTTATCACCATGTTTATTGCTAAGATGTTTGCTTGCATTAACTACATAATGAGTCTGAACTCCAGTCTCAAAAGGATCCAGTTCATTCTTAAGCCTTGGCCTGGCATGCAGTTGCATGTAAGCGCTACTATTAAAACCCCAGGTCCCCCTACCAGTCTTGGGCTGACTTCTATTAATGATGACTATCCCTTTAGGGTCACCATAATGATGTAACCTAAAAACCCCAGGTCTGCTGGTAATGGAGTTGGCTTTTAGAGCTTTTAGAGTGCACAGCTGTTAGCTGCTGCAGCTCTGCTAATAAATGATTGAATTTACTGTTGTCAAAGTAGTACAACTGGCAATGAGGTAATGGAATGAGTTCTGAGAAAAAACATAATAAAGGGTTAAAAACAATAAAATGTTATGTTTGTTTGTATAGGACATGCATAAAGGGTATTGTCTGTAAAAACAAAAAAAAAACAGCAATCCTCTGCACTCATCTATACATTAAATGGATTACAAAATTGGCTAACAGACAGTTCTCAAAATCCAATTGTAAATGGGGAATAATCATTAAGCAGCTGTGTTTCCAGTGTCTCCCCACAGGGACTGGTTCTTGGCCTAAAGCTATTTAATAATTTTATCAATGACATGGAAAAAAACATTAAATCATCACTGTTAAAGTTTGCAGATGAAACAAAAAATGAGGGAGTGATAAACAATGAAGAGAACAGGTCTCTGAGTCAGAGCATCTGGATTGCTTGGGAAACGGGATGTAAGCAAAATGCATTTTAATACAGCTAAATGTAAACGTATACATCTAGGAACAAAGAATGCAGGCCATACTTACAGGATGGAGGACTCTATCCTGGGAAGCTGTGCCTCTGAAAAAGATTTGGGTGGTGGTCGTGGATAATCAGCTGAATGTGAATTCCCAGTGTGATGCTGTGGCCAAAAGAGCTAATGTGATTCTGGGATGTATAAATAGGGGAATCTCAAGTAGGAGTAGAGAGGTTATTTCACCTTTAAATTTAGCATTGGTGAGACTGCTGCTGGAGTAATGTGCCTAACCACAGGGGCCAAAAGGTGTAACAATATGTCAGACCTTTGAAAGTTCATCAGGAACCCTAACAGGTTGAGAGTTTTTTAATCCATTCCCTTCAAGTAGGTCCACTATAGTTTTGAACAGCACAGCATTCATTGTCTAATCACAAGAGAATAATAGACTTATGATATTTGAAGGTTCAGGAATCCAAATTCTGTAATGGGTTAAAATGGTTATAAAGTTACCTGTGCTTTGGAATAACAGAAATATTTTAACCTAGTGGCATGGGAATTGGATAGATTTTGTAGTATAATAATAATAAATAATATCACTTTGTATTTATATAACACTATTCTTCTGTTTTCAGTTCTGGCAAAGTTAGAGTTTTTCTAAATGGCCAGTTAGTGCATGGTAAGCCAAGCTATGACTCTACAATGTACTATCCTGATACATACTGAATTGCCATGTGGACTGTGCTATTCCACACTAAAATTGCCATAGTGGGCTTTGAGATTTCAGATGTCAAAGTGCACTATGGAACTTTTAGTGTGCAGTAGCAGAGTCCATATAGCAAGTTAGTGTGCATCAGCCTCGTGATTTGTAGATTCATACCCTGGCTTGTCATGCATGAACTGGCCTTTAGGACAAGCCCTTAGTGTGTGTGTGTATATGTGTGTGTGTGTGTATCTGTGTGTGCGCGCGCTTGTGAAAACGAAGCTTATAATAGAAAGCTCACTTCATTCTTGTTTTATGTACCACATGCTGGCTAATAACATGAGAGGACTCCATGTGTGTAAAACTAAACTGGCTCTTTACTAAAGCAACTATTTATGGAAATACTGCAGCTACAACTAGCGTTCAAGCCACGGGCAGGCAGACTGCCTTCATAACAGTTGTATTTTTTGCAGCTCACTTTTAAAACAAACACAGCCAACAGGAGGATAACCAGATTATTAACAGCTATTTTATTTAATTACCTATGATAGTTTCAGAATGCAAATAGTTGGTTACTCAATGCAATTACATTTACTTTTAATTTTTTACTATGTCCTATTTTATTGCAAACGCAATAACCTTTTAGTGTGCAGTTAGGAAATTGTACATAACTATCCCAAGAAACTGGCATCTTACTCAAAAGTTATTGTTAAACCATAATACACAGTAACTTATCTTCCCTTATTGCAAAAGGAAAATATAATTCATTTATAGTAAGGAGAATTCTTAGCAGCTAGTCCTAGAGACACTTCAAACACTTCAAAGGTAAGTCAGACTTCACACTTCTCATTGGTATCCCCACTGTCTTTGAAGTACCTGAAGAAGCCATTTTTAGTGGTTTTAAAAATAGTCTTTAAATCTACTTACAGCCAGATGGCAGCTGCTGCTGCTGCTGCTTCTGCCCCAGGTGCTGAGCTGCAAATAAATTGAAAGGCTATTTGTTTTCAAGCATCCTATCTCTCTATTTTCAGAGCTGCTTCATCTCAGCTGCAGGTTCGCCAAAGACAAGCAACTATTTGGGAGAGGGGATGGAGCTAAAACCAGAAGTGCTGCTCTCCCCTCACCCTGGAGAGTAGCTGATTGTGGGAGTTTAAACACCTCCAAACATTTTAAATAAATTATTATTTTAAATAAAGTAAACATACTAAAAACCATCTCCTTGGAAAAGGAAAGCAGTTTTCATGGCCATTCAGGCCTCAACTCAGCAAAGTACTGGAGCACACGCTTAAAGTTAGGAATGTGCTTCAGATCAGTGCTGAATTGGGGACTTAGGCCCAGATCCTCAAAGATAATAAAGGGCCTAAATATCTTTGAGGATCTGGGCCTTGGTTATTGGCCTGTTGTTGAAACTGCTAACATGGTAGCCAGTTAACACTGTTGTGGAGTTGTCTGGGGCATCTGTCATGGGTGAAAAGTTTTGGCTATCAACTCAGCAGAGGTCAGAATCCTTGCTAACCAATGAGATTGCTCCCTTTTTCCAATATTATTAGCAATACACTGAAAATACAGATGCTGGGGAGCAGGGACTCACCTTAACGTCAGGATCCCAGCCTGACTAATCCCAAGTGGGGCAGCAGCACCCCACCTGTGGAGGAACTCACATTAAAGACCCTCCCACCCAACTATTATACATACCTTGTCACTGGGTTATTCTGATTTTGATTAAATTGATGCACCTATTTATTTTTTTTAAATATAAATTTTAACAGATTGTTGAGGGTACCCAAAGAACTGGATAGAGGCTTTTTGGTTTGTATTTTTAATCTTAATTAATCAATTTAATTGTATAAATAAATACAACAGAAAAGTACAACATTTCATTAGGTAAGTGTAGATGGATTTTTCTTCAAATTATGGTCAGATTTATTCTAATTTATTCCATGAACACTAGTCTTGGAGGGACAGTGATAATATTTGTTATAGGGTTGGGTTCTTCATAGTTCTTTAAATAAATTTTATCCTAAATATTTACTTTTTTGAAGGCACAAAGAATATAAACTAATACAAAATATCCCTGACACAATTTTACAATTAAAATAAACCACCTGAATCCATTACACTGAGTGGGTCTCATCATGGCATCCATTTTTAAACAAAAATGGATTTCTGCCAAAAAGTGAGATTTTATGACATGACTCATTATCATTGATAATCAGCTAAAGTAAGTTCCTAAACCATTTAAATAGTTGTTGAATATGTCAGAAAAGTTTAACTGGAAGTGTCATGGAATTATCATTTTAATGTGTTTTGTGCATTCTTATCTGAGTTCCAGTAGTGACCAATGTTGCAAATGACAAATGTAATTGAAATATGCAAATGAATAAAATGATGTTTAAAACTATTGCAATAATTTTGCATAACTGTAAATGTAGCACAGTTCTGTCATTTTCTTTTTTTCTGTTTGCCCTCTTGTTTTCATACATTCAGGACAATTGCTGAATGTTTATTAAAAAAAAGGGGGAGGGTATTTTTTCCCACTCAGGCCTTTAAGAAATAATCATTTTAAAAAAATAAGCATGCTATTTGGAGTAGTAAGGTCTAATTCAATTGGTCTAATTCAGAAACCAGGCCCTATAAGAACAATCTCTGCACACTCATGCCCTGTCCAAAACATTGTAAAAGATGTTGAAATATCCATTGATAGACAACATTAAATAACTATTGTTATTAAAGAAAACACTTGCAAGTGAGTAAATTGGACTAAAGTTCTACAAATCCACTTCTAATTCACCCAATGCGTTATGCTTATATAATTTCAACTCTTGCTCCTTTAACAACAGTTTTTAAAAAACTTATTTGAACTTACAAATGTTCCAATTTGACCACATGTTAGCCCTGTATTTACTCACATTTTTTCTCCCTTGTATCCTAATTTTGCCTTCATTTTTTCAGGCTCTCTTGTCCCTCTGACAGGTTACTTTCATTAAGCTTCTTAACTTTTCAAACTTCCTACCACCAGTCAGGTCAGGTGGGTGCATTTTGGAGGATATCTTCCTCAAGCATCTCTTTACATGGGGCTCTGCAGTTCTGTTTGCCATTTTTCTGCTAAGCATTGTGACTTACCTATGTCCGCATTTTTCAGAGCTGCAAAAGGAATGGCAATTATTACTTTAATATGCCTCATTTTTCAAGTCTCTGAAATTCATTCTCCGATGTGGATATGGCTAGTCCAATGGGAATCCGGATTTAGCTAGAAATATACGTTATAAATCGGAACTGTGAAGGCTGTATTGCTATATTACTGTGTTTTTATCCCTCAGGTCAGAGAAGTCTGCCTTGCCTGATGTTTCCTTTCCACTTCCACCAGGAATCTAATACATTTGTTCAGCATTATTGGGATCTTTCTTTATATTCATACCCAAGAGTTTGGGGATCCCACTGTCCAGTTCCAAGCAAGAGTGAAAGTGGGCCCAGGAAACTTGTGGGGTTTCCTCCTATTGCTCCACAGGGCTTGGCCTCCCATCCCACTTAATCCTAGGGATCCACAGTGAAAGGAAGAAAATCCACTGCAGAGCTGCTGCCTACCAGTGATTCTGGCTAGCTCCCCCTAGCAGCACATCCCCCTCAGAAACCATTCTGAAATTGGTTTCTCTTGCTCCTGTAGTGTGTCCCTCATACCCAATGCATACAGAGCATCGAGTTGGTGTTGATACTCTCTGGAGCAGCACTAATCACACTATTTATAGTCCTTGATTGTAAGGACTTTTCTTCTTTTTAATCTGCAGCACTAACTGAATCAGACACAGGCAAATGGTCAGGCAGATATTCTGAAAGTTTACTTTCTCCTCTGGCATGTTTCTTATTTTGGAGTCACCCAGAGGAAGAAGATATGTTAGAGGAAAGAACCCACTCGTGTCCATCCAAACACAAGACTTTGTCTCATTTTGCCATCTCAAATATTAAATTCAGTCTCAGAATTTAAAAATACATTAAGGCATAATCTTAATGATCATTGCCAAAATGGATGTCACACAGCTCCTTCAGAAGAACAAATATGAACTTTTCATGCTGTGATACAGTGTGCTCTCCTGTCTACTCATTCTTTGTGTTTTTAAAGAGGGATTATTTTATTTATTATTGCTTCACCTTTTCTAAATTTATGAAGTATAATTTCTCTTCAGAACTTTCCGAAGAGGTCAGCATTGTCAAAAGATGCTCCTCCCCACTCTTCCCCCTAGTATTGACACTGCTGTGTTAATGAAGCTAATGAAGTTGCAGCAATTTAATGCTGGATATACAGTTTGGTGTTTTCCGGTTTCTCCAGCCATACTACTTTAGATGCTACTGGAGCTGAATTTAGAAAATAATAAGTAGCACACGAGATTAGCTCTTCTTTTTGGAGATGGGTGTGACATTTCTGTATGCTTAATTTTTTTCTTCTCTAATTATGCTAAGTATAACAAAACCTGTAGGCCCAGCAGCAAGGCAATTAGTGTCATTTGTTGCAGCGAGAAGCTAAAATACATTTGTACTCTGGCTCTGATTCTGTTTTTCCTGCTACAGAGTATAAAGAGAGATCCCTTGTTTAAAATGATTAAAGTGAAGAGTTGAAGGATTTTTTTAATTTTTGTTGGGTTTTTTAAAGTGAGTATAATCACCAAAAACTAAACAAGAACACTATTTTTAAAACTCAAATCCTGGCATGATAATAAATCACATACTTAACCTAAGCTGTACATGTTTCAGCTTTCACACTGTACCAGATTGACTTCTAAACTAGTGAATTATTTGATTTCCTCCAAAATAGACTCAGCAATGCACTGAGTCCACTTTGTACATGCAAAGACCTTCTAGCTCAGATGAAGAGCTCTAAAAACTTACTGAACAAAATTAAATCCAAAATAAACGATCCCAGCTGAGTGGTTGCAACTGAAATGGAGACCTCCATTTCAGTTACTAGTAATGTTGTTTGGTTAATGACTTTGCTCCTGCTAGCAAGATTTCAATAAGAGAGCATTTATCTCTGGGGTGAGGGAAAGGAAAAGCCATCAAGACTGCTGCATCTTTGCCTAAAATAAAGACAGATGCGTCAACCACAGAGTAAGTATGTTTTGTACTAATAGAGGAACATATTGCTCCTTTAGCTTTCTCATCGGCAGTAATAGTCCTCTATGTCACTTGCAGTCAGGGAAAATGTCTGTGATTTTAAAGGACTCTGAATATGTGTGTCTTGGCCCATCCATTTTCATATCCGCACACCTTAAAATAAAATAAAAATCAAATAAAACCATATTGTAACTTGGAAAGTAAAATATATTGTGTGACTGTGTATTCTTTTGTTTTTGTTTTGTCATGTTATTATTATATAGTTTTTTGCCTGCAGGCAGATTTACTTTCAAATTTTAGAAGCTGAAATTCTGTTTCCTTAACAGGCCCAAATGCCTTAGGATATACAGTACTGTACAACACCTTCCTACAAAGGGCCTTCTGTACTGAATCAAGGTAAGTGTGAAAGAGTCTCTGCTTGCTTTAGCAAGACAGGCAGTTCTGTGGCTCTGGAAGATGGAGACTAACTGTACATAAATCACAGCAATTACAGATGGAAAGGGCTGCAGGATTGTTTCCAGAGTATTTTTTTTGCATGTTTATCAGTCCACTTTAAATGATCCAAGTGTTGGGAGTCCCAGTACTGTCCCAGGGGAAGCTAGTCCATAAATCTCAAAGTTTGGAGTTTTTTTTCTGATTATTACAGCCTAAATTTTTCTGTGCCCAGTTTCATCACATTATTTCTAGTTATATTTCTTGGACCACCCTCAGAAATTCCTCTCCTTCCCTACTGTTTCCATCCTTCAGATGCAGGTACATGTTTATATTCACCGTCATTTGGATAAGCAATGTATGTATAGACTGAGATCCAAAAACCCATAGCCCAGACAGCAGCCTCTGCAGTAGGTACGTCCATTGGGACAGAGAAGGAATCCTTCCCAGTCAGGCCACAAAATGGCTGCAGACTAGCTCCTGGAGATAACTTCAGCCCAATGACTGAAGTAGCTGTCTGTGGCCCAACAGTAGAGAGATAGAACCTGGAGTACTGCACCTGGTCTGAGGCCTGAACCAGAGGCTCTGAACCAAAGTCAGGCTATGTATTAAAGCAGATGTTAACTAATTCACTGTTCAGTGCATAAACTTTGCGAAGTTGTTTCTAATGTACTAGGCACTAGATATTTACATAAATATATTCCAGCTGGTACAGATACATCCCCATCTAGTACAAGGAAAGATGGTTTGATAAAATAACAAATAGCGTTTTGTCCAAGATATCAGGAAGAAGGGGAGGTAACAAACAGATGTCATGAAACACGTAGGGAGGTGCATAAGATGCTTATTCCAGTTTTTTATCTCAGTCTATAACTGTTGGGGTGCCTTGCCTTAGCCCTTTGTCCAGCCTAGGGGGCAGCGGAAAGTCCCACCACTGACTGCGGCAAGTCCATTGCAATGAGCATACATGTATTAATGTAACTGTAGACATTGGTCCAGGGCGCTCATATCGTGCTTCGCTGACAATAAACTTGGCCGACCGCCTTTGCCTCTGAACCAAGCCTGTGGTCTTTCTTTATGAGTTACATTGAGGTTTGCTGAATGAGCAGGCTGCCGTATTTGCTGCTAGGAGTGAGAAAATTTGACACTCCAAGGATGGAAGCACCAGGTAGCCGGAACAGCATTACTGAGGCAATGATCGTTCAGCCTCCAATACTTAACCACACTGGATAGTACTATCGAGTTCTGCTGAACCAGCTATCTGCCCAAAGCTGGAATAGCATACGGAAAGGACACACACACACATGCCAACTGACAATAGGCTCCAATGAATCCCTCCACCCCAGAGAAAGGAACTGGGGATCAGAAGCACAGCTACACTTCAATCTATCATTGTTCTCATAAGGACACCCCTCACCATGGTATCTGCCCTTGCCCCAAGTGCTCTGATGTGTAAGGAGCCCCCATGGAACTGGGTTCCAAGTCATGCAGAAGGTATACTTACATCTCTGGTGCAGTTACCCCCCAAGAAATTGCTGCATTACTTCTGCTACCAGGAGCACCTCCAAAGCTCTGGAAGATGGAGACTAACTGTACATAAATCACAGCAATTACAGATGGAAACGGCTGAAGGATTGTTTCCAGAGTATTTTTTCCAGGAGCACCCTCCGAAGCCATGGGGGTGGCATATTGGTTTTTTTAATGCTTCTCCATCTAAACTGTCAACCTGTTTCTGATACTTTGTTGTATATCCATAATGACAGGGATCATTCTAGGTACATGCTAGTGCCAAATCATTCCTGGTCTGTGATGTGAGGCTATTGTGTCTTTGAATTTGGCTTTTTGTGAGTAGGATTTTTGTACATAACACAGAAATTTGTGCCAGAACTTTTGGCATTTTCTGAATCCAGAAGTCTTCATTGAATCTTATTTCCTTTATAATGTCATGAACAAGTGAAAAGATGAACTGTGATCACTGGAAAATGTTAGTGAGCACTGCTGGCCATGCGCTCTGTTCATTCAAAGGGAGAATCCTCAGGGCATAGTGATATAGGGTCTCAAGTTAGGGAAAATGAAATCTTATAATGTGATTTATGCCACCAACATGCAGCAAAGAGGTGTTGTGTAGTGATATATCAGGATGACACTGAGTTATTCCTTGGCAAGGCAAAGCTAAAATGCTGTGATGAGTCATGATGTCACAAACAAGGATGGGTAAACTGTTGTGAGTCAAATAAGAACTTAACCACTGCTGCAACATGAACCCAACTGAAACAGAATATCACAGAGGTTCTTAATTATTCAGTGTGCTGCTTTTCTGATAACTTGCTTTCACTTTTAAAGATGCCTCTGAACATCTTTGGTTATGGGGGAAGGGGGAAGCAAAATACTGGTAAGCTGCCTAGAAAGCCCGCTATGTTATTTCCTGCTCTATTTTCTGATAAATATTTTTCCATATTCTTTCTATGCATGAGAGCGGAGAAAGAAGGGATTTTTGGTCAATAGCAACATGGAAGGCTAAGCTGTTTTTTAGGCGGTAGATTGAAAAAGGGGCCAGAGAACCCTCCTATAAGAGGTAAAGAAAGGAGCTGAGTTAAGTGAACAGAGGAAGCTGCTATAGAGACTAGCAGGCTGAGAAAATTCACTGCATGTGCCCACCTACCACCCACTTACTCATGATGCAGAGAGAGCTTGTGGTTCATATTTTTACCTTCTTGTCACAAAAGTTTAAATATAAAAGTATGAGTGCTGAGCGGGGCTTCCTCTGATCACAAGCTATTTTGCACAGTGCTGTCACTGCACTGATTAAATAAAAAGCAGTTGTAATGTGAGTGCTTAAAAACGAAACATTAATACCGCTCACCTACTCTTAGACAGAGTGTGGCTGTGCCAAAGGAGTCAACAACAGGGAAATTCCTTGTACAATGTCCCCATTCTACAAGCATATATAGATTCATAGAGTTTAAAGCCAGAAGGGACCATCAGACTCATCTAGTCTGACCTCCTATCCATTAAAGACCATTACATTTCAGCCAGTTACCTCTGTGATGAAGCCTATAACTTGGGTTAGAGTAAAGCGTTTTAGTCCTCAGGAGATGAAAGTATTGTGTGCCACAGGCAGAGACTAGGATAGAATGAGGTGCCATCGATGCCCAAAGCCCATGTAATGGCAGGGAATTGATTCCAAGAGCTATGTCCAGATGATGCTAGCAGGTGACCAGCACTACTTTTCCACAAAAATCCAGTGTTACTGCTTTATTTTTTCTTTGTGTCCAAACGCGATAAATAAGATGATCCAGGTTCCCAAATAAATACTATTTTTTTAAAAAATCACAATGAGGTGCACCATGTCTTGGCAGGAACTGACCACCAGATGGGAAAAGACGTGTCTTTCATGTGAGGTGTTAAGTAAAATGTTCCATCATTTATCCTGCCATAATGGAGTTACATCAGGGACATTTGGCCCAAGTTACAGCAGTTGGTGTCTTATTGCTCTGTCTTTGATTGAAACGTTCCAAGTCATTTTGATGTTAACCATGGTGCCGCATGCTGTACCTTTCTTCATACGTGCATCCGACAAAGTGGGTATTCACCCACGAAAGCTCATGCTCCGAAACGTATATTAGTCTATAAGGTGCCACAGGATTCTTTGCTGCTTTCACAGATCCAGACTAACATGACTACCCCTCTGAAACTTTCTTCATATTGGTACATCACTCAGAAATAGGTTGGTCTTCAATCGTTACAAGATGTTTTCTTGCTGCCTCTTTGAACCTTGCACTAGAAACAGGAATACCACCAGCCATTAATTTCTGAGGTGCATTTTCATTCTATAAGCTCCCTCTTTTGCATTTTTGGTTAATGACATAAATAACATCCTTTGTGTTTCTTTCTCATACCATTATCAGCGTGTCTCCAAACCTAAACTAAAAACAAAAGGCCCAATTCTTTCCTTCTTTCTTACAAGGTCATTTGGCAGTAACACCTGGTGGGGTCAGCAGGAAGAGGGACCTCCTGCTTTTGGAAGCTCTTCCCCAGGCAAAACAGGGGTTCAGGGGTCTGTAAGTTAAAAGTGATGTGCTAGGTGCTATCTCTGGAGAGTAGCCACTCTCTGCCATGCTCATTGCTGTCTCTGCAGATTTATTAGTGGTAATCCAGAAATCTGGTGTGGTGTAAATACTGCTTTACTGCCTGAGGCGTGCTGCTGACCTTATTAGAATGGGAAAGATGTGTGTATGGAGGGCACAGTTAATGGCCACATGGCTCCTGAACGAATCATGCTGCTATGTGGATAAGCGAGGCCAGAGGAGTACATTGGAAGAGCCCAGCTTGAAAGCTTAAAACTAGCTACCCTTCCAGTCCTTGGCATCTGGGAAATCTCCTGGGCAACATATTATGATAATGAATATTCATGCTTATTTTAATCATGTTGTGAAAACTCATGCCTTGACCTTCTTATCCAAATTTAGAAAAATAACCTTCCATTACATATACCAATGAACAAATAACAGATCAGAAAATAGCAGGATTGGCATAAATTTATCCATTATGTTAAAAAAATATGGTTTAACTTGTCGCATGTTAAAAGCAGCTCTTGACTGTGAACTTTTGCTCAATTTTGTTTTGTCTAAAAATGGATGCTAAAGTGCTAATGACTTCTGGGAAATCTCTGTGCAGCATGAGACACTACTACAAATGGAAAAATCCTGTAACAAACTGATGAGGCAAGGGAATATCAACATTCTGTTTTGAAGTTCTGACCTTGGGGCTACATATGAATTGTGTTTTCATTAACTTTGGCGATAGAGGAATACTTTGGTGTTGCTGTAACAAAGAACTTAGCAATCACATCAAACCATGGTCAGAAATTGTACAAAAGCTGACTGTGCTTTCATTGTCAATTTCATGTATCTCTTGATGTAGGTTTTTCTCTACCTTATCACATCTCCAGTACTATTAGAGGAAGGGGGTAAAGGGGATTTTCTCTTCCTCACAAGCACAAAAGGACAGAAGAAAGGGAAAGGCAGAACTAGAAATAGACAAATAATAATAATAACTGAATTTTTTTACAAATAAAAGTGGCAGGTATAGATCACTCTTATTTGTGAGGTCATAATATTCATTGTTCTTGCATATTTGGACAGCTGCTGGGTACCTGTGAAAATATTTGTGAATCATGAGGGAGCTATGAATTTCCACATGGATTATTATTTGTTCAGAAATTTGTATCAGAGTTTTTCACTATAGCTATAGTGTCCCACTAAAAGTAAATGGCATTAATGCTCCTAAATCACTTGAATGCTTTTTGAAAATCTGGCCCATAGGGCTGATCCAAAGCCCATGGAAGGCAATGGGAAACTATTAATTTATTTCAGTGGGCCTTGGACAATGGCCATAAACTATGGGTTGCTTGCAGAATGTTCATTGCAGTCAAACTCCCTTTGACTTCAGTGGGACTAGAATTTCACTCCAGATCATCTCAGCGACTACCTTTCCCTCGATGACCATTATCCAACACTGCAGTTCTCACTAATACAAAGCATTCTCCTCAGCACATCATGCTAGTATAGACAAGGGTAACTGAACTGAAGTAAATGGAATCACAGTGGTGTTGTGAGGCAAATTCACAGCCAGACCACGGCTGCTCGCTCAGCTGCTGTGGTGAGTCAGCCGCCTGCCTCTAGGGCCTTCTTTGAGCTGGTCCTGTGGGAGTGTGCTCCCTGCCCATCCCTCCCCTCTGGCCCTTTGGTCCTCTCCATCGGGCCCCTGCCCTGTAAGCACCCTTGGACACCCCTTCCGCAACACCTGAGCTGGCTGTGTGCCTGCAGCTGATCTGTTTCCGAACCACACTTAGGAAACCATTGTATGCACTCGTTCTCCATTTCGTCACCTTCATATCCTGCCCCAACACCAACTGACAGGATCTCTTATCACCTGTGGAGGGTGAAGAGCCCCAGTGGGCCAGTCTGTATTCTACCCTGGTCCTCTGGCCTGCTGGGGATATTAGTTGATGGCTCCTTCATGGAGCTGTGAGCACAGACATGTCTCTGGCATAGTTCACCCCACTCCCTGACACTTGCCCATTCTGTGGTGTGAGGGAGACCCTGGCTCATGTCTACCTCCAGTGTGCCAGGTTGCAGCACATTTTCCAGCTCCTCCAGAACCTTCTCTTGAGATTCTGGCTGCACTTTTCTCCACACCTCTTGATGTTTGTACACTTCATCCATGGCCCCATGAAGTCACAAGACCTGCTCCTCAACCTCCTCCTGGCACTGGCCAAAGTGGCCATCCATCATACCAGGAGGAGGATGTTGGACGGGGACGTGCTCTGCAACTCTGGGGCCTATTTCTGATCCTCCCTTAGGTCAAGTCTCCTGGGAGAGTTCCTCTGGGCCATTTCTACTGGTTCCCTAAACACTTTAGAGGAGCAGTGGGTGCTGTCTGGAGTTCTCTGCTTGGTATCCCACTCTGTCTCCCTGATTTTGGCCCTGTGACCCTCACTCCTGTCTCTGTTTTATCATTTGTTGCCCCCTGAACTTACTTGAGCCCTGGGTCCAGTATCTCCTCCCCTTAGGCTGGGAGTGGGGCCTTTAGATGTGGATGGGCTTGTACCCGTCCACCCCCCAGAAGCTCAACAGGTGCTGTGGGTGAGTCAGTACTCAGGCAGCAACAACCCAGCAACAACCCCTCCAACTGAGCCTGCTGTGGCTCAACCCTCAGGCATGTAGCAACAACCTATCACTAAACAGAGCCTGGATCAGATGTTCCCCAGGCTCAGGCACTTCTTCAACCCCACCAGAGCTGCAAAATAGTCTGAGCAACTGCTCTACGTGGCCAGGAACCCTCCTGCTGCCTCGCCACACTCCAGACTCTTGAGACTCCCAGTCTGCTCCTGACCCAGCCTTGCCTGAACCCTGTCCCAGTATTGTCCTTGTCCTACTCTAGTCTCGCTCCAGTCCCATCATTGACCAATTCAAGCCTTGTTTCCTTCTAATCCTCCCCAAACTCCCAGACTCTGACTACCTGGATTCATCCTTCAGCCTGTATCTGGACTCCAGCTTTGATACTGGCTTGGTCTGTGTTGGGACTCTGACTACCTGGCTTCGACCACTGGCCTGAACCTGATTTTTGGCTGTGGTTCTGCTCCTCATTTATCTATGGACTCTGATCTCAGTTTTGACGCCAGCCTCTCCTCCAATCTCAATGCCAGCACCACCCTTGGCCCAGATCCAACCCTATGCCTCGCTGTGACCTATGGCTCCAGCTACTAGGCCTGATTATTGAATGCAGCACCTAACAGGTGTAAATTAATCCAGGAATTTCCCATAGAACAACTTATCCATTGGAAAATGGGGTTTCATCGTATTCAGAAAAGCATCACAGGAATGAGTCAATTTTGATGAAATTTTCAACAGAAACAAATTGTTATGACTTGTTTATTTTATTTAAATAAGTACAAATATTTCATTTTGACTTTTATTCAGTTTTATTTTGTTTCAGGTAGGTCTACACTACTGCTGAAGTCAATCTAACTTGCATCGCTCAGGGATGTGAAAAAGGCAACCCCCCGAGCAACGCAAGTTACAGCAACCTAAGCGCTGTCCACACCTGCGCTATGAGGGCAGGAGACACTGCCCCACCAAGATAGCTTCCACCTCTCCAGGCGGCATAGAGCTTCTTCGCCAGATATGCTTTGGTGATGTAATGCTTCCAGTGTAGACCTGCCCTTAGACTTGTATATTCTATTTGGATATATTTAATATATTCAAAATTGTATATTATATTGTTTTAACACTGATGCTTTTTAATTGAATTTCTTTAGAATTTCACATGGGACAGAGATTCCTGTTTCTGACCAGCTCTAATGCAGTTTAATTCCACTGCAAGTGTAATTAGACTCAGACTCTAGGAGTCTAGTCATTGTCATGGCCACAGTACGGGGAAAAAGGCCTAAAAGGAGAAAAAAATCAATACATTGAAATAATTTTGAAGGCATTCAGATACCATGTGATGAGCATGGTTTAAACTGCACAGAGAGGTAGGCAAATAGAGAAGTAGAAAGAGAGAGAATAAAAACAAACAGATGAAAATTGCTGTTTAGAGGAAAGAGATGGGGAGGAATTGTGGAAGCTGTACTAACAACTGGAGAAATTTTTGAAAAAGGAAAATTAAGCCCTGCAAACTGTTGACGTCCTAATCTATACCTGTGATGCGGGTAATTACTTTGACTTTGGTAAGCAAATAATCAATACTGCATTGTAGATTTTCATGGATAAAATCCTCCACAGAATTATAAGTGGCCATACGTATTGCCAACAACATATGGTTCACGTCCTGTTCTTAAAACATTGCATTTTCAACAACTTTAACAAGAAAAATTAACTTTAATATGTTCAGAAGACTCAAATGCCCCAACCTAATCACAATGACTACAGCACATTTTATTTTAAAGTGATTTCAAACTCATACATTTTGCCCAAGGGTATTAAATTCAATTTATGTTACAATTTATCATCTGAAACATGGAGGGAATAATTGCCTTAAGAGAAAAACAAGTCTTTCTGTAAAGCTGCCATATGCTGATCAGAGCCTTAATGACTAACATGGAAGAAACGGTATGAATGAGGGGCAAACCTCAGACTAAGAGTTGTGGGAACATACAGATTCAGAACTTGGGAGACAAATATTAGACTGTAGTTACTGTAAAAGATAAGTAATTCTCCTCGATTTAGAATGTTCAGCTTTTCTAGCAGCAAGACCATGATGTTCAGTGATACAGTGCACAACACAGGTTGGGATAAAAAATGTGGTACAGCGTGGGGTAAAAGTGAAATTGAAAACTTACCAGTATGGGGCTGGCTCTGCACCCCACCCCAGGAAGGGGCGGGGACTTGGGTGGAAAGGGTGGGTCTGGGGGTCAGCATCCCAGCCAGCTCTTACGCACTGCCCAGGGCTTCTAGCGGCAATTTAAAGGGCCCGGGGCTCTGGCCGCCGCTGGCACTACCACAGCAGCAGCCGGAGCCCTGGGCCCTTTTAAATTGCTGGCCTCAGGCCAGCTGCTCCTTTTGCTGCCTCTCCGCCGGTGGCAGCCTGGGGGTGCGGGGCAAAAGGGACAGCGACAATAAAGAGCTGCCACTGCTGTGCTTTAAGCAGGGTTCTTAAAGTAAGGCGGTAGGGCCGGTACCAGTGGCCACTTTTTACCGGTACTCTGTACCAGCCTGTACTGCCTTACTTTGGCCCCTGGGTACAGCAGAGAACAATGCTGCTAAACCCTTGGCAGAGGCAAGTTCAGCTTGCATTAGAGGCAAACTGAGATCTCACTGGAGAACTTGTTGCAAAATGGCTAAGAACAGTCACTTGGAAAATGTTCTTTCATTACATCAAACTCCGAAGAATAACTTCTCACCTTGCCAAAAACAAATGGAAGAAAAATAGAATCATTACATTAAACTTAAACTGCATACCTCTAACTGAAAGTAGCACTTTGGTAACTTTTAATGTATAGCATATATCAGCAAACAAAGAGGAAAATGTATGTTAGATGATAGCTATGGTTATTGCTAAAGTTGTCTGATTCCATTTTAAAGATGAAGAGGACATGTCTGACTAAGGGTGAATTTTATTTTAACGTTTGATTAAAAGTTCAGCCATGCAGGCTTCAATGGTTCAGTCGGTTTTGAGAATATAAATGACAGGGGGAAGGGGGAAGAATACACTTTCCTCTTATTAAAAATAAATAAATAAAATCTTGAACAGATCCAGCACCTCAGCAGGGTGGAATAGAAAGCTGAAATTTGGCAGGGAAATAGAAATTGGGGATGAAAGAAGCTTTTCAATGTCAGGGGAAAATTAGTTTTAATTTATCTGGCTGATGAACATTTTAAAATTATAGTTCATGAATGTGTGTTTGAATAACAACACCTTTTAATAATAATCTTTCATCATTCTGAGGAAAAAAGGGCTGTATCACACATTTGTATGTATGGCATTTTGCATTGTACTAAAATTTGTGCGTGGGATTTTGGCTCATAATGAAAAATGATGTAAACCTTGTCTCATTCAATACAATTTTTAAGGTGTGAGAGTTTTAATTGCATGATTTCATGTTCTTGCAATTTTCTATGTATCCACCCACTTTTATCCTGGACAACGTCCATGTTTTTGTGAGCACCTTATTCTCATATATTCATGGTGTAGCCCATATTGCCTGGCAATTTGAGACACAGTACAATACAGCATAATTGTGTGGCATCTCTATATCTGCCCTTCAAACCACAACACATTTTTTTTGCCATTGTGCATGGTGGAGAACATAGTTACATATGGTCCTTAAAAATTACAGATAGAAAATAACTATAAACTCATTGTGTCTATCTCTCTGATAATGAAAAACTGTTCCCTAGAGTATACATGCCTGTGCTTTGCCCAGTCTCTCTTTCTTTATATCATTAATTAAGATGTTTCAAATAACTGGCTGTAACAACAGTTCCTACAGGATCCCACTCAAAGGCCTCCACAATTTGACACACTGCTTTTCATGGCCTTTAACCCAGTTTTTAGTCCCTGTGACAGTGCCCGAACCTAAGTCAAAATGACTGATATTTTCTAAGGGTTTGGGACACACTTTTTCAAATGCTTTACTAAAGGCTGGGGTAAATTCCTGGCCCTATTGAAACCAATCACAAAGTTCCAATTGACGTCAACGGAGCCAAGGTTTCATCTGTCTTCCACTTGAGCTAAAAAAGATTCTCGGTTACGATTGCTGCTAATACAATAGGGATTATGACCCAATGTGGCTCAATCCTAATATCATCCAGCAGAGGGCACTGTAACCCATATGTTAGTCAGTCTTATTACAAGATTTACTGCTTTTTTTCATATATCATTGTAATTTGAAGAAAAAAGTCTTCAAGTTTATCTAGCAGGATTATTTTTTTATAAATCTATGCTGTTTATTGGTTATTGTTGTATTATCTTTTAGGAGCACCTAGATGTTCTCTCAACATTTGTTTTAATATTTCACAAGCCTTGTCTCTCTACCCCAGCTCATTCACTACTTCCTTGTAACCTTGTGTCATGCCATAACCACCATGGCCCCAGTCCTGAAAACACTTATGCAGATGAGAAGTCCTACTGAGTTCAGTGGGGCTACTCACATGCATAGTTACTCACATGGATAAGTTAGATTGTAAACTTTTCAGGACAAACTTTTTAAAAAAATTATGTTCTGAAAAATTCTTAGCACACTTGTGGGCACTATAAAGCAAATACATAATATTAGCCTGCTCTGTCTCCAATAATCTTATACGTTCACCGTAATATTTTTCATAAACCTTTTTGGTCAGAAAGTAATCTCTTTTAGGGTGTTTGTGCTTGTCCTATCTTTTAAGCTACCAAAACATAGGGATGTTAACAAGACAGTCATTAGCACTGTTGTGACTGAGATAAGTGTCATGGGGGAGAGAGGGTGCAGGGAGAAGGTAAGAAAAGGGCAAAATAACATTGAATTCAAGAAAGCCCATAAGGAGAGGCAGAGAGAAAGTGATTGATACAAGCTGTTTCTTCTTGAATTCTGAATTGGTCCATCTGTGTAGCCTGAGGCAACTGAATGAGGTAAAGGAATATTTGGAAAGTTCACATAACTTATTTAAAGCTAAAAATAACTGGTAATGTTAGAAATTAACTGTTTCCTAACAAATGTATTATTCAATCAATTTATATATGGAAATAAATGCAGAAATTTGAGAGTAAAATAAGAAATGTATGTAAAATCTTATTCAGTAGAGTCAGATTTCAAATACTGTGCATAGAGTTAGTAACTAATGGATTTCTGAATTGCTACAGTAGATGAATTCCAGAGATGTTTATTTTCCAATTGAGTTGTCAATTCACTGCCAATTCATAAAACCAACCCTGTAGTAATATCAGCTCATCACAAAATAAGTGATGAGCCTATACCATGTTTTAACAGTGGATCATTTAAACGATGACTCATTCATAGTTTCACACAGGTGATGAAAATAGCACACAACCTGCTGTCATGCTAGACAGGCCTGGCACAAGTTCACCACAATGGAGCGGTTCTGCTTTGCCCAGAGGGTCAGTTTGCAAAAAAATAGAGCAGGGGTTCTCAAATTGGGGGTCAGGACCCCTCAGGGGGTCATGAGGTTATTACATGTGGGATCATGAGCTGTTAGCCTCCACCTCAAACCCCGCTTTGCCTTCAGCATTTATAATGATGTTAACTATATAAAAAGGTGTTTTTAATTTATTAGGGGGGTCGCACTCAGAGGCTTGTTATGTGAAAGGGGTCACCAGTATAAAAGTTTGAGAACCACTGGCATAGAGGAAAGGATAAAAGACAGATTGCAGAATGCAGATGTCACTTTTTTTAGTGGTGCTATTTTGTCCATTCAAAATGGTAGTTCTAGTGGGAGAAAATATATTGGTTATGTATTTAATCTGTTCCTCATTTTATTCATTTGAAAAGAAGGTATTTGTATTGGGGCAAAAAGAAGTAGTCTTGATATAGTGAATCATCATTCTGAATTACTTGCAGTTTACTTTTCATTTTGTTGCCATATGTATTTCTAGATAATTAGCAGTGTGCATCAAAATAATCCAGCTATGCCAGGTTCTGGTACAAAATTTAGTGTTAAATGACAAGCTAGCATTATACTGCTTTTGCATAACGCACATACACTCTGGCGTGAAACAGTTTGCAGACTTCTTTATGCCTTTAATGAGAATGTGGATATGGACCAAAAGGTAGAACTAAGATATCTAACCTAACTGTTCAATTATTTGTAGATACAGGAAAATTAAAATATATATCAGATGGGATATTAGGTGGCATAAGGGATTACTTGTACATTACTTGACAGTTAGTCTTATTTCAGTTTATAGTGGACAGGTTTACAAATGATTAAAAAAAACCCAAAACATAACAAAACCACAAAAACATGTATACACCCAACAATAACACACCAGTAGGACATATGATTTGTTATACTAAATCAAATAACTAGGCAATAAGTCTACTATGGAGCTACTAGTAATGGCCAATACTTGACACCTCACAGGAGGATAAAAATATCCACTTACATCTCATATTGCTGAAGGATTTAAAATGTTGCAAGCAACTCAATTGTTAATCATGCAGTTTGTGGGTAATGATCCTTTTCTGATGAGACTTTTACTCCAAGATTTGATGACTGAGCAGCCTTGCAAAATATTGTTTACTCATGTTCCTGGAGTGTGGGAGCAGCCAGTGGCCTGGGCTTAGTAGCAGGTCAGAGCTGAGGCTGTCTAGCACCTGCGCTCCGTGCTGCTTCCAGTCCAGTCCAGCAGCTTGGGCCCCTTGGGCAGCGTCAGCATCCCCACAATGGCCTGGCCTAGCAGCACTGGCCCCACTCCCAGTACCAGGCCCAAACTGACGGCTTCTGGGCAGCACAGCCCACCTCCAGCCACCAGGATTGGAGTGGGCAGAGCCCCAGTACCCCATCCCTCTGCCCCAATGTGATGCAACACACACTGCTGCTGCCATGTGCTGTTGCTCATGAACAAACAGGAGCAATGTTCGATGTGCCCCTTCCTCCGAGACCCTCCTCTGCACCCCCCCTTCTCTTTCAGACCCCACCACCGCATCATCCCTTACCTCCAGTTCCCACCCTTGCATCTTCCCTGCAGTTCCCCCCCCTACCCCCATCACTAGCCCTTGTGATAGGGCTTCCTGCTATGGGTTCGGATGCGGATACAGGTAAAAGATCCTGGGTTGATCCTAGCAGATGTGGATTGGATGTGGATCCACATTTGTGTATCCATACAGGGCTTCACTGTATATATATCTAGGAAAACAGAGCCCTGATATGAAAAGCATGCAATCTAAACAGAAATAATGGGAGAAAAGTGTGCTCATTATCATTTTACAAATAAATAATTTCTCTTTACTCTAGTTAAGTGATTTGTCCAAGGTCACAAAGGAAGTCTGTGGCAGAGCAGGGAATTGTGCCCAGATTTCTTGAGTCCCAATTAGGTATCTTGACCACAAAGCCACCTTCCCTCTTGGAAGAAGCTTGTATTATAATCACCACCATAGTAAAGGGCTGGCAAGGTGGGAGCTGGTAATTTTCATGTCCACTTGCAAGGCTTGATTATTATTATTATCATCATCAATACAACTAGGTCAAGAGCTCTGGCCAGATGGTCAGGGATTTTTGGCAGATGAGCTCCCTCCCACCTGCACTTCAAGCCATCCAGTGGAGCGTGGGTCCACTGCTCTATCTCAGCATCTACTTCTCTGCTATGCATCCTTCTCCATGGGAGAACTGGCAGGATTTGGAGGGCAGGGTGGGTAAGTGGCTGCAGAGATGGACGGGACTGCTCCAGTGCCTCTCCCTGGGAGGGAGAGCACTGGTGCTTAACCAGCTGGTCCTGTCGATGCTCTGGAACTGGCTCAATACCCTGATCCCTGCCCTAGGTTTCCTGGCATACCTCCAGAAGGTGGTTTTGGAGTTCTGGCCAGGACTGCACTGGGTCTCTGCGGGAGTCTTGAGTCTCCCCTTGGAGGATGGAGGACAGGGCCCAATCTGCCTTCACACTCAGGTCCGTGTCTTCTGCCTCCAGGCCCTACAGAGACTTTTTATGGCGCAGCTAGTCTGGCATGGAGTACTCTGGTGCATGCCTTCCTGTGCTGCTTCCATGGGCTCCAACATGATCAGCAGCTCTTTTATCTCCATCCAAGAGGTCTTCTGTGAGACCTTTCTGAGCTGCCAGTTTTCTACCAGAACCTCCTCTGGACCTGGAAACTGGTCTTGGCAACCAGGTCCAAGGCGGCCACCGAGGGGGTAGATCTCCTCGCAGAACCTGTGCTGCACAAGCCCCAACTTGGTATGCAGGTGGCGCCATAGGTTGGTCCTGGCAGGAGTCACCAGGATCAGATTCCTCCTGGACTATGACTGGGGAGACTGGGTGAATCCCATGATTCTTGCTCAGCATATGGGGCTCTCCTTGGTGCATACTTCAGGAGGTGAAGGCAGCCTTGTTTGCCCGCCTCTTGAGCTTACCTCAAGCAGGTCCTGAGGGTGCTCCCGTACCGCACCCCAGGCCCTCCTGATCTTTTCATCAGGCTCCTGTTCTGTAAGCCTCTTCGGCCGCCCCAGGCTTATACCTCGAGCTGACTGCATGACCTGCAGCCGGTTCACTTTCAAACTGCACCAAGGGCACATCTGTACATGCTCGTGCTCCATACTCTCCATTTCCTCCATGTCCTGGCCCTATAACAAATGGTGGGACCTAATGTCATCTGTCGAGGGTGAGGAACCCCGGTGGGCCAGGCTATATTGCACCCTACTCCTGCAGCCTTCCAGGGAAATCAGCTGGCAGCTCCTCCATGGAGCCATGAGCATGGGTGTGTATTTTGCATGGTTCACTCCTGTCCCCAAAACCTGTCCCTTCTGAAGCATGAGGGATACCCTGGCACACATTTACATGGAGTGGACCAGGTTGCAGACCCTTCTCCGTCTCCTCCTGGACCTCTTTGGCTGCACTTCTCCCCCCACCTCCTTATATATGCACACACTATCCATGGTCCCACAAAGTTGCAGGACCTCCTCATCAACTTTCTCCTAGCTATGGCCAAGGTGGCTGTCTATAACACCAGGGAGAGGATGTTGGATGAGGGGGTTCTCTGCAACTGTGGGGCCTATTTCCGATCCTCTCTCCATTCACGCATCCAGGCAGAGTTCCTCTGGGTGGCCACTTCTGGCTCCCTTGACACCTTTGAGGAGCAGTGGGTGCTGTTCGGGACTCTCTGCTCGGTGTTCCCTTCAGGATCCCTTGTTTTGACCCTTTGACCTTCATACCTGTCCTTGTTATATTTTCTGTTGTCCCCTGTAATCATTTGAGTTCCCAGGCTCAGTGGATCCTCCTCATAGGCTTATGAGCACCCACCTCCCCAGAACCCAACAGGAACTATAAGGATTTGCACACCAAGTCCTTAAAGGGACTAATTCTGCCCTGTCCCCATTTTGCAATCACAAGTCTTGAAAAGCAACAGCTACGCCTTGGTTCTGCTGCTAGCATGAAGGAGAGCAGACAGCAGAGATTTGCCTTCTGGGTCTCTCTATCCTATATGCCCTGCAGAGACTCTCCCTGTGGCAGCAAAGATATGGAGTTTGGAGGTAGGATGGTGAAGGGCTTCTGCTCTGGGAGTGGGTGGACTTAATCCCTCAATCCTTGCCAGGTCCCCTGCACAAGGTCCATTCATGCATGCCTTGCAGAAGGGCTGAGAATTTGACCATTGTGTAAGGACTTTGAACTGCAAACTGTAGCCCTTCAGGGCAACTTCATGGAGGTGACTCACCTGAGCAAGTGCTGTAGAACTGAGCTCTCTGTTATAACCAAAAAACTTTCTTCCTCTCGGAAGCTTATTGAAAATGTATTTAAAAATAAAGTTTAAAAGAAAAAATAAACTGAGCATGATTCATATCAGCAGCTGAAGATTAAGTCTATTTCAATATTAATGCCTGAATATTCCAAAAATTAAGTTGTCCATACAGTTATGGGACAATAAAGAAAGCATCCTGTGTCTACTTGCAATATCCACATGGAAATATGCATATGCTTAAATCTTGCCTAAGAAAGAGTTAATATCCTTGACACTGAAAGCTGCTAATATATGCTTAAAAATACAGTAGTGCCACAACCATGTTGTGAAAGTTATGGAAAGGGATCTGGTGTGTGACAATGAGGAAGAGTCACTCTTCCAACAGTAAACAAAACAAAAACAAACATCAAAAAAACTGCATCTTTATCAGAGTAAGGAAAACCATATTATCCCTGAGATATTTTCTGTATCTCTGCTCCCCTGTTTAGAACCTGCCTGTCTGGCTTTGTTACAGTATTAAAGAAACAGTGCACATCCTTATAGTCTGCCTATATTTAAAATTTAAAACAATTAATATGTACCACAAATAGCATTTATATATTAATCTTAAAGGAATACAAATCGTCAACTCTTACTTTTAAGATAAATGACCCAGGTCATCTATCCATACAAACCTAGCAAGGTCTTTGCATATAGACACACACATACTGGAATAGTTTTCAGGAGTTTGCTGCTGGCCAAACATTAAATCAACTATGTTTTATTTATCTGAGTGTCCAAAACTGGTATTTTCAAATCCACCTACAGGGTTTAAACATCCAATTCCTATTAATTTCTTTAGGAACTGTGACTCTAAATCCCACTGGTGGCTTTGTAAATCTCTGCTCTAATCTTTAATTGTTTATCAGTTTGTGTAGCAGCCATTCGGCCATATACACAAAACAGGGTTTATCCATTCATCATAAGTAACCTTTGAGGTATCCTTCATATAATGAATTATTAAGATTAAAGGGCTTTCGGTTAGACTATTAATTGGTTTGTGAATTTGAATTATAATCCTAAGTATAAGCACTGTCTAAAATAGTCACAGTGCCCGAGGACTAGCTCTGGAGGAATAATCCACTATCAACTAAATTAATTTCTCAGCCTTGAACTAGAAATGTATCATACTTATTCATTCAAAGATTAAGTGGAGAAAATGTTCTCTTCCTTACATGACCAGCATTATCTAATGTGTTGGTACAGTACCTGCTATGTACATCTTAAAATGAGCCCAGCATTCCCAGAAAGAGAACAATGCTTATTTTAATACATTACTTAACAGTGAATTTAGTATCAGATAAAAGGTGTCATTCTCATGTATACAAAGACCCATTTACACCACTCAGGCAGTGTAACAGCACCTGAAAGTGAGCAGAAGTATAATTTACACACGTTAAGGCCCTTTTATACCACCAGAGCACTATAAAACAGCCTTTGTGTAATGAGAATTGGGCTCCTAGTGCTTCTTTCCATCTTCAAAGTTCCCTCTGCTCTTTTAGCAGTGGTGTCTTCCCTGCCCAGTCCCACATTCTTTCAATTATTGGTGTATGACATTTCTCTGCAACTCCTGCCATGGGGCCTGATTCAAAAGCCCTGGTAGTCAGTAGGAATGGTAGGAATCTCTCCATTGACTTCAATGGGCTTTGGATCAGGGTCCTAGGCCTGGTCTACACTGGGGGGCGGGGCGGGAAATCAATCTAAGATATGCAACTTCAGCTATGAGAATAGCGTAGCTACAGTCGACGTATCTTAGATTGACTTACCTCCTGTCCTTACGGCGTGGGATCAATGGCCTCTCGCCCTGATGGAGTTCCGGAATTGATGGCAGAGCATTCGGGGATCGATTTATAGTGTCTAGATGAGACACTATAAATAAATAAATCGATCCCCAATAGATCAATCGTTACCCACCGATCAAGCGGGTAATGTGGACAAACCCCTAGAAACTATGCGCCTAGTATTTCTGAGACTATGTCTACGCTACTACTTCCCTTGCTTGTGTATACATATAGCTAGTACAAGTATAAATAACAATGTAGCTGGAATAGCACTGGTAGCAGCAGTGGAGGCATGGCTGGGCTGGGACAAATAGAAAACCACTTGAAACTGCCTGTTTTCTAATCATTAGTATGAAAAAAGTACAAGGGAGTTGTTCCACTGATATCAGGAGATATCACAAGTTCCCAACACTCCACATGTACAGTGTATTAGACAGCAAACCCTTCTCTTCACCACCCCCACCCCCCATAGCTAGAGCCACAATCAGGAGTTGACCTATGCAACCATCTCACTCCCTGTAGACAGTGAACAATTGCTAGTTGGTTTGTTATTTTTCAGCCTCTAAAAAGAAGTGAACTTTTGGTTCAGATGCATTTTTAGTATAATGGAATTGATTATAGCATTTTTCAGTTACAAGAAAATGATCCCACTTTAGGAACTCCACTTAATCTGGTTAAATGCTGAAATGTATTACTGCTCTAACCTCTGCAGTTTAGTTTTAAGAAGATTTTATTAAGCTAGCTAAAATGCAAATACAAATAAAAACTAAGAAATGAAAAACAGCTTATTTGGAATACCCAATTTGCATAAAAATATGCAACTCCACAACACATACATTCATACTGCCTATTAAACTTGCAGTTACCAAATAGGTAATGATTTCTTAGAGGTTTTAATTTAGGAAATTATTTACAGTAGCTTGTATGCTAAGGAACGAGTCTAACATTATGATGTTTTGATGTAAATACTCTTTCAAATATGAACGTAATGAGGATGGAATATACCCTGTAATCAACATTTAATTGGAATGAATATTTTCAGTGCTGAAGAATAATTTTAATGGCAGCTATGTTTTTAATACATATCCCTTACATTTTGTAAAAGAAATGGATGTTTAATTTTCACATTGTTATAATCTTTTGCTCTTTCATGTAATAGGCTCCATTTAATCCCAAAGTGGAGAGCAATTTTCCCTTACCAAACTTCAGAGATCCACTAGGAAAATCCCCACACCCACCAGGGACATGGATAGCTGCAGTGCCAGAGAAAGATGTTGCCACTTGCAGGTAGTGTGATGGGCTCTTCTTGTTTACCTGCTTTATGCATCCCTAGCATGCTGTTTTTTTTCTTTTATATTTGTAATGTTTGCAGCAGATTGTCCTGACTATGGCCCCAATCCAGTAAAGGATTTAAACACCTGCTTACACCTTTTATTTCAATGGACCTTGCAGAATCAGGGCTTGTGGTAGGTTGGCCACCTGCACAGCCAGTAGCTGTGGCCTTTAGTCTATATGTCTTGGATGGTCACACATTGTTGGTAGAATACGTAGCATTTATAGGTCAGATACGAATGGATGCACACAAGGCCAAAGGCAATTTGGGACCCTAGACTAAACCAAACATAGGACCCACACATATGCCATTACCCTCCTTCAGATAGAGTTACAATGAAAGGGGTAGTTCATGTATTATTTCAGGCTGTTTATAGGCTCAGGCAGGTGTCACTGCATAGGTTCCACCCAAGTTATCTTCTGGTGCTTCTTTTCCAAACCACAAATGGTAGGGGAAAAGAAAATTAATGAAAGCTGAGGAAAACTGTCTCTAAACTAGGGACTGGGACACAAATCTAATTACAAAAGCAATGCCTTAAAGGCCTTTAATTTAATCATCAAGAAAAGATAACTCTGAGTTATATTTCTTCTTTAGGTTGTTATGCAACTGTATAGGGTTGTTTATTGAGAGCAGAGATTGGCAACCTTTGGCACGTGGCTCGCCAGGGTAAGTATCCTGGAGGACCAGACTGGTTTGTTAACCTGCTGCATCCCCAGGTTCGGCCAATCATGGCTCCCACTGGCTGTGGTTCGCCGTTTCAGGCCAATGGGGACTGCAGGAAGCAGTGGCGAGCACATCCCTCGGCCCACGCTGCTTCCCGCAGTCCCTATTGGCCTAGAGTGGTGAAACCACAGCCAGTGGGAGCCGTGTGCCAAAGGTTGCTGATCCCTGATTGAGAGCAACCCAGGCAATGTTGAATAGGATTTACTTGATCTCACCCCACAGTGAAGCTAAAAGTATAGTAATTGTTCATTTGCTCTTGAAGCAAAGTTTCCATCTTGTTTTAATGTTTTTAGTACATCAGCATCTGTCAGAAAGTTTGTAACGGAGACATCTTGCATTTTTAGGTCTTCAGTTTCAAAGTATAATTCACCGCAGACTTCTGGATTCAGTTTAGCAACTAATCTTACTTGTCCCAGCCTCCTTATATTTATTTCTCTTAAGCACACAGTAACATTTGCAGCATTTTAGCCCCTTATCAGTCCATAATCAGGAAAAGCTCTTCCAATGGTTCCGATCTCAATATCACCACTCTCAGCAACAAGCTGGCAAATTGACTTTCTCCCACTGCTGTCAGTTCATTCAAAGAAACAATACCCAATCAAGCAGCTCTTTATAATTAAGTATAATCTAACTGCTATTCTTTACTGTGATGAGAACATGGACAAAAATTGTTATAGGTCAATAATATAGGATATCATTCCTTCAAAATTACTTTGGAAGTTAATGGAGGCCATTTCTTGATTAGATTATGATTTTGGGGAGGCTGGAAATGAACTTTTTGCTGTACGATGGCAACAGCGATTGTTTACAACATTGCATACTGTCCTCAGGTGTATGGGGGCTGCCAAGAGAACATTAGATGTTTTGCAAATTGTGGGATTTACCCTCCAGACATTTTTATGCATGTATGTAGACCACAAAGATTGTTGTGTTAGCACATTGGGCTGATTAAAGTTTGTTGCTATTTTAAGACTCCAAACCACAAAAAACAACATGCACTATTTAATTAGCTTCAGTCCTTAATATTCAGAGAAAGCAAAGAAAGCCTGGTCTCGTGGTAAAAAAGCAAGGGTGGGAAGTGGTGAAAGGCCTGACAACAACATTCCAGTCCCATGCTCCATGGAGAGCAGAGGAAACCTAGCTCTTAATGGGATTTTAGAAAACATGAATTATTATTATTGCTACAGTGGGAAGAATAGAAAATTGCAACTGAGCTGAAAAAAGGATCTCAAAGTCGGGAAGGTACAGAAAAGGCACACAAGAAATATGCCCAGTCAACCCATACTCTTGTCCACCCTTACTCTATGGAATTATATTTATTCTTCATATGGTCCCTTTGACTTCAGTTAAGACTAATTGCAGAGTAAGATACTGCTCAGCAGGAATAAGCATTCTAGACTCTGGCCTTATGTGTTTGATGAAAGACAGAACCCCTTGATCACTATTTCAGAAAATAGTGAAGAGAGAACAATTGCTAGTCAGCTGCTGTGCTCTGACTTCTGTTTCTTAAGCTAACCATAATCATCTCACTGCTACATTGTGCAACCTCCCTCAACGCACCCTCATCTGTTTGTTACATCTACCAAATGTCTCTTGTCACATACCTAGCTTGTAAACTCTCTGTGGCAAGAACCATGTAGGCAGTACAGTGTTTACCACAATGGGGCCACAATCCTATATGGACAGGTTTGGATTGAGAATAACTAGGTAGATGACCACAAAGTCACCTCCAGAGCTGCAGTATCTCTCTTGTTCCATTAATATACTCCAGCTGCCTGATCTGTGCACTCTTGAAAAACTGTTGACCTCTTTGATCATGTGGGTGGAGAATTTTCTCAGAGGACAATACTGTAGAGCTGTGATACTCAGACTGAGGCTCAAGAGCAGCAAGTAGCTCTTTAATGTGGCTCCTGTGGCTCTTTGCGGTGCATGATATTAAAACGCTGTGTGAGCTAATTATTAATCAATCTAAGTTGCTAACCAATCCGGATGCTTTTATTATGTTATTAACCAATTGTATTTGATAAAATAATACTTGGTCAGTCACTTTGCTGTGTGAGAATTATATGTAGTAAATGAAACAATGAAATTCACACGACTGTGGCTCTTTTGAGTAATGCTGATCATTAATTTGGCTCCTGAACCACTGAGGTCTGAGTATCACTGCTCTAGAGGAACATGACACAGTATTGCACCTTAGTAAGCTTTTAGAACCAATGACCAGTTACTAGCCCTTGACTTAATCATCAGTAAACTATCACTGTAACTTCTTTTCATCTTTTTCAAAGATAAGGGTACCAAGGCTAAGATGTTAGGTGTCCACATTAGATTTGCCACATGCAAAATTTCACCTGGAAAAGTCAGTGAAATTAGAGAAATAAATTTGTTCAAGACAGAGTAAAATTCTTATCCCTCCCTACCCCAAAAAAAGAACAAAGAAGAAAAAGCATTTAAAAACAGAGGCAGTCCTGCCTCATGACTTGTTTACCATTATTGCAGTAGCAAGCACACTAGAAAGTCAGAAGAAGCTAGCAGGTCTGTAGAAAGTATAGGAGGTGCACAAATCTTGAAAAACCTGTCCCTAGAAAAAACAGCAAAATTAGATAAATACAGGTGAAGATCAAGATGATAGTTCAGCTGATGTCCCCACAGTGAGTGTGATATATCATGTTGGTCAGTGAAAACCACAGGAAAACTGGTTCATAAAACTAAACATGACAGCAAAAGCACCTGGTGAAGGAAATCCTCTGCCAAATGAACTGAGATTCTATATGCAACCAAATCACCTACCAAGATTAATTCAAAAGAATCCTGGACAGAAATCTGGATTTATAGCATCTTCAAGTCAGACCAAAATTATATGATGATACTTTTATTTAAAGTCCTCAAAAGACAATGCACACAGAGCTATAGGCAAGCTTAAGGAGAAATGGCTATACTTTCAAGTAAGGGAAAGGATGAAGTAGTCATTCCTCTCCTCTATGTGGAAGTGGGTCTAATTTCAGTAAATGTGGAAGAAGCAATCTGTAAAATAACTCATAGTGAACTGGTTAAATTCCACAATGTATCCACATGTCTGACATTTGGGAAAAACAACAACAATAAAAAAAAACTATGGCTGACTACAGAGATTTATTTCCTGGACTTGGGCCCTGCTGGGTAAGTGTCTTTTGGAGCTGACCTCCACATGGCTGATGATGTTCATGCTAAAATTTAAAGGATCGGCATCACTCAAGGCAAAACCAAACAACATTATGCTATAAGTTGTGATGGAGTAAGCCATAAAGCCAACTGGAACAGGAATTTAATGATGGCTGTTGGAAAACCAGGCAAGATGCAGACACATATCAGTGCTGACTTAGTCTTAGTACTACAGTTTTCAACTGAATTCTATCAAAGACATCTTTTTATTCTCAAATTAGCAATTGTCTTTTCTGTTTCAAGATGGCTTTTGATAAAAAAAACTGCACACAGAAAACAGCTTTCTGGACTCTATGTGAGGGAGATGTTAGTGGCATAGCATGTAATTTGGAATAATAATTGTTCTAGAAGGTTATCTGCAATAACAGGATCAAGTTCTTATGGAATGCCTGACTGAAATGAAGGTTATTTTATTATTTATTTGTTAATTCCATTATTATACATTAATACTGCAGCAACACTCAATCAGCCCCATTGTGTTAGGTGCTATATAAATGAGATGCTGAGATATTAAGACTCAAAGGGACAATTATGATCATCTAGTCTGATATCCTTTATAACACGGGCTATAAAACTTCATCCAGTGATTTCTGTCTCAAACCCCGCAGTAACTTGTGAATGAACTAGCACATAGTTCTTAGAAATGCAACAAAATCTTGATTTGAAGATATCCAGTAGCGGAGAATCACTGCCCTGAGGAGTATGTGCAGTTTAGCTTAAGACAAGCTACAAATCAGTTTGACATGCAGTAGAAGGGAACAGGGAGAAGGAAGAATGTGGGTAACAGTGACAAGTTCATGCTGTTACATAGGCTACAATGTGCCCAGCTTGTGGGTTCTGAATGATGAGAAATGTCTCCCCCATAAATAAATATCAGCTGCAGATAATACTCAAGCATAAGCCTGTGTTAAAACATCAAAACAATCAATAACTCCCCAGGGAAGCAGAATGAACAAAGTAAGATACTGAAAGGCTGTGTAGTCAGGAGCAGTAGGGTGAAATTAAAATGAAAAATGTAAGAAGAGTGTGAGCTCTATTAGGCTACAAAGTAGTCTCTCAAGGGAAGCTGTTAAAACCCATTGCTTAGGGCACTTAAAACTAGTCTTCACAATCTCTAATAAATGCCATTTGAAGGGATAGCAAAATGGACTAAATGACCTAACAGGTCTTTTCTCTCTCTGACACCTGTGAATTTGTGATACTGTTCCAAGCTAAACCAGACAGTGTTCAAGCAGCTTGTTGCTTTGTGGATTTGTGAGGTACCATATAAGAGTGTGGCTGGTAACAGATGAGAGCACTGTCTAGGAGTGGCAGTCATATCAAGGCAAAGCCATTATATAGTGGAAAGCACTTGTTAACTCGCACCCAGTAATAAGGCATGGAACAACAGGATCTTTTTTTTGGAGTAGGGGGGATCAAAACTCAATGCAATGCCAGTGAGAAAGGTTAAGGCACAGCTCTGTTACAGGAAGGATAGCCTGGGGCTTCTGCATCAAGCGTCTTTCACTGGCCCAGTAGAAATATGCACAGTTTTTAAAAGAATGCCTCATTATAGTATTTGTATGTGAGATCTTCAGTGTTCAGGGACAACATATGATCAAGTCAGATTTAAGACTGTCTAGAAAACATCTTTCTTAAATCCTTAATTTCCACTCAAAATGTTTTCAATGACTGCTGCAGCATTTACAGAAATAGAGGAGCAAATTCTCAAACAAGTGGACACCCTCTTAAAAGGTATAACTTGTAGCATGTGTGAATGTGAATGAAAATTACATAGACAGAGGTGCAAGTACCTCTCACTTCTGCATTAAGTTTCTTTTACATGTGCAGAAATACAGGCACATATTTTGTAGATAATACTTGTGACCACAAAAATTGAGGCCAGTACCCCATATACAGTAAAAAAGATTAGATATGTATATTGTAGGCTGAAATCAAACCCCTTCTGAGTGCGTTTGAACTCTATAATAAATATTTACACAACCAGGAGAAGGACATGTTTTGGACCCCTGAACTTCCAGCCTGATATTGGATGAAGGTTAGTGTATAACAGAAAAGAAACAAGATTATTTAATAGCACTTGATTATTACTCTGAGATCGATCCTCTCAAGGACATAACTGTCAGCTGAGAAATGGAGTGTTGCAAGAAGCTACTTAGCTGTTAGAACCTGCAGGGTTGGAACCTGAAACTATGAGGGATTTAGGCTACCGATGCCTCCATATTGTCATGGGATACTTAGGGTGAGAGCCCACAGGAGGTTCCTAAAAAACTGGGCTCAGGTCTCCTCCTCTTGAGTTTCCTTTCTCCTCAGGAGCTTTCCACCTGAGCCCTAACCCTTTTATTAGGCCCAGGTGCTCCTTTCTTAATTAACTGCCTCCCAGCCAGTTAAAGTACATCACACTTCAATAAAGATCCCACAGCACTGGGTCACAGAGTCCTGGGCAATTGACTTGGGCTCACAGGGCTTGGGCTGTGGGGCTAAAATAGCAGTGTAGAAATTCAGGCTCAGTCTGACACCCAGGTTCTGAGACCCATGCCCCTCATGGGGTCTCAGAGCCTGGGCTCCAGCCTGAGCCCAAATATCTACACTGCAATTCAGTAGCCCTGAAAGATAGAGTTAGCTGATCCATGCCCTGCCACTGCGTCATGGGTCTTTTATTGTAGTTTAAACAAACCTTTGGCAGTTAACTATCCCCAGGTGGACCCAGATTGGCTCATTAACTTCAATGGAGCCTGTCACTGGTAGGCTGGGTACCTTAAAGGACCAGAGCTGTTATAATACAGATAGACCTTGGTCATCAGAGAACAGAATTGAACCAGGGACCTCAGGAGCTTAGTGCATGGGCCTCTACAACATGAGCTAAAAGCCAACTGGTTGTTAGCTAAGGCGGTAGAGCAAACTCATTTTATCTTGCTTTCTAAGTGGTCTCGGTGCCACTAAATGGGATAGAACACGACACCCAGACGGTGAGTGGGTTACGCTGAGACACAGGGGAGTTGAAAAAGTTAAAAACATGTTTTGTCAGACAAAATGTGTTATTCAACCCCTAATGAAATGTTACATTTTCAACATTTTTTTTTACTCCTTTTAATTTTTTGTAATGAAATTTCAAAAAGTTTCTAAATGACATCATTGTAAAAATGCTGAAATGATACATTTTAATTTTTTCTGAAATTGTTTTCCTCCTGAAACAACTCAGGAAATGTGACACTTGATTGTGCCACTTGGTTTGGACTCTCCCCTGTGCACTTAAACAAACATTTATTCATAAAAACACAACAAAAAAGAGTCAAGCTGACAGTGTGGATGTAAATTATGCAGTTATTCACCTGAAGAAAGCATCTCCATTCTCAGCTGGGAGAATGTGGGTGAAATTCATTGCAAGTGATTCCCACCTGTAATAACCAGAAGCTATTGTTCAATAGGAAGTGAAAACATACCTGTGTTATCTTTCTGTAGTGTTGCAATATTACATTTCACCCTTATATGACCAGCAAAGATAAAAGGAATCCAGGATAAAACTGGGGATTTGGAAACAGTTTCTTCATTTCTGTGCTACTGCTCCTTAAACAAGAAACAAATGTATCTCAATGTATTTCTCTCAGGCCTTTTATTAGAGGGTATTTGTATCATCCTGGTTTGTGAATCATAATTCTTCAATTTCTCATTTACTTGTTAGTCTTTTCTCCTGTTGTCTGAATAGTTTTTCAATACTATCTCATTAAAAAAATTGGAATTAATCTACTTTTTTCTCAGCACTACCTCAAGCCTAAAATCTAACAGATCTATAGCCAAATGACCCTATATTTTTTCAAATGCTTAAGCACCCACTAGGGTACACATTTATCCACTTTCACTACATTTAATAGGATGAGGAAGGATGTGTCTGCAATTTAGATGCAAAATACTATGGGCATGATCCTGCAATGAGATGTCTGTAGGTAGATAGACCCTGAACCCCACTGAAGTTCACCTAGACAAATAATTAGGGCTCTATTTTGCAATAAGACACTACCTGCAAAAAATAGTACAATCTGTATAAAGTTTTCTGTTGAAATTAAGGAGAAAAAATAATTAAGGGCCTGATCTAAAGCCCATTGAAGTCAATGGGAGTCTTCCCATTGATCTAAATGGGTTTTGGATCAATACCTAGACATGGAAACAGCAATAATGGCTCCATATTTAAAGTTGTAGTTGTCTGAAATTTTATTTAGTCTCAAAGGTCCTAAGTTTTAGGCCTATATTTTACTCCCTCCCCTATCCACTTTAACGTTAAAACCTCCAACTTTACATATTTAATACTCCCTGAAAACAAGTACATGAGTGTTTTAAATAAAATATAGCTGTTTTTTTTAAATGTAATTGTTCACTTACTTAGTTTTCTGTGAGATACTGCTGTGACAACACTTTTCATCTGCAGTTACACCTATCGCTTTGTATATTTCAAGGGTCTTTCTTTCTTTTTCTTTTCTTTTCCTTGCATAGATAATCTTCATAACACAAACTCATATCTAGGGCTATTTTTCAGAGTGATCTCTCCTAAAATGTGATCTCAACTACCAACCACCTATTTGCACCATCACATATTCTCAGCCCCGACAGATGATTTTTCAAAGGTCCTAGCTCAATTTCCTGGTTTGAGGAGGCAACTGATTAATACACAACCCTCCTGTGCACAATAGACTCTCTCTCTTTTCCCCATATCCTTTTCCTTCAGATGCAATAGTATCTCCAGGGAAAACAACACAACAAACCTACCAACAACTCTTGGATGAACTCTCAACATCCTACTACCCACAAGCAATACTTTAATCAAGGACACTTTCCCTGACTCCCCCTCTTTAGGGTGCTGAGAATATGTGAGGAAGAAGAGACATGGATGGCTGCTGCAAGTCCTGGGCTCTAGTGAGACATGATCCCTTGTACTGCCTGGGGAAAAGACCTGAGGAAGATAACACTGAGGCATGGAATCTTCATGCCTCCTCTTTCCAGTAAAAACCTACATGATCCACTCAGAAGTAACATGATATAAATACTGCAATACTTCTCCAGTGGTGGAATCTTCAGGCCACCATGTTGGGAGTTGGATGCTAGTAGAATGTTTATTCTCCCTCCTCTGGCAAGGAGCTAACAGGTGGTAGCAATTGCCACACCTGCTGGAGAAGGAAGAGAGGAGAAGGCAAAGGAAAAATGATGCTCACTCTCAATAATTAAGTTTATATTAATAGTGACATTCTTAGAAATACACAGAAATACACTTGCTCTGATAACAATGCCATGATCATGCAGTACTCTGAGAGCCCACTTGTATGCTCTCCCATTCACTCTCTGAAGGAATCCTGTGTTTATAGATGTGAACAACTGCTGTGCAGTCAGAGCTATGAACTCTGACTGCACAGCAGTTGTTCACATCTATAAACACAGGATTCCTTCAGAGAGTGCATGGGAGAGCGTACAAGTGGTCTCTCAGAGTAGTGCATGATCATGGCACTGTTATCACAGCAAGTGGCCAAGTTCTTAACTGCAACTGTAGCTTTTCCTTCTCTTTGTGCACCAATCCTCTTTTCTTTCAATATTTATATTATTTGTAATAAATTGACTGTAAATTAAACTTATGTTCCTCAATTCCTAATTCACTTTCAAAAATGGGACTTAGGAGCTATTGAAAATGATGTCCAATGTCTAAATTACACTTGAGCAGCACCATGGCCCAATGGATCAGGCACTGGACCTGAACTCAGGAGATTGGCTGAACCTGGTGGCTCTAGTAACAACCTACTGTGTGAAATTAGGCAAGTCACATCACCTTTCTGTGCTTATATTTCCTCTCCCAAACTTTGTCTATTTAGACTGTAAGCTTTTGGGAGCAGGGACTACCCCGATTGCTTGTTTGTACTTTGTACACTGCCTAGTACAATGGGGCTCCAGTCTTGTTTTGAGCCTCTAAGTGCTAGTATAATAACAATAATAAGGAGTTAATACAGTGACTGCAGGAACAGTCCTTCACCTGGCACTCTCTCTCTTCTACTGCATATTAATGTGCTTTAGGTCTTTTTCCTTCCTCTCCCTTTTTCTCCAGAGCTTTCATAGTTGTCTAAGGCCATGTCTACATCTAAAATTTTGCAGCGCTGGTTGTTACAGCTGTATTAGTACAGCTGTATAGGGCCAGCGCTGCAGAGTGGCCACACTTACAGCAACCAGCGCTGCAAGTGGTGTTAGATGTGGCCACACTGCAGCGCTGTTGGGCGGCTTCAAGGGGTTTCGGGGAACGCGAGAGCAAACCGGGAAAGGAGACCAGCTTCGCCGCGGTTTGCTCTCGCGTTCCGCGAACCACCCTGCAAACCGCAGGGAAGGAGACCTGCTTGCTCGGGTTCGGGGAACGCGAGAGCAAACCGGGGAAGGAGACCAGCTTCGCCGCGGTTTGCTCTCGCGTTCCGCGAACCACCGTGCAAACCGCAGGGAAGGAGACCTGCTTGTTCGGGGAACGCGAGAGCAAACCGCGGCGAAGCTGGTCTCCTTCCCCGGTTTGCTCTCGCGTTCCGCGAACCACCCTGCAAACCGCAGGGAAGGAGACCTGCTTGCTCGGGGGTTCGGCGAACGCGAGAGCAAACCGGGAAAGGAGACCAGCTTCGCCGCGGTTTGCTCTCGCGTTCCCCGAACAAGCAGGTCTCCTTCCCTGCGGTTTGCAGGGTGGTTCGCGGAACGCGAGAGCAAACCGCGGCGAAGCTGGTCTCCTTCCCCGGTTTGCTCTCGCCTTCCCGGAACCACCCAGCAAACCTCAGGGAAGGAGACCTGCTTGCTCGGGGTTCGGGGAACGCGAGAGCAAGCCGGGGAAGGAGACCAGCTTGATTACCGAGCTTCCTCAGGTATGCTGGGATACCTGCTTATTCCACGGAGGTCAAGAAAAGCGCTGGTAAGTGACTATACTTGATTACCAGCGCTGGATCACCAGCGCTGGATCCTCTACACCCGAGACAAAACGGGAGTACGGCCAGCGCTGCAAACAGGGAGTTGCAGCGCTGGTGGTGCCCTGCAGATGTGTACACCTCCTAAGTTGCAGCGCTGTAACTCCCTCACCAGCGCTGCAACTTTCTGATGTAGACAAGCCCTAAGTCTTTTTCCAATTAGCCATTTTTGTTACTAGGTAGCAGTCGTATGGTATCCATCCAAGTTCAGTGAATTCATCCTTATTTGAATCCAACTTGTAATGCAACCCGCTTTTCCAATAATATCTCTGCTGCCTCTGGCTCTTCACATTTTCTTGTGATGTTTCCTGGAGCAAAAAATAATGTGGCAGGCTATAGGATGCCATGACATACTTTTTTCTGTGCAAAAAGGGGACTCATATCAGTAGCTTTTCCTATTTGCTATTTCTCTGGTTACATTTTTGAAGGTTCTTACATTTCCTCGTTTCAATGTTATTGGTTGTTTATTCTTTGACTTTGGTATCTCTCTTTTCAAAGTTAAATCTTTATCTGTTTATCTCGAAACTTTTGCAGTTAGATCCTGGAATGGTTGATTTGCTGTGGGTTTTGGAGCTAAGTGTCTATGGGCTCTCCCAGTTTCCCAGTTACTAGACTCATCTAAATTTGGCACAGATTATAGCAATTGTATGTAAAACATTGTAGTAGAGATTCCAAATATACTTCTCTTTTTCCTTTGCCATAAAAATTCATATGTTAATCACCCAAGTTTTGAAGACATTTCCATTTTTTTCTGATTATTGCATGTTTTATGGGGTGCTTTTAGGAAATTATTATTTTATCTTCTCTATGTGATTTTCTAAACTCAGTTAATGCTACTTGTAAATTCAGCTCAGGCAGTGTTGTCTTCACATCTGTCATTGTACCATTAATGGTAATTAATGTCTCTAGCAACTTCTCCTGGTAAGTTCTAAACAGCAGTTTGTTCTGCCTTCAGTTGTGCTGCTATTCTCTGTTTCTCAGTAATGGCAGCCATTTTGTCTATCTCACTCTCCTTTTGTGATTCAGATGGGATGGGTTTTCCTCTTTAAAGTTGTCCTGACAGTTGGAATCTAAAGATATTGTGTTGATTTAATGCTTTATTTTCACCTTATTCCCCTTTTATGTCTCCTTTTCTTCAGTTTTGTAGTCATTTTTCATATTTAAATGACATCACACTCCACCTACATAGGCCCCCTCAGTGATGATCATTTCACACTGCACCTTTCTTGTGACTTTTTGTATGCAACTAAAATTTCTTTTCTCACATCACCTCACAAGGCCCCGAACACAGCAAAACTACATTGTGCCCATGTTCCCTACAAGCTGTAAATCTTCTCTGTGAGGACTCCCTAAGCAAGAGCAACCAGAGATGTTCCGGGGAAGAGCAGAGGAAAGGGCAGAGCCAGTGGAAATATGACTATACAGATGCACCAAGTAACACACATTTGTGGCCGGGGGGGAGTGGGGGGGAAGAGGAGGAATCAGCTCAGGTGCCCACTGCAGCTGTGAGTTTGCAGTTGAGTCCAAAGATCTACCACAAACTTATAGCACAAACAGTATGACTAAGCATTGTAGATAGGGGTTTGTCCCAAGTGCCTACCAGGTAATTTAAATGCCACTTTTAGCTTTTTTTCTTTTTTAATACCCAGATAAATTAAAATTTGTAAATGTATTTCTATACAATACTAGAATTAGAAGTTTAAACAGTCAGTAATCAGAAAATTAAATATTTACACTTAAATATGTAAATATTTATTTATTAAATAAATATGTGCATTCTCACAGTAACTTTCTTTGGCCACATGATTTTACATATATATATAATATAACATTTTCTAGTCCTGATTTATTCTTAGGTGTAGCTTAGCGTAGAAATGCTTGTGTTCTTAAATGGATACCAATTGTTGTATGGTGTGTGCAATCCTGAAGAATTAAGAATTACTTTGAAAACTTTAACCATTTTGAGTTTCTGACCTTTGAGTGTTTAAATGCTGAGGGACTGATGCTCATGTAAACCAAGGCCACTTTACACTGCTTGCCAGAATGGTATTAAAATGCCTTGGTGTAAATAAAAATCAGGCCCTGATTCTTAGTATTCCATGAACATGGGGCTGGATTCTCAGCTGGTACAATCAGTGTAGTTACAATATCTTCAGGGATGCCACTAAGGATAAAAAGTAATGAAAGAAAACCAGTTGCAAATATATACTGTACAAGTAATAATAAAATCAAGCTCCACAGGCACAGAATACAAGCAAAAGCAAAAACTATTATGTTTACAGGGAAAGGAAGAATATCGATCTCTCCAAGCACAGAAGACTTAAATGCAGAGTTCCCTTATTCTGCAGATGATATACAGTGATCTAATACAAAGGAGCAGCACATTTTGAAAAATGTAGAAGCATGTGCATAGATTATTGAATGGCTACATACAATGATCATTCTAATATTGCACCTTCAGTAAGAGTTTTTTAAAAACCCCTTCTAACAGCACTAATAAAACATGCCAGAACTTCACCCTCTTCTGCCGCTGATTCAGTACCATTAGCATTTCTTTCAGTAACCACCAGCACCACCATGAGTAATGATTTCATTCCTCAGTGAACTGCTTTCCCCTGCTATTCTTTGCCAACATTGCAAGCAGACCCACTGAGGCTGTTTTTCTTCACTTATTGCCCAGTGCCTTTTTAGCACATGCCTTGCCAGTCACACAGCTTTGTCCCTTTGCTTGCCCAGTTTGTGACTATGCCATAGCATGCTGAAAAAAGCTTTATTTTATTTATTTATTATGAACAAATTTTGAATGGAAATAAGGACACATGTATATCTGTTTCTCGTAGTAACCCAGTCATTGATTTTAACTGAGTGAAGTTAACCTGTTCCACTATTATTTTTCAGTGATACTTTATCTGGCCCTTTTTACAATACATATATCTGAAAATGCTCTGGACTTTATATGTTTGTCCAAAATGGAATAAATTGTTCAGCCATAAGCTCTTGGGGTAGATATAGGAACAACTGGGATAAATCTATGACCTGTAGGACTGGGAAAACTTTTTCAGCCAATTTTTTTCTATTTTTCTTTATTCAAAATTCTTTACTTTTATTTTAAAAACAATCAAAAACATTTTAAAATGGTTGAAATCAAACTGAATCAAAAACAAAAGATCTGACTTTTTGCTTCACTAAAAGTTTCAAACATTTTTGGTTTTGGTTTGACACAAAACAACCTTTCCCCCCAGGTTTTTTGGAATTGCCAGAAACCAAAAAAATCTGTTTTTCACACCATTCTAGACCTCTGTTATGCTGGATGTCAGACTAGATGACCATAACAGTCCTTTCCAGCTTTAAAACTAAGGCCTCTAAGAGGCAGAACACAGAACTCACCACTCAGTGAGTATGGGATTAAGGTGGCTTTAAGCCACCTTTGAGTTCTCCTGATCTGCTTCAGGAAGCAGAGTGGCTCCCAGCATAGACACACCTGTCTTTGCCTACCTATGGGCAGGAGCGCTTCCCAGAATATCCAGAGCACTAAGTACTGTGGCTCCATCCCTACCACCACCACCTCCAGGGTGCCCTTGGAGGACAGTTTGCAGCTGCTTTCATTAGCTCCTGCACCAGGGGAATTTCCCCTGACTGGATATGAGGTTGTTAGAGCCTCTGTTTCACTGGTGCCACTATTTTGCCCAGTGTACAGGGGCCAGAGAGGGGTGAGAATCTCACACCATGCATCCATGACAAATAATTTTAGTACTTAGGAATGGGGATATGCAAACAGCCCAGAACACATTTTTGCTATTTGTTTTACATGTACACAAAGAGACAGAGTGAATCTAATTTTTTATTATTTTACTATATTGATTTGAAGCCACATCCTGAGATCCGAAGTGTGGAGCTGATTCTTCTCTCAGTTACATCAGATTTACACTTGTGAAAATCCACTGAGTGCAGTGGAGCTGCTCCTGATTTACACTGGCATGAGAAGAATTAAGGACTCAAGCAAATTCCATGTTAGATCATAGGAACTTTGCCTGAGCAAGGGCCAAGTGAATGTTAAAAAAGAACATTGGTTTCTAAAAATACTTGGCAAAAAACTAAATATTCACATTTTACTGCATCCTCTTTTTGACCTTACAATAATGCCTTATCTTCATGTCCATTTCCTCTTTACTTCTACCTGTAACTTGGTTTCCAGTTTCCGACTATATGAGAAATTGATATCCGACTAACCTCTATATTCTAGAGGTAGCACAGCAAGCTGTGATGCAGGAGATCCAAGTTAAAACCCTTGTCCATTAAGCCCCATCCCTAAGAGTTGGCTGGAAACAGAACTGATTCTTACCCTCACCGTGGTGCTGCTGCAGGAACACGGCACAGATGTTGCGGAAAGAGTGACACCAGGTAGGAGACAGGGTGATCTTTAGTATGATATAGAATTTCAAATAGAAGGCTCTACAAATAAAAGTTTTAAAGATGAAACTGTGGCAGCAAAGCCTGACACCTGGAGCTGAGTGAATCACCGAAAAACTTTTTATAGCTGTTTAAACTTTGAAACTATTCTTCTTTATCAAAGGGTTTGACATTACTGATTTTCAGCAGGCAATCTACAGTTCATGAAACCTATTCCCTTGGAACTAAGTCTGATTTTGCTGAAATGTAACGTGTTCCTCCTGTATGACAACATTCATGAATAAGTTAACCTCCAAAATTATTTTCTCAACTGTAATTGAAAATTAAGCAACATAGAGAAAAATAGTTCTTGTTAAGAAAACAAGCACTCTTCTAGAAGTCTAGTTGAAAAATGGTTCTGTCGTTAATATTTTGTTACTGGAGGAGTGATCTGTGGTTATGGCTCAACAGACCCTGGAAAATTTTCAGCACAAATTATGCCAGAAATATCACATGGAGGAAAATCCTTCCCCCTCTATAGAGAGCTGTAATCACAAGCATCTTACTGAGTAATATTATAAAGACACCTACTTTCCCGGCTATACTTAAAGGTTCGTCGTCAATGCCTCCATTATAAACTTTTTTAAAGGGCTATAAAAGTTTGCTCTGTACTGAGACCTGGCATAGGATCATAGCATTTAAAAAAAACATGTTTTCACTATAATTAGTTTATTTTTTAATCTGATCATTGAAAAATTATAGGAGTCCAAAACATAAAAGAAAAACAATTTCAAAACATACAGCGTCTACACTTTTTTATTTATCTTTATTCATATTACTGGAAAAAGGAATAAAAATAAAGAGAAAACCCCAACAAATATGTTAAAAATTCCAGGTCTGGTTCAAAACTTAAAGAGCAAAGGCATTCAGCGTTAAAGTTGAAATTCTACCTTTGACTTTACATTGCGGTGGTCTCTAAACAGTGGGTGATCTGTCATTCCATATGTTCTGGCTACAAAGGTGTGAGTTAAGGATCGAGTTACAGTCTTAACTTTGAATTTCCTTACCTTGGTGGGTTTAAGACAGATGCTTAATGCTTTTGAATGTAGTGGTTTATATACTTTTACTCTGAATGTAGTTTTTGGACATCGTACCCAGAGCTGTTTTGAAAGCCTTTCCCCAGAAGTAGGAAAATGAAAGTATGTTGTCATTTCCCATCTCTCCCTCAAAGGAGGGTTTTTGTTTGCTGTTCTGGATTAGTGTTCATATTTTTTTAAATCCAATCCTCTGAACAGCCTCATTAATGTAGATACAATTTTTTTCTCTACCAATGAAGACATGGACTATCTATTACGCTATGTTTCTGCACAGAGAAATTTCCAAATAAGTGCTGTCTGTGATACTGCTTTCTTGTATTTTTGTTTTCTCTTGTGCATTTTTGAAAATTGGGTTAAAGACATTTTGGAAACTGTGGTACAAAGAAAATAATTTTTTCCTGTTGGCACACAGAGAATGATTTTATAAGTGGTTTCAAAATAAACCACATTTTGCTGAATCAATAACTTTTATGTGTATGGTAAAACTATCATTAAAGTACTATGTTTAAACCACCAGTAAAGTTTTGCTGGTTGGAAAAATATTTTTGTAATCTTAATTACTCCTCTTCCTAATTTTGTTGAAAGGTGTGTATGTGTGTCTCAAGAAGTGTTATTGTTAGCCACAAAAACAAGGCAAGGATTTCAATACTTGCTTTTACAATTCCTATTGACCTCTCACAGTAGACAGGAAATCTATTAAAATTAGACATTTTGACTGAGAACATTCATACACAATCCTACTTGATTAAAAAAAAATCTACTTCCATAAGCAAAGTCATGGAGAGAATGGAAGAAGTTCTTTAAGGGATCTGATTCAAACCTTGTTTAAGTCAATGAGAATCTTGACTCAAATTCTAAGAGCATAGTAGCTAGAATAAAAAGCCCAGATCCTGTAGATTTATGCATATGCTCAACTTTAAGCATCTGAGTAGTCCAGATAAAGTCAATGAGACCACTCATGCCATTAAATATCAGAGGGATAGCTGTGTTAGTCTGGATCTGTAAAAGCAGCAAAGAGTCCTGTGGCACTTTATAGACTAACAGACATACTGGAGCATGAGCTTTTGTGGGTGAATACCCACTTCGTCGGATGTGACATGCATCCGACGAAGTGGGTATTCACCAACGAAAGCTCATGCTCCAGTATGTCTGTTAGTCTATAAAGTGCCACAGGACTCTTTGCTGCTCATGCCATTAGAGTTAACCTACTATAATCCACAATTGTAAGTCTCTGCAGGGCCTTAGGGTCAGGGTCTTAGTGGCCTCCTTTATTTCTTTTTGTGTTGCACTGGCTATGTTTGTTTATGTTAATAGACACCTAAGGGCTTGGCTATAGGGAGAGTTTGAAATGGGAGTGGTAGTACTCTGTAAAACTTTTAGAGCATGGTAGCAGGGTCCACATGGTAACTTAGTGTGCAGCAGACTTAGTGCATGGTGGATTTCACCTCAGCTTGCCATGCCCTATTGCTCCGCATAGACAAGCTCTAACTCTTTCAGGAACAGCGAGTAACATAGCAGCACCATATTTCCCTTACTAGCGCAGACATTTGGTTGAAATCATTTCAGCCATAGTAACTTCAGGACTTTTAGCATAACTCCTTGTTTTCAGTTGCTCGTAATTTTCTGGAAAACGCTCCTTCTAGACTGAAATTTTCTAGCTGCTCTTCAGCCCACAGGGTAACTGATTCAGGAACATTTAAGCAAAATCCCTTGAACCACTTGTACATTGTTGACAAGGGGTTTCATCCAAAGTCAATTGAAGCCAATGCAAAAACTCTCATTGACTTCAATGGGCTTTGGATCAGGTACTAGTTGTGTGGATTCATAGCTCTCTTCTGTAGTGTATATAAATTCTGCAGTTCTGAATGGATAATAAATTCCCCAGGAGGGACCTTTTCTACTGCATAATTTATAATCTCTGGAGGAAAGAACCTTTACTTCTTTATAAACTGCACTTCCTTTATCTGGGCCGATTTCATTTAATCCCCACCATTATTGTGCTAATAATTCAATTCCCCCATGTCCAATGGTATCTAAACAGGAGCTTAATTCAAACATGAATAGACTTATTAAACTTTATTCTGACAGTAATAATCTAAATTTCTTCTCTTTCAAGGAAAAGTGCATCCCTAAGCAAAGAGGAAATTAGAGCAAAACCAAATTAAAGTCAGTGTTATGCAACCCCAGGCCCATAGGATGGAGCAATAGGTATGAACTGGCCAGGTTATAGAAACTGAAGCTGGAGCTGTTGGAGTTTCAACAAGAAGAGGTGAAGGCTGCAGTGCAATATTCTCAACCACTACTAATCAGGGATATTAAGTATAGAACTGGATCAGCTAAAAGACCACTGAGAACTGCAGAGGAGATTAAGAGGCAGAGCTTGAATCTATTATGATACCACTGTCACAATTGCTCCTGATCCTCTGGAAAAGGCTGTGTTAGATCATTCAGGGAACCATCATGAGAGGTGCTGTGCAAGAGGCCTTTTCTGTGTATAAAGAGATTTAGCAGGCCACTGCCCTAGGTCTCGGGGCCTAAAACATCAGGCATGTTGACCAAAAGACAAGACTGCAGTTGACTAACAATGGTCTATGGCAGATTTTTCATCTGGCAACATCAAAGTCCTCTCAGGTCAGATTGTTGCCAGAATTACATAAAGTCCACACTGGCCTAATTAAAAAGAAACTGTCATCAGTAGCCAAGTTTAGGTCAGGATGTAGAGTTACTGAGAGCACAGCATAACTAGAGTCTGCAGGTTCTTTATATTGCTACTCACGGTAATGGTCTCAGTCAAAACCCATGTCAGACAATGGATACTGACACTGCAGAGGACAGTGGGCAAATATTCCTCTTATTAGCTGAATCATGTTCAAGGTGTCCAGATGCAACAGCTTTAGATAATATGCCAGCAAATTCTTAAGAAATGTGTTTACTGCACTCAGGCAGCCAGCCAAAGTCATATCAGGCATTGGTCCTCAATTTGCATTTAAGGATTTTCACACATTGTTAAAGAAAAATGATATAAAACATACTCGTAAAACATATCAGCTCTTTACTACCCTACATCAAACAGACTGGGAGAGGTCTTGGTGGAACCACTGAAAAAAGTAAAAGAGAAAGACAAACATTCAGATATAGGGATGAACCAATGTTTGCAAAATATTTTCTTTTTTTCATGTGCTATTCTTCTAATAAGGCAGAAAAGCCAAACTGAGCTGCCGTGATCTCTTTGAATCAGATTCTTTGTCAAGAGCTAAGACCCCAAATAGCAAAATATTTGTAAGAAAAATACAAGCTAAACAAATAAAAGAACATGAAAGCAACTTAATAAAAATGAAATGTATTCTCTCCTACACAGGTGTTAGCCAGAGATAAGAGGGAAGGAGAGAAGAGAAAGTGAAATAAAGTTGTAATCAAATAGGTACTGTGTTCACTGACATATGGTGTGATTGCAAGTGGTCAAGAGATTCAGAGACATGTAAATCAGTTATATTGTGTCAAGGATAAAATGTCATGCTGAAAATGTGGAAATATTATATGTGAGGGAAACTTTTGAAACAACACATTTGCCTTACCCTGATATTGAAGATATGTTTCCAGTTGGACAACGTAGATAGCTTTGACCAGATGTTAAGGCTGCATCAAAGTCTCCATAGGATGTAGTCTCTGGGCCAACTACTTAGCTGATGTAGCTCTACTGCAGTCACTGAAGCCAGGATGAAGTCAATGGAGCTACACTAATTTAAACCAGCTGAGGATCTGGCCCATTGTTCTGAATTAGGAGGAATTGTTCAAAATTTTGCCTAAAAGTATCATAAAACCCTAAATGGCTCTATTGATAACAAGGGAGAAAGGGGGAAAATAAACAGAGAGGCTTAATTTGGGGAAAAGAAAAATTGATTATTTGTATGTGTTTAACCTGGGGAAGCTATTCTTTACAGGGGTTAATTATAACGCAAAGGGCTTTCTGTGTTACTGTCAGCTTAACATGCATGAGAATACTCAAAAGATGGAACAATATTCAAGCTTGCAGCTGCGTTTAATTAGTTAGTGTGGAGACAGGGTGCAAAAAAGCATAGCGGGAAAACTGAGTAAAAGTTGATTAGATTCCTAATTCTCTCTCTCATTTTTGTAACTTCTTTTCTGTGAATGATTAACAGTAAGTAGTTTGTTCAGGAAATTCAAGCAACTGTGTGATTCTTCACTACATAGCACTCAACACATTCTTACACCTGCTCCTGCTCCCGTTGAAATCAATGTGAACATAAGACCAGTAGAATGGCCACACTGGGTCAGACCAATGGCCCACCTAGCCCAGTATCCTGTCTTCTGACAGAGGCCAATGCCAGATGCTTCAGTGGGAATGAATAGAACAGGGCAAATGATATGTGATCCATCCCTTGTTGTCCAGTCCCATTATCTGGCAGGCAGGGGTTTGGGGTTGCATCCCTGACAATCTTGGCTAATAGCCATTGATGGACCTATCCTCCATGAACTTACCTAATTTTTTTTAACCCGGTTATACTTTTGGGCATTCACAATATACCTGGCAATGAATTCTACAAGGTGATTGTGTGTTGTGTGAAGAAGTACTTCCTTTTATTGTTTTAAACTTGCTGCCTATTAATTTCATTGGCTGACCTCTGGTTCTTGTGTTATGTGAAGGAGTAAATAACACTTCCTGTGATGGAGTGGACTAGGTCCTGAGGCCCCCTGCTGGAGGCCTTGTGGCCCTGCCACACCTCACCACAGAAAAGGGCAGTAGAGAGGTTCTCTGAGCTGCATAGAGCAGCTGTGTAGGAAGCAGCCAGTCAGGGCCCAGCAGGCTAGTAAAAGAAGAGCTGCAGGGCCACACTGAACAGTTTCTTGCTAGAGGTGGATAAGAGTGGATAGTGCTCCAGGCTAGCTGCTGGGACTCCACAAGGACAAGGCTCTGAGGTAAGGGTGAAGAATGTGCAGGGGTCATGGGGAAGTAGCCCAGGGAATTATAGCAGTAACGCAGTTTATTTAAAGGGTCACTGTGGATGGGTGCTATCTATAGGGGTCCCTGGGCTGGAACCCAGAGTAGAGGGTGGGCCTGGGTCACTGGGAAAATGGCCTGGACATTGAGGCACCCCAGAAAGTGGGCTGAACTGTAATGGCCCATCCGAAGAGCTGGAGCCAGAAAGGCCCTGAGGGGGCAAAGACATTGCATCCAGGGAAGGAGCTGACAGAGACATCACAGAGGACACTGAGAAAGGCCCCTGTTGGACTTGTACTCTGAACAGGGTTTGCTTTGCTTTTATCTCACAGACAGACTGTGTATGACTTGGCTGGAGGGCTCAGTCACTGAAGACACACCATAAAGAGAGAGAGAGAGAGACAGAGAATGCAGGCACTTGCACTCGGCCAGGAGGCACTTGCAAGAGGTGAGTGCAACACTTTTACACTTCTTAATTAATTTTCTCCAAACCATTCATGATTTTATAGACCTCTATCATATCCCCTCATCTCTTTTCCATGCTGAAAAGTGACAATCTTTCTAATCTCTTCTCATGTGGAAGCTGTTCCATACCCCTAGTCATATTTTGTTTCCCTTCTCTGTACCTTTTCTATTAGTAATGTATCTTTTTTTGAGATGGGGCAATCAGAACTGCACTCAGTATTCAGAGTATGAGTGTAGCATGGATTTATACAGAGGCATTATGATATTTACTGTCTTATTATCTACCCCTTTCCTAATGGTTCCTAACATTCTGTTAGTCTTTTTTAAATTGCTGCTGCACATTGAGCGGATGTTTTCAGAGAAGCATCCAAAATGACTCAAGATCTCTTTCTTGAGTGGTAACAGCTAATTCAGCCCCATCATATTGTATGTGTAGTTGTGATTGTTACTTATCCATGAGAGGACCTTCTCTCTTATTCCATGACAGCTTACTTTGCTTAAGAGACTTTGGTAGGGCACCTTGTCAAAGGCTTTCTGAAAATCCAAGTACTCTGTATCCACTGGGTCAACTTGTCCATATGTTTGCTGACCCTGTTAAAGATTGTTGAGGCGTGATTTCCCTTTACAAAAGCCATGTCGACTCTTGCCCAACAAACTGCATTCATCTATGTATCTGATAATTCTGTTCTTCACTATAGTTCCAAACAATTTGCTGGGTACTGAAGTTAAGGTTATTGGCCTATAATTGCCAGGTTCACCTCTGGAGCCCTCTATAAAGAAATGGCATTATCTGGAACAGAAGATCATTAAAGTGATTAGGTTACACACCCCAGTTAGTAGTTCTGTAATTTCATATATGAGTTCCTTCAGAACTCTTGAGTGAAAACCATCTAGTCCTTCTGACTTATAACTGTTTAAAGAATCACTTTCTTCCAAAACCTCCTCTATTCACACCTCAGATTTGTCATCTGAATAGCTACATTTGATTTTATGCTTTCCTTCACAAATAGTGCCACTGCTCCACCAGTGCAACCTACTCTGTCATTTCTATGCTGCCTATTATATCAATATCCTCATTTAATTCCAGGCACTCAAGTGTACCCATCTTAGCATTAGCATTTCTATATAAGCACTTATAAAAATTGTCAATATTTAGTTGTCTGCCTTCATGTGATGTGATTGAATAGAACTCTTTTTCATTTGGCTGTTTCTCTTTGGTTCCTACCTGTAATTTATCAACTTCTATCCTCTTCTGTTTACTAGGATATAGAGAATCCCTGTTAATAGATCTTCCCATAAGGGATGTCTCTGTCCAAACCATATGTTCCTTCACATCTGTAGGCTTCCCCCCAGCTCTTATTTTAAAAGCTCATCTATGACCTTTTTAATGTTGCATGCCAGCAATCTCATTCCATTTTGGTTTAGGAAGTGCCCATCCTTCTTGTATAGGCTCCTCCTTTCCCAAAAGGTTCCCCAGTTCCTTATGAACCTAGAACCCCCCTCTCTGCACCATCATCTCATCCACACATTCAGCCTGTCTAACTGACCCTACATGTGAAACTGGAAGCACTTCAGAGAATGCTTCCATGGAGGTCCTGGACTTTACTCTCTTACCTAGCAGCCTAAATTTGTCCTCCGGGACCTCTTTCCTACCTTTCCCTATGTCACTGGTATCTACATGTACAATAACCATTGGCTCCTCCACAGCACTGCAAATAAGTTTGTCTAGATGTCTCAAGAGATCTGTAACCTTCAGACCTGGCAGGCAATTCACCATGTGGTTCTCCTGGTCATCACAATCCCAACTATGTATATTTATAATTAAATCCCCCATTACTATTACCTGTCTCTTCCTAATAACTGGGTTTTCTTCCTCTAGAGGGGTATCCTCAGTGGAAGAGGATACCATGATATCATCTGGAAGGAAGGCCCCAACTATGGGATTGTTTCCCTGCACTCCAATTTGAGGTTCTTCTTCCCCAACACTTTCATCCTCCTCAACAGCACAAAGGTTGTCATACATGGGAGTGGGACCACTCTATTGTGTCTATGTACCTCTGTCTCCCTTAGCTACTCTAGGTCAGCCACTCTGACCTCAAGAGCCGATACTTGGTCTTTGAGGGCCATGAGCTGCTTGCACCAAGTGCACACATACGCTGGCAATTGTACATGGATTTTGTTATGGAAGTAGGATTAGGCCTATTATATCTGAATAGAACCATCTACTCAAGTGGCCAACAGCTATTTTAAAAGACCCTGGGATTCAGAGTGATAATTTCTCCTTCCTCATTTCTCTAAATCCCTCCTCTCCCTCCCTGTAATCACATTATCTAATGCAAATCTGAGTTTAGCCATAATCTCCTCTTTAATATGTATGTTTTGGTCTCCAAGGAATGATGCAGTTTAGGGATGAACCTAGCTAGTTAAAATGATTAACAGCTAGGCAGATGAAAAGACCTGAATGAAATGGTTGTCTTTTCTTTAAATTAGGGTAGCTGGTCCCTGATCAGAGACCCAATACAAAGCCTCTTAAAGTCAATGAGATCCTTTTTTGTTGCCTTAAAAGGGAGTAGAATCGGGCCTCAAGAACATAATAATCTGGATCTAATTATTTTTCTGAGTCCATTCCCTGTAATCGTTTCATGTACCTACCCTGAAAACAGGGATAACTTTGACAACCCTGAAATGTTTGCTGATATGAATCTATTTGGCCACAATTTCATTTTAGGACTTTCAATGTAAATTAACAAATGTGAATAGAAACTATCTTCAATAAAGCACTGTCCATTTTCCCACGTCTTGAAATCTATCACTGTCCATATATTTCCATATCTTTTCCAGAGCAGATGCAAAATCTTTCACTTTACTGTATTCTGACTCTATAAGTGAAGTTCTTGTTAATCCACTAGTCTTATTTTCCTAGAAGTCTAGAACAGAATGATTCAAATATCATATAAACGTCATTAGATTTCACAAAGCATTTATACTGGTATTTTGACAAAACACTTGGATCTACTGATATTAGAGATCAAATCCTCTGGTCAGATATTGTCCATCTCACTTCCATCAGTGACTGACAAAATTTATCTTCTGGCCCATCTACATACAAGATTTTAGGTAGCATGCTCTTCATCATGCCAGCAAGTTGCTTAGCTATGCTTTCATCTCTTAGGCTTCTGGTAGTTTCTTATAACAGAGCAGTCCTTTGTGGCTCATAAGAATTTTGGCTCTCAGTTTCTTTAAGAAAAGTAAGCCTCTAGCCTTGCTCCTTGCAAAGATAGACAGCAAAAAGGAAATCAGTGCCAACTGGCTGCTATGACTGAAATTACAACACAGCTGAAATCCACTCATATAGCTGGTACTAGAGGGATCCTCACTATCCCACTCAATGGATACATAATTTTATACAAAATGAGACATAGAACAATGGGGGTTTATCCCAAAGAATCCTCAGACTAACCATCCCCAAAATCCTTGAGTCATCTTCGTGTATAGTGGTGTGATCATCATGGATAGAAATTGAGTACATGTGAAGGAGGAGGCAGAGAAAAAAATTGTTTCACTGACAGATACAAGTATGTCTTTGTGTTGTCTATTTCTTTTGCCAAAAATTGTATATTTATTTGTGATTCAAATTGTTTCCTATAATGCCTTGTAAGATGGGACAGACCCTAACCAGGTCCAAATATAAGATATCTACTTAGAGCATGATCTTGCACCCACTGAAGTCACTGGAAGAGATCAAGCACTTGCAGAGGACTTAACCAGGGCTGAGGATCTGGCATGCAGAGTCAAAAGTCACCCCTCTTAGGGACTGGTTCATTACCAAAAATGTAATCCCAAAATAACTCCACATAACTCCCCAACATAAGCCTTCTCCCCGGCTTGATTGATCCTTGTTCAGCTGAGATGTTCTTGCTTAGTCCCTAGAACTCAGATGACCTTCAGGCAAAGTATTCTTGGTGGAGAGCCATGACCTTGCTTGCAACTTGCTTGTTGCTCACTAGAGGACTTAGTTTTCTGCACTTTGGGATGCAGTACAAGTCCCACCTCCTTATCCAAATGCTTACTTTAACAGGGATAATTGGGTGGGCAAAATATCAAATGGATTTTCTATGAATGATAGTGGTTTTAAGCAGAGGCAAGTCAGGTGGAAGGGAGAGTTTAAATCATTTATGAATCCTTCCTCCCCAGCTTGTAGTGATCAGGTTCCCACCCCCTTTTGCAGTGAAAGGTTTATAGCTGGAATGCACATAATCACCTGCAGAAAGGGAATCATTGATGGCATTTTTGAATCCCAAACTTCCATGGGAATTCAAAGGAACGAGTGTTCCTAGTGAAGTCTGAACAGCCCCACAGTTTTGTACAGATTCATGTTGTAATTACATACCACCGAGGTGCTTTCAATATTATTTCTGTCTAGAGATGCAGGCTGAATTCAACATTTATGCAAAAAAAAATCAACCAGAAGGCAAATTGGAATTTCTAGGAAGCAGGCAGTCCTTTCCTACCTTATCTTCCCACAAATAGTGATTACAACACTCATGAACTCATCAACACTGGTTCTGTGGTGAGTAAATCACCAGCTTGGGTCCCAATCCTGTAACTGAGCTTGCCAGCACCATTCCAGGTGCAGAAAATGAACCCTGGGCCATATTTTATTTTGAAATCAAAGTTTAGTTTGTTTTTGTTTTTTCCCCATAGGTAGAAGTAGTGTCCTCAGTGCTCACCATGCATCCCACCTTGCTCAAGTAGAATTTTAAACAATTGGCCTTAAAGTGCTTTTATTTTGAGGCTTCTGAGCATTGGGCAAGTTCAATAAATCCCAATTATGAAAGAAGAGATAAAAACACAGGATCACTTCCCATAAGGGCAAAACTGGCAAAAACTCCAACATTTCCTCAAGACAGGTTCTTCAGTGTCCAGTGGTGGCATAAAGGTAGACTTAAGCCTCTTTTGTGACTTCTTGATCTTTGAGCTGCTCTAAATTGCACCATTCCAGCAGCCTGTGGATCAATGGAGCAAAAGGATGGTCTGGTCAAGTTCCTCAGCCATGCCCTGCAACAAGGGGGCTAGGATGGAACATAGCACTGAACTGACACTACTGGAAGATTCCTCTAAACATGGAGAACCTACATCTGGCCATTTAAATAGTTTCAAGCCTTCTTTGTGCTTCTTGATTTAACGGGGCTGATGAACTAGACTATTATTCTTAAGCACTGCCTCCTGAAACTACTAAAAAAGTATCTAACAGAAGCAACACCATGAGTGTTTTCCATTGAATTTCCACACCCCCAAGAAACATAGAATTGAGAAACCACATTTGAGATATAATGTTACTGAAAAGTTCTCACACTTTTTTTGTAAGTGAATTACAGTTTTAATAAGCTATTCTCTGCCTGCTTCTTTCTGACTAGAATAATGTCTTAAATTGTAGGCAGTAGATCTATACCTATGACAAAGAATGTTATTAAGTATTCGAAGTCAATTACCAGAAAGAAGGTTGCCTTAGCAACAACCTCCTAGTACACATGCATAATTACATGATTATATGTTTTTTCTGCAGTACCCTTGTCTCATTCAATGTACAGGATGCTCACCCAAAGCCTGATCCAAACCTCTTGGAAGCCAGTGAAAAGACATCCACTGATTACTATGTCATGGGATCAGGCTTCAAATGAGGTAGCTGTTCAACATTTATTTTTATCTTCATTATTCAATGTGTGGCTCCTTGCCTTATTCACCACGCAACAAATGTAAAATTATTGATTTCCTCATGGTCTTAAACATAGCAGTAACTATCACTCACCCTGTAGCACTTATTCATAAAACCCAGTACTAGCAGATTCCCTGAAAGAGCACCATGTGTTGGTTCCCAGTTAATTACACTCATATATTAGAAGCAGCTTGTCCAATTCGTCAGAAATTAGGAAATCTTTTTTTCATCTGCTCACAGATGAATATTTTTTAAAAAATAGAAGAAGTAAAGGCAAATGACTAAAATCTTACTTATAAATAAAGCCTTGTTACAACCTTTTGCTATGGAGATATGACTGCCTCTCCATAATAAAAAAAAGTCAGTTAAATTTTATATTACATTGCTATAATGTATTCTCATTATATATCTAATAAATATACAAACTGCTCATGCTTTATCTTTCCTGGTTAATTGTACTGTATTTCATATTTGCTCTGTAAATTATTTTACTGTTAGCTGCTGACTACTTCATTTGAATCTGGAAGCATATGTTCAATTTAGGACATCCTCATTTCAAGAAGGAAATGTTTATTTTAGAAAGACTTCTTTGCAATTAATCCAGTCAGAAAACCTTCACATTTTCATAGTTATTGTGCAAAGTTCATCTCATGCCATGTCCTCATGTAGGAAACTGTAAATTGAAAAATATGGTAATAATGAAATTACAATGAAGATTAATTACTAGTTCTGCTGTTGAATGCACAGTTCTCGGGAAATCCACTTTTGCCTATTTGTGGAAAGATTTTTATCTGTCCTCATGATGATGTCACTGTCTCAACACAGAGCAAATTTATTCTGCTGCAAACTTGAAACATCTAAATGCAAATGCCTCAAGCAGAACTAGGAGCACAATGATTTCCAAACTATTTATCACTGCTCAGTTAAGTACAAGTGGAATTTATTGCCTTCAGGTCTTCAACTGACCAAGCAATGAATGAAAAAAGAAAATCTGCTGAATGTGCGTCTTTGCTGAAGTTACTGCTAGCACTTTAATTCTGTGAGTAAAATATTCCTTCTAAATTCACAGTGGTGGGGTAGCATCGTGCTGTACCTTATCTCCAATTTCCTTCCCCTTCACACATTGCTTGCCATTTTGTTTCATATTTAATTGTCTCATTTGGATGGCAACCAATAAAAAAAAAATTGGTGATATACCTATCTCCTAGAACTGGAAGGGACCTCAAAAGGTCATTGAGTCCAGCCCGCTGCCTTCACTAGCAGGACCAAGTACTGATTTTGCCCCAAATGGTCCCCTCAAGGATTGAACTCACAACACTAAGTTTAGTAGGCCACTGCTCAAACCACTGAGCTATCCCTTTAATTCCCTTTAACTTTCTTATAATAGTTATAGTTTGGACATTTTAAATAGGATACTATTTAGGTTTGGTTGGTGTCTAATCAGGTTCTTGGCATTTTTTTTACTGCTGTTTGAATTCTTCACTTTTAAACATTCCTTTTTATGTCTTATGTTGACTATTGTTTAATATTATTTGTTATAGTAATGTCTAGAGGCCCTAACCAAGATTAGGAATCAATTGTGCTGAGCACTGTATAAATACATAGTAGGACAGCCCCTTCCCAAAAATTTTGCAATGTTGCTTTGTATAGACAAAACAGGCAAAGGGTGGAAGAAAGGGATTAATATTCTCCTTTTACTGTAAATCCCAAAGCCCTTGAAAGTAAGGAGCTTGTTATTGACCCTTATTGGTGAACAGGGAGAGGAGCTGCCCGCAGATACCTGAGAACCCAAAATGGTCAGATGCTTCATGGGGGAGGTAGTCTCTGACAGCATCTGCTGGTGAGTAAAGGGGGATGTCTCAGTGAACCAGGCCTCATTTGCATTGCAATTATGTGACCATCTGGGGCATTTTGGTTAAAAATAGTTAGGTTTTGAGTTTGGGAGCAATAAAATGCCATTGGCCTTGTTGGGATATTAAGTGACAGATGATATGCCTGGAGTGAAGAGGTCACCCTGACAAAGGCTGTTGCCTGACACAGTTCTGTAGCAGTGCCTGGAAAAAGCATGAGTAAGTAAAAAGACTGTCTCCTATATCCTGCTAGCAGACTGTCCCTGGCAGACTCTGTCAAGGGTCCTATATGCTATTAATCCCTCTCTGAAGTCTCAGCAAAGAGGCATTTTAAATACAGTAGGTGGCCTTAAGGCAGTGGACAGAGCTGAGCTGAGAGGGTTTCAAAGCAGTAGACAGAACAGAGTTAGCAGACAGCACAGACAAGACTCTGAGGTGGCTTGGGCTGAAGCTACAGAGAGCAGCAGCCGACCTGAGGGACTCCAGTGTTGGCTTCCCAACACAGCAATCAAAGCTGAAATGACATCAGGTGGTAGAGCTCCCATAGCAGCCCAGGCAGCACTTCCTTTAGGGCCTGGAGACTGACTTGCCAGAATTCCTGGACTCCACCAACCCTGTGTGACAGCACTGTGAGCTGAGAAGGAAGGAAATAGTTAGAAGCATTAGACACTCACAGCTGCAAGAGTCAGACTGAGGTAAGGACTATTGCTAGGACACCATGGGGGGACGGGGGTTTTAACTTATTAATTGCTGGTTTTCCCAAGTGTGTTCTGTTCCACCCCCAACCGAAAATGCTCCTTCTTTTAAACCCCTGCACTTAATGCTTGTGAGGGGGGAAGTATTGCTTATCAAGGGTGCCCAGGGTAGTATGTATTGTTTCCCAGGTTTCTGAGAGGGGCTTAAACTGACGTTGTTTAAGTTTTCAGAAGGAACCCCTAGAATATTTAAACTCTCTTTTTCGTTCCAACCCAACATGGTAGAAGTCTCACATTACTACTGGGGAACTGAGGGCACAGAGAGACCAGATGTCTTGTTCAAAACCACACAGGAAGTCTGTGGCAGAGCTGAGAAATAAAATGAACCATTGATTTAACCACAAGACTACATACACCCCCCCCCCCCGACCTTCATAAAGAGCTAGATCCTGCCTTTTTCTTGCGTTCTCTTACATAACGGTCAGCCAGAAATTCAATCCTTCTTTATTCCCCTGTGGGTGCAGGCAGGGGTGGCTCTAGGCATTTTGCCGCCCCAAGCATGGCAGGCAGGCTGCCTTTGGCTTGCCTGCCGAGGGTCCGCTGGTCCCACGGCTTCGGTGGACCTCCCAAAGGTGTGCCTGCAGGAGGTCCGCCAAAGCCACGGGAGCAGGGGACCCTCCGCAGGCAAGCCGCCGAAGGCAGCCTGCCTGCCGCCCTCACGGCGACCGGCAGAGCGCTCCCAGTGGCTTGCCGCTCCAAGCACCCACTTGGCGTGCTGGTGCCTGGAGCTGCCCCTGGGTGCAGGGCTAAGGGCATGGCCATGGTTCTGTGCTCCCTAAACAATGGACCCCGCTAGCCCAATGGAGTGGTGTAAACTGTCCCCACAGGGAGCATCTGAGCGGGAAGGCACATCTACATGCCTGGAGCTTCAGGATGCATTCAGCCTTCCAGTTCTTTCTCTTAGGTGGCATGGACCTGCGCCATGTTTTACTATAATCTTTGTCTAAGTCTCACAATTGAACCCTTAATTATTATGTATGTTTACACTCACTGTCATGGTATACCAGAATAGACCTCCAAAGGCTACTTTTTGCTCTTTTGGGAAACTTATAATAATTAACAATACGCTAGTGGTAATATTATAGTGGGATTTTCAGATCCAGTCACTATTAGTTGGAAGGCAACTATACCTCTTTAGCATCTGTTGTACTCTAGCATCTCAAGGCTTCCTGCCACTGGAGTTTACATACATTTTTCCTTTGCTACCAATCTCTCCAATAATGTGATGCCTTCTAATAATGCACTAGCTTTCCACTGAAAAGATCTCCTTTTAGTGCTACCAGTATTTGCTATGAAGCATCATTTATTCAGTTCAGAAAGGATATTTTGTGATTGCACTTAGAAAGTTCCCAATTTTTAAATGTTCTGCAGTTTTTTTAGTTCTTTAACTGTAAAAAGGGTATTGTAGTGCAAGCCTGAATCTGTAGACCCAGGCTCTGAGACTCAGTGCCGTGAGGGTCTTTTTACAGTGTAGATGCACCCTCTGTGACTCAGCTCCTTATCTGTACAATGGGAAAAATAATTAGTCCTTTCTCCCAACTTTTGTCTGTCTTATCTATATAGACTGTAAGGTCTTTGTTTCTTATTGCATGTCTGTAAATTACCTAGCACAATGAAGCCCCAATACCAAAAAAAGGTTTTAGGTGCTATTATAATACAAATCATAAAAACATTAATTAATACATGAGTTACATTGCTTGTATAGTGTTTAAATACTACAGTAATATGTTAACTGTGATAAGTAGGGGATGGGAGGAACCCCGTAAGTTGTAGTTAAACAGTGTGCAGGACATACTGTTATGAAAGAGATATTAATGGCCTGCCATTAGGGCCTCGGAGGGAAAAAAGGCAAGCACAGACCTTGTAAATGGATGCACTGAAGTTACTTTGTTTAGTAAAAACAGCTACAGACAATGAAATGGGCTTGTGTTCAGTGGAGCTAACTGGGTATTCTACATCTCAGCCTTCAAGGGCTGGGGCCTAGGGGTGCCAACCCTTCAGGATTGTCCTGGAGTCTCCAGAAATTAAAGATTAATCTTTAATTAAATATTATGTCATCTGATGAAACCTCGAGGAATACATCCAACCAGAATTGGCAACCCTACTAGGGACTGGGACAAAATTGTTGTGTGAACAGTCAGCAGAGTCTGCCTTTTGTTGTGAGCCTGTGTGGGTCCCTGGAAAGAAACAGGAGCAAGAGAGATGTTTTTTTGTTTGAAAAGGCAGAGGTGCCTGGCCTGAAGATTCTACAAAAAGTGAGCTTCATGCTGTAAAAAGTGTGACAACACTGCAAATTACAGTGCAACTACAGCATATTCAATGGCCATGAACACAAATGTCTCGTGATGCTTTTCAATATGAAAATAGTTAAGAAGTCTTGAATTCCATTGGTCTTGCTCACCCTTTCATTGTCATTTCAAAATAATAGTGTGGTTTAAGTTTTCTCTGTGTATGTACAGCCTGCGTGCTGTTTTCTTCCTTTTGCTATTCAGAGAAACAGGATGTGCATACATAAGAATGGCCATACTGGGTCAGACCAAAGGTCCAGCTAGCCCAGTATCCTGTTTTCCAACAGTGGCCAATGCTAGGTGCACCAGAGGGAATTAACAGACAGGTTATCATCAACTAATCCATCCCCTGTTGCCTATTCCCAGCTTCTGGCAAACAGAGGCTAGGGACACCATCCCTGCCCATCCTGGCTAATAATCATCGATGGACCTACCATCCATGAACTTACCTAGTTGTTTTTTTGGTTTGTTTTTTGTTTTTTTGCTGTTTTTTTTTTAACCCTGTTATACCCTTCACAACATCCTCTGGCAAGGAGTGCCACAGGTTGGCTGTACGTTTTGTGAAGAAATACTTCCTTTCGTTTGTTTTTAAATCTGCTGCCTATTCATTTCATTTGGTGATCTCTAGTTCATCAGTTATGAGAAGGAGTAAATAACCCTTCCTTATTTACTTTCTCCACACCAGTCATGATTTTAGAGACCTCAATCATATTCCCTCCACTCCCCTAGTCGTCTCTTTTCCAAGCTGAAAAGTCCCAGTCTTATTAATCTCTCCTGATATGACAGCCGTTCCGTACCCCTAATCATTTTTGTTGCCTTTTTCTGAACTTTTTCCAATTCCAATATATCTTTCTTGAGATGGGGTGACCACATCTACACGCAGCATTCAAGATGTGGGCATATGATGGATTTATAGAGAGGCAATATGATATTTTCTGTCTTATTATCTATCCCTTTCTTAATGATTCCCAACATTCTGTTTGCTTTTTTGACTGCTGTTGCACATTGAGTGAATGCTTTCAGAGTACTATCTATGACTTCAAGATCTTTCTTGAGCAGTAACAGCCAATTTACATGCCATATTTTTTTAGACCCACAATTTACATGTTGTAAGTAAATGAGTTACACTAAGAAAATACCCTGCCTGTGCCCTCTAAATGGAAACCACCCTGCAGGGCCCTGAATTTCAATGTTTGCTCAGCTGAAGGAACAGAGAAACATTTTGGTTTGTACACCTCTGTAAGTGGTAATGTTATTGGGACGACACTGAGAAGTATCTGTCTGTCACGTTTTTCATTAGCCAAGTTAAAAATCAATTTTATTGTAATTGGAAATATCCAAATGGTTGCACATTTGCAATATTGCAGCTTTTTAAGTAGGGTAAGAATGTTTATTTGTTTTTTTTCCCTGCTTGGTGTGATGGGAGCAGTGCCTTTCATAATCCAAATGCTTTGCTTAACTAGTCTTGGCTTTGTGTTGTGCCATGGGATAGGCGATTCTTATGGCCCTAATGGTCTCTTTGATTGGCCCATTTAGGCTGTGAAAAGGTATGTATCATTCTGACTCCTTCTAGCTGCTTGCACACCTTAGTCCTGCTCCTCTCGCTATCCCCACCTCCAACACCCATTTCAGGAAGTGTAACTTGTGGTTGGACTTAATATGGCCATTTTACCTAATTCCCCATCCTCTCATTTTTGGTGTCAATAGTATTGACAGGGGCAAATTCTAAGCCATCTGGCTGATAAATTGGAGGGGAGTGTTGTTTGTCTGCGTCTGGTGATGGGGAAAATAGGAGACATTTGAAGTCCCAGGACAATGACATCCCCTGGTGAAATTGTGAAATTTAGCCCAGTGGCAACTCCATGGACCTCTTCTAGAAGAAGAGTGTTTTGCAGGTTTGTGATTTGAGCCAACTGACCTGGTTTATGTGGGTAGATTTAGTTGGTTTTAGGGATCCCAGAAGTAAATTTGGTTATGTTTCTATGGGCAAGTGATCAGATGTACCTGCTCCTTTCTATAAGAACTATGGGTCTTGTACCCATGTTTCTGATGATGTATTTTAATAAAATTGCAGTCTATGTGTCAAATCCCATTTGGAATGTGTCTAGTCCTTCTCACTGTTTCCTGGGTGAGTTGTTAATATGCACTATGAGTCCAATTCTGCTTCCACTAAAGACAAGAGCAAAATCACATTCATTTCTAAAAAGCATGATGAGACCCACCAGGCAATCAAGGAGCAAATCCAGCCCTCATTTCTGTGACACAGAATTCCCTAGCTCTTGTAATAGTGACATTCCACAGCACATAGGAGAAGCTGAATTAAGTGTGGAGCTGCATAATCATCAGAATCCACTGTTGCTTCAACTTTCAAGTCACGGAGCTACAGTACCCTCTGCAAAACAGCTCCACAGCCTGGGGCCAGGTAGCAGGTATGTGTATCAAAAACTGTAACAACACTGCAAATTACAGTGCAAGTACAGCCTGTTCAGTGTCATGAACACAAACAAGTCTTATGAAGCTTTCATGTATGAAAATCCTTCAAAAGTCTTACAAAGTCTTGAATTCCATTTGTCTCGCTCACCCTTTCCCTTGTCTCTGAAAATAATAGAATAGTTTGAGTTTTCAGTGCTTCTGTACAGCCTGAATGAGGGGTGGGGACTCTGAATCAAGTTTTGCTATTTTAAAATGCACTTCTCAATCTATGGCAAAATAGCATTTCTTCAGTGAATTTTGCAGTAAGCAGCCTACTGATGACAGCTCTGTGAATAATGATGATGATTTTATCATGACTTTTGCTCTTGCTGGATATTATTATGCAAGATTGCTCTGTAGTAACTGTTATACAGTAGCAAATTGGAGGAAAGCTCAAAGGTTGCAAGCATGGTAAAGAAAAACACTTTTCTTTCTCTTTTCATTATATTTCTATCCTTCTTCCTGTTTGCATCACTTTAACATCACCTACAAATTTAATCCTTTTGTGTGTGTGTCTGTGTGGATGAGTCAAGGGGAAAAGACAGACAGTTAAGATGGAGAGCCAGCAGGAGAAATCCTGAGCAACAAAATACTGGGAGGGAAGGCGGAAAGATTAAGAAACTTACCCAAGGTCATGAAGTATGTTACTGATTAAAATTCAGAAATTCCAAATTATCTGTGTAGATTCTTGTTCAGCATCCATCACCATAATATATTAGCACATTCCACAATAATGAAGTGTCCCCAGAAAAGATATTTCATTCACTCCCTCATCATCAATTGACAGTTCCAATGGAATGTAGCTGCCATAAGAGAACATGATCATATAGTCAATTTGTCCCTTGGGTACCTTGGCCTGTACCATGGAGGGCTTTGAAGATGAGGACTGAAACTTTAAATGTGACATGGTACTTACTAGGAAGCCAGTGAAGATAAGAGTTCTAGGGTGACCTGCTGTTTTTTTTCTCATTAGTTTGTCTGCTCAGCAACAATGTTCTGAGCCAGCTATATCTTTAGGTGAGTGGTTTTATACCTGGTTAATCAAGACTGAAGGTCTATAGAAGAGGGTTTATTTTTCTTGGCTATGGTATTTGGGTATCCAGAAGCTCGGAGGAGTCATGGTGAACACCAAAGCTCTGCCTTGTCTTAATGATCTGAGAACATATGTGCTCAACAGAGAGCAATATCACACAGGTGATGAGTTCTTCTAAGTCAGGGGTGGGCAAACATTTTGGCCTGAGGGCCACGTCGGGGTTCCGAAACTGTATGGAGGGCCGAGTAAGGAAAGCAGTGCCTTCCCAAACAGCCTGGCCCCCTCCCACTTCCCACCCCCCGACTGCACCCCTCAGAACCCCTGACCCGTCCAAGCCCCCCTGCTCCTTATTCCCTGACCGCCCTGTGACGTTATTGATATAAACTGGGACCATATAGAACATGGCTTGCAACCAAGGTCCTGTAGTGGCACCAGATCTTATGTAAAGGGGGTCATATAAGGTGTCTAAGACCAAGTTATGAGTTACTGGTTATGATTATGCTGTCTGTATGTCTGTATCATTTTGTAGTTGAAGTTATAAGTATTGGCTGTATACTGTCTGTATTTCAAATTGGTGCTGCAGTTCAAGGAAACACCCCAGACAAATTGGTGTTAGCTCTGCCTAGCCTGCTTGATGGCCCATTAAGGACCATCAGCTACACAATTGACCCATTGAGAGGAGGCAGATACGCCTTGTAACTCAGCAGGGTGTGCAGGGACTTGCCCATGTGACTCCAAACTCCATTTTGCTGTAATTTTCCACAGTAAGAACAAAGAAGTGTTCTTACACCTGAAAAAGCCTATATAAGGCTGATGCCTCATCTCCATCTGGTTTTCAATCCTGCTTCCTACCTCTGGAGGGACTTTGCTACAAACTGAAGCTCTACACAAAGGACTGATGACCCATCCCAGCAGGGGATGTTCTCCAGAGACTTAATTTAAACCTGCAGTTTACTCCATCACTGCTACAAGCCTGAACTAAGAACTTTGCCATTACTGTATGTAATTAATTCCATTTAAGCAATTCTAGCTCTCATTTCTACCTTTTTCCCTTTATGAATAAACCTTTAGATTTTAGATTCTAAAAGGATTGGCAACAGCGTGATTTGTGGGTAAGATCTGATGTGTGGGTCTGGGGCTTGGTCCTTTGGGATCGAGAGAACCTTTTTCTTTTATGGGATGTTGGTATTCATAACCATTCATCCCCAGGACGGGTGGCACTGGTGGTGATACTGGGAGACTGGAGTGTCTAAGGAAATTGCTTGTGTGACTTGTGGTTAGCTAGTGGGGTGAAACCGAAGTCATTTTTGTCTGGCTGGTTTGGTTTGCCTTAGAGGTGGAAAAACCCCAGCCTAGGGCTGTAACTGCCCTGTTTAAGCAATTGGTCCTGAATTGGCACTCTCAGTTGGGTCCCGCCAGAACCGCATCGTCACACGCCCTCTCTCCCAACCCCCCCCCCGCTCCTTGTCCCCTGACTGTCCCAACGTCTGTCCACACTCCCGCCCCCTGACAGGCCCCCTGGGACTCCCACACCTGTCCAACTGCCCCCTGTCCCCTGAGTGCCTCCCGGGACCCCCTGTCCCCCACCCCCTTGCTCTGAGTGGCATGGTACCAGGACTGGCAGCCGTGCTGCCAGGCTGGAGTCAGCCACGCTGCCACACAGTCTAGAGCACCAATGCAGGCCGGCGGCTCTTGCAGCTGTGCTGTCCGGCAGGAGCTCACCGCCCAGAGCGCTGGCAGCATGGTGAGCTGAGGCTGCGGGGCAACAGCAGGGGAGGGGCCAGGGGCTAGCCTCCCTAGCCCAGAGCTCAAGGGCTGGGCAGGCAGACCGCAGTTTGCCCACCTCTGTTCTAAGTTCTTCCCTCTCCCCACCACTATCGGCTCAGTCTTTCCAACACTCAGGTTCAGCCTGCTATGAACTATTTGAATAGAAAGGACTGGAGGCTGATTACAATGAGTTAAAGAAAAGGAAATCAATGCAGTGGTCATAAAACAGCCTTTTCAAGTCACTTAGAGGTGAAAGAGAGAAGGAGGGTTCTAGAGAAAAAGAAGCTGACCTATTTCTACAGGAAATGTATACACAATGTAATGCTTATTCTCTTTACTCTCACTGTATGAATTACTTTTTTATTATTTTGAATTCTGTTTATTGGAGAAGTTTTTCAATCTTTACTTTTAATAATAACTCATTAAGACATCCCAGGCAACCACCCAAAGAAACAGATATGTATAGCAGCCTGGACAGATTTCTGTCTTTTAAATTTGTTACTCAATCTCCATTTAACTATAGAGGTTCATTTGTGTTTTGCATGATCAGTATAAATGTGCTGTCTGGTACTGGAGTTCATTTGTACCAAGCTAAAATTAAATTTGATTTTAAATCCCTGGAAATCTTAGACATAAAGTGAATGATTGTGCTATAGAACACACTGTAGATAAGCCTGGCCTACAATACTGTTCCTCTAAAAAATGGCTTGTATTATTAAGCTTATTGTTTTGAAAATGCATAAAAGTGCCTACCAACCTCAGATTTTTGACAACTTGGCAGTGTCTGAAGGATGCCAAAAGTTATCTAGATGAAAATTTGATTGTCTCCTTTGTGTATGGTTCTGATTAGGGTGTAGTAAAATGTGTCTTATTTGAACGGATAAGTATTCAATCAAAGGCAAAATTTGAGATTCACAAAGTAAATACTGATTCATGGTTTCTGGAACTCCCTTTTGATGTCAGTGGGGATCTGTGCCTAGGGGGACAATAGAATACCAGATCTGCAATTTGAGAGGAGAACATTGCTCTAAGACTTTGAGACCACACTTTTTAAAGGCCAGCTCTGGTTTAGGGTGTCTGAGTTTTTGAATGCCCAACCTCAGACACTGTAGCTGTGTTGGCAGGGAGGGACATCCAAAAAATGAAGGCACTCCACAGCAGAGACTGCTTTTGAAAATTTGGCGTAAAGTGACAGTTGTTGTGAGGACTGTAATGTACCTTAAAGGACAATCATTTTCAGATTATTTAATTCCATAGTCTGCACCCTCCAACAATAAAGCGCTTTACTTCGCCTGAGCTTTTATATTTATATTAACATTTTCTCCCCTATTTAATAGTATATAGAAGTGATTGAATTATAGAATATTAATAAATAATTTGATTTAGCCCATTTTTCTATTCTCAAACAGTTGCAGAAATGAGGAAATGTTTGTGATTTGAAAATATACACCGAATATTCTGTGCAAATATATATCAACCTATGAGGTGTTCCAGAACTGTTCACACAGGCTATTGGTTGTGTCTGATTGGCTACCTTAGTCTCATGATATTGTTGCTGATCCAGGATTTGATGATGTCTTCAACCTTAAAAACAAGAAAATAAAGCATCGCACACATTTAATAATAAATAGTCCTGATCACAGGTGAACAGCCTTTTTTCATGTGAATGTAAGGTTTTTATGTAAACAACAGCAGTTGCCTCCCACACTTCATGAAAACAAAGCCCTGTGCAAGTGTCAAAATGAACAAACTTCTTGGGTCAGATTCTCTGGTGGTGTAAATAAACTACAGCAAGTTATATCAGCTGTGAATCTGGTTCACAATCTTTCCAGGTGCATAGTCTGGTTCTGTCTTGCCAAATGAGCGAACCTGTCTATCAATTCTTCCAGCCTCATTCAATGAAACAAAAATGCACCACAGGCAACAACATTTCTTCAATCTTGTAGGAACACATAGCTTTCTTCATGCTCCACAGTATGGGTGTACCTGGGTCAGGATTTGGCCTTTTGTTTGTTTGTTTATTGCTGTGTACAACACTATTCACTAAATATAAAAAATTAGTCATATTTTTGCTCTTACGATGTCTCTGCAAATGTGCTTGCAAACCACACTTGCTATTCATGAGTATTTTTGGTATTTGGAAACTTTAACAGAATATCACAAGTGAACAAATGAATTATGTAGGAAGTATCTAATGGTGTTATTCTGTATTTGAGCTTCCTCTCACACATATGCTGTAAGAATACGTTTTCTACCTCATGTATATGTATTTGAAATGGAGTACATGTATTTAACAAAATTGTGACCAGTTTCAAGGCTTTGCAAATTGACAAATGCTAAACACTAATGACAAGCCAAACTGAAGCTGTGTCATTTGCAAATATTCACAATATTTTCCCCTAGCATTCAACAGCACTAGTATCTATTCAGTGTTGGCGACCTAATAGACATACTTTCCCAACTTTTCTCTGTGGAATCAGCCCCAAATTATGCAATATTTTCACATGAACCAGAAACACACAATCCAGAAAGCAATTAGAAGTACTGAAAACTTTCTACTTTTGCCATATTGTATGGCTTTGTTTTAGCACCATCTGATGCAGTGTCAACTTTCAAATCCTATGTACAAAAATAAGGAGGTCCTGATTTTTGGCTACATTAATTTGCACTTTTACAGAGTAAAGTTTTGGATTTGGAATTCTAACTCCTAGATGACGCCTGTTTAAGCCAGATGAGTAACTATTGAAGAAAAAAAACAAATATTTAAAATTATACTCTGAAGGGGGGAGAGGGGGGAAAGCAGCAATAGCTTCTGCAAATCCTGTTATTTATTATGTAAATCATTAGCCAAAACTGCTTACTGGCCTAACCCCATTGTTACACCAGGAATGAATTTTGTCCATTAAATTTTAATAAGCTTTAGTCATAGTTTAAAAAATCGAAGCATTAAATGGGGATGACATCACTGACATGTTTTCTGTCAGCAATTAATGTGTTAGAACTGTCTGAGGATTCTGCAGCTGTGTAGCACACACTCAAATTCTTTGTACAAACAAAATAGAGAGGGATTTGGATGATGAAGAATGACAGAGCCAGACTCTTTTAATCAGGATAAGGGAGAAGGAGAAACAGAAAAATGTAGCTGAGTGGCAGTCTGGTTTTGTACTGTGCTCAGTAACTTAAGCAGGTTAGATAGCACAAAAGCTTCTGAATCAAGCCCTTCATAGCACATGGAAGATACAGTCCCAGTTTTCTTACAGTGGTTAGCCACTGCAAATTTAACATGGGATGGAAGTATAAATTAACTAAATGCATATTTTGTTGTTTGCAAAAACAAAGTTGCAGATTTTTAACCTGCAGTAATTCAATCAGCAGTTTATTTCATTTTATTACTTATGAACATTTACCATGTGTAGGCAAAACACTGTTTTGCTTAACAGGAACAAATGCAGTATGCAGAACAATTTTAAGGAAGGAAAGTAACGGAATACCAAACTGAATACAAACTATTTCAAATCAGTTCCTGCTTTCTTATTCATGAAGATTTACAAATTATATTATGCATGTTCATACAATGTTTTCATTAAATACAAAGTAATAATGTGGCAAAGAAAGAAGCAAACAGAGCTGGATGTTCGCCCCAGGGACTGGTTTAGAAATGTTCTGTTAATCTTATTCATGTGTTTGCTAAATATCTCTCAGTAGGCTGACCAGATCTTTTTCCCTTTTCTGTAGAAGATGGGACACCTTTTTTAACACTATCATGGGACAAAAGACACAGAGATTTTGAGTCTTCGGAAAAGGAGAAAGGCACTTGTCATTGGAGGTTGTTTACTTATGGCCTTCTCCCCACCCCCCTGGATCATCCATTGTCCTTCCAACCTCCCTGTCGCACAATCTTAGGATACTCCATACTTCCTGCTCCCACTCGCTGCGGCCTCTACCATATCTCCCACTAATCGTCCTCCCTATCGTTAAAGATTGATCTAAATTAGGCCAAGATTAATTAATGTTCTTGTTTATTTATACTTAATGTGGCTTTTCACAAGTAACATTCCATTTATTCTGTGAATTAGAAGAGACTCCTGAATTTGACTTTGCAGCATCGATCTCTAGAATTTGTTTTGAAAGCAAATTAAAAAGGAGGGAAATTTTAGTAAGTAAGGTGTCCTCATACACCAGATTAGATAGATCTAGCCAAATATCTTGAGACAAGCAAAATGCCACCTTCCGAACTGGTTAAAAATATTCCAGACTAAAAGGAGAAGACTCCTCTGGATGTAGCTGTAGAAAATTACCATTAGCAAAACAGGAAACAAAACCAGATACGTGTATTTTAGGAAGTTTTCAAATTTACAACTATCAAAATAACGTTTATGTAAACAGCTTTTTTTGTTTCCAAAGACTTCATGATATGAAGGGCTAGTCCAAAAACAACGGTAACCTCCTTGAGGCAATACAAAGTCCAAAACTACACCCTCTCGGTTTGGTACTGCCCTCCAGGAGAACCTTGGGAATTATGTAGTTTAATGTATGGGGATGTTGAGACTGGCTTTGCTAGAGTCTGCATTTTGAAAGAAATCCCCTTTGCTGACAATCATCTCATAGTCATTCAGAATGTTCAAGTGAAAAACTGAGCCCCCATAAAAAAGTTTTAGAGGTTTTAGAATTAAAATGAATCAGAAATCTTCAGAGTTCCTAGACAGATACCTTGAATGTGGAACGTATCCAATGTCCTCTTAGGTTTCCATTTTTCACCACTTCTGGAACATGACCCTAGAGTTTACTGGACTTCTTGCTATAGTGCTAGGCAGGAATCCCTGTTCTAAGTTTAAGTAAGCAGCTGATCATTTAATTGAACAACTTATTGAGGATGATTGTGTCTCCTGTAAAGCCTTTGTGGAAAACTGAGCAGCTTATTAACATAAGCCTTCCCATGTGGGGAAGGGATTCAAGATCTTGGTTATAGGGATCTGTCTGTTCTCACCTGATGTCATTTTAAAGGTGTAGCTGAAGAATAGAAAAAAAATAGAGAATTAAGTTAAAAAAAGAATAACTGCCAGTTTTTTTCTTTTCCTGTATTAACACAATATATCAAAGGTTTAAAACATTTCAGAAACTATACAACTACTAGTGGAAGAGAATAATATGAAAGCATTACTTAGCACTGAAGTGCTTGCATATTTGTTAGCTTTTAGAATGACAGGTAATGGTTTGAGTGATTGTCCATGTCCATAATGTCACATGCAAATGACGTGACTAGTAATAAGTCAGACTTCGGGAAGTTTGGCACTGGATGTGAACTTCATGGCACAGGCTCAATTCTAGACATGACAGATTCTGTGGCCATGATATGATCCCTGCAAAACTGAAAACAACAACTTACTAAACATCATGATCCCAGCAGAGAAAGCTACTAAAAATCTGGTAACTCATGCCACTTTTGAGCATCAAAGACTCTTTTTTATGAGGGATCTTCTTAAATGGCAAGAAAGGACACACAGTACCTAATGAGCTAAACTGGGCAGCGCTGGCCCATGCTGAAGGCAGTGCAGATCAAGGAGAAGCTTGGAGGGAGACTGCTCTGCAGAAAACTCTAGAGCACAACGGGTGTGTTGTACAACTGGCACTGTCCTTTTGTAGGTTACCTTAAGACACTAAATGAGAAAGAAGAAAAGATACAAAGGTGATGGGGCACCTGTGGATCTCGAGCCATAAAGCACCTTCTTGAATTACAAGAATTTACAAGTTGAAATTTTCAAGCAGACAAATGCAGTCTCTGTCTAAATTCTAATGCTGCACTTATCACCATAGCCTGGTGGTACCTGAATGAACAGGTGATTATCTCTATATTTCCATCCTGATACTCAAACTATTAAAGTCTCCCACGCTCCTCAGGTGTTTTTACAGATGAAGCAGCTAAGGGTATTCTCAGACTGTGGCCCATCTAAATGCTAACCTGGTAACCAGGACCAAACATAATTATTAGAGCTGGGCAGGAAATGGGTTTCCTGACCCGTAAAAATTTCGGAGATATGGAAACATTTTCCCATCCAAAATTTGGACAAAAAGTCAAAATCTCAAATTTTCACAAATCAAAAATCTGAAAAAAAAATCAGTTTGAGTCAATCATGTTTTCTTTCAATTTTGATATTTTTAAATTTAAATTGTGTATAGGATGACCTTCAATTTCAAAATGAAAAGTTGTTTTGAACCTAGAAGCCAGAATTTTTCATTTTGGAAATGTCAGATCAAAATGTTTGTCAATCTCTAGACTTTTTTCAAAAATGTTGAGTAGAAAAAAATCATCTAAACCAACCCTTTTCTGCCAATAATTTTGGTTGTGACAGTTTGGAATTTTCTGATGTAACATTCCTGACCAGCTCTAATAATTAACACAGATTAGAGAGAGACCAGTGGCGTAGCTAGAACTGGAAATCTGGGTAGGCCCCAACTTTCAGGGGGAGTGGGCAATGATGGAGGGGTGGGGGAAGGAGGCACAGAAGAGACCCCCCCCCTCCAGCCGGTGCTCATCATTCAGCAGGCACCAGAAGATGAGGCTGCCTGGGGCACACAGGCTTCAAGGCATGCCCATCGGGCAGAGGGAGGTGGGGCTCAAGCTCCTCCTGCCCCTTCCAACCCTGGCTCGGTGTCCAGCCACCCGCCCAGCCGCATCCCTCTGTTCTGCCAGTGCTGCACACTGCTGCCCCAGTCTCTAGGCCCTGCACGTGCCCAGCCCAGTCATGCGCCTAGGCACCTTGCCCAGCTCTGCTCTGGCCCCAGCGCTAGCCATTCCCAGACCCGCCCCCATGACTCATGCCCTCCCAGTCTGTGGATTCGGGGGGCTCCGGCCCTGTACTCTCTCTGGCTCAGCTTTAGGTGGGCCTGGATGCTAAGTGGGTGGGCAGGCCCACCCGTGGCTATGCCCCTGAGAGGGACTCAGAGCTTTTTCTTTTAAAGCATCCACTTGCTGCCAGTTGAACTGTAATTTACAATGGCTCTTGCAATTTATTCATCCCAGCATGAATTTATACATCTGAAATGTCAAAAAGAGCACTGAACAATGTACACTCTGAGCATAAAATCCAAGCTCAGCCTTTTATAAAGTCAGATACCTAAACAGGCCTGACAAATTACCAGGTCCCACCTCCAAATATGCAGCCAGGAGTAGGTATAAAGATTGACAGATCAGCTGACAAGCATTAAGAATGAGTTTGTACCTGGCACACATTATAACATTTGACAACAGTTGGCATGCTGTAATACCCATCACTGTGAACTAATGCAGCTTAAAAAGAGTAACAAATTTATACATGCATATCTTTCTTGTTTTCAAACCAAGTCTTTCAAAACATATCACATGTACTTGTCCTCATCTAAAATTAGCTGCACAAAAAGTCTGAAGTGTTAAAACAAGCTTTGTTTGAGTTCTTGGAAAGCATATCCAGGCCCACAATACTTTTAACAAAGCAGAAAAGTTTGCTGCTGCTTAGCTCAAAGCTAGATTGCCTGATTATCTTGAAACTTTCCCAGAAATATTCACCCGAGCTTTATGACTCAGCATTAGAAATTTTCAGCCTCAAAGGAATTTTAATGAGAATGTTATGAGGGGTGAAAAACAGAATTTAAAATGGAATAGCTCCTGCAGTTTTAATTATGTATTCACAACTGCAACTCCATAATTACGAGTATCATCTAGTATTCTGCTTTCTTTCAATGCTTTACTTTACATTATATGCATGTTTTCAGTTCAGAGCAAGGACACTGTGTTTCTAAAGGCTGTTTACCCCTTCTCAATAATTGCAGAACGGTACTTACACATCTTCAAATACACATGCTGTGACCATGAAGTTGTCATATACTGAAGAGTCCAGTTCAGTTACTGTTTAGCTCGCATAAAATTAGCTTGGACATCTCACTAGACAGGCAGGATATTTGTCATAGTTATGTGGCCAAAAATGATCATAAAATACTTCTGCAGACAAACAAAACAACATTTATCACTGATGGCCATCTCAACTATTTGGCTGGAATGAATTTCGGCAGTTTTGTGTGCGTGTTTGTTTGTTTGCAAGAAATGTTCTCCTTAACTGTTTTCAAACAATAAAGAAATTCCTTCAGGTGTTGGTGATTCTGTTACTGATTTTATGGTTGGGTACATGCTATGTCATAAACAGATAGTTAAGGGTTAATGTCTCTTTTACCTGTAAAGGGTTAACAAACAGGGAACCCAACACCTGACCAGAGGACCAATCAGGAAACAAGATACTTTCAAATCTCCGTGGAGGGAAGCCTTTGTTTGTGGTTTTTGGGTTTGGCTTTGTTCTCTCTGCGTCCTGGAAAGGGCTAGACGTGCAACCAGGTTTCTTGCCAATCTCCCTGCTACAGTCTCTTATATATTCAGAATAGTGAGTATCTAGTAAGGAACAGGCGGTTATAGTCTTTTTAATTGGTTTTCTTTCTTTGCAAATGTGTATCTGGCTGGTAGAGGTCTAATGTGTATTTGGCTGGAAGTATTTTAAATTGTATTTCTGCTGGAGGAGGCTTTTTCTCTAGTTTCTAGAAGCTGACAGACCCTGTAATATTCCATCTTGAATTTACCGTGATTTTCTTTATTCTTTTTTTCTTTTATTAAAAGTTTTGCTTTTAAGACCTGTCTGATTTTTTCCCCTTGTTGAGGCTCAAGGGAATTGAGTCTGTACTTAACAGGGAGGGAGAAGGGTGGAATCCCTTTGTTTTGGATTCACGGAGCTTGAACCTATATATCTCTCCAGGAGCCCAGGGAGGGAACAACTGGAGGGGAGGAGAAGGGGAGGGAAATGGTTTATTCCCCTGTGTTGTAAGACTCAAGAAATTTGCGTCTTGGGGTCCCCAGGGAAGGTTTTGGGGGGACCAGAGTGTATCAGGCACTGGAATTCCTGATTGGTGGCAGCTTATCAGATCTAAGCAGGTAATTAAGCTTAGAGGAATTCATGCTAGTACCCCAACTTTTGGACTCTAAGGTTCAGATTGGGGAAAGATACTATGACATGGTGTGCAGCGTTGGGATAAGAATCCAAAAGCCAGTGAGTTAAAAGCAAAAGCCAGTAAGATTATTATTTTTCTTTTTTCTCTGCTAGCTGCTTATAAGCAGAGAAAAGGGGGGTTTTAAAAGCAAGTCTGCAGGTTTTTTTTCCTTTCTCTCTTCCTTCTGAGTACACTGAGTACACTGAAGGCAGAGACCAGCAAAACACATCTGCAAATCAAAGTTTCTTTTTTTTTCATTCTATTGGGAATAGCTACTTAGAAAAGTTAAAAAAGACTCTGTTGCTAAGCAACCCTAAGCAGGCAGCAGAGGAACAGCATTTCAGGCAGTAAACAGAAGAGGGCGCACCAGCACAAGAAAGCAGGAACAATGAGCACCAGTGCAGCAACAAGCAGACTAAAAATAGCTAAACTAAAATCAATAAACAAACACAATGAACATAAAAGATGAATGGAACTAATTCAGGCAGAAATGGCCAGGGAAGAGGCTGCCCACAGGAGAGACATGGAGAAGCAACAAAAACAGCTGGAACTAAAAGAAAAAGAGATGGAGCTCCAGAGGGAAGCCCACCAGCAGGCCATGGAATTAGAACAGGCTAAGCAACAGAACAAAGCCAATCCTAACAACACTTCACCAGTTGTTGTTCCACATCCCAAAAAATTTCCCACCTACAAGGCAGGTGATGACACTGAAACCTTCTTAGAAAATTTTGAAAGGACCTGCCATGGATACAGCATCTCTGAAGACTAGTACATGATAGAGCTGAGGCCACAGCTCAGTGGACCCTTAGCAGAGGTGGCAGCTGAAATGCCTAAGGAGAACATGAACAATTATAAACTTTTTCAAACCAAGGCCAGATACAGAATGGGGATAACACCTGAGCATGCCCGTTGGCAGTTCAGAGCCCTAAAATGGAAACCAGATGTGTCATTCCCCCGACACACCTACCACATTGCAAAGAATTAGGAGGCCTGGATATCAGGAACAAAGGTTAACAATATGGACGAGCTGCATCTCCTGATACAAATGGAGCAGTTCTTTTATGGTGTTCCTGAGGAAATAGAGAGGTACATCCTAGATGGGAAACCCAAAACAGTAACGGAGGCGGGGGAGATTGGAGCCAAATGGATGGAAGTGGCAGAAAAGAAAAAAGCTACTGTCAAGGGGAGCGAATACCCCGGGGGCACACCGACAATAAACCCTATAACCGAGGGCAGCACAAGACGCCACCTACAACCCAAGGAAAGCCCCAGAGTACCTATTCTCCCACCTCACCAATCTCCAGTAACCCACCTCGACCCAGTGACCAGTCAGCTGGAAGATAATTTAAGTGTAATGAACTGAGACATATAAAGGCCAACTGCCCAAAGAACCCCAACCAAGTGCAGTTCATTACACCACCAGCACACCAAAGATCCCCAGGCCCAGATGCCTCTCAAATACCCTTGGAGAAAAGGGAAATTTTGAGAGTGGGCGGAAAGAAGGCTACTGCGTGGAGAGACACGGGGGCACAAGTGTCAGCTATCCACCAATCCTTTGTCGACCCCAAATTCATCAACCCAAAGGCCCAAGTGACAATTTACCCCTTCATGTCACAAGCTGTAGACTTGCCTACAGCTGAACTGCCTGTCCAGTACAAAGGCTGGTCAGGAATGTGGACTTTTGCAGTTTATGACAATTATCCCATCCCCATGCTGCTGGGGGAAGACTTGGCTAACCAGGTGAAGCAGGCCAAGAGAGTGGGAATGGTTACACGTAGCCAAACCAGGCAAGCTTCCAGACCCATTCCTGTTCCTGAGCCGTCCACAGGGGCCCTGTCTGTGTTACCAGAGACCCAGACAGGTGTAGTGGACCCGGATCCCATGCCAACAACTGAAACAGCCACAGTGCCTCCAGTCCCAGACCAGGAACTGGAAAAGCAGCCAGCACCAGAACCGTTGCCAGCACTGACGCCAGCGCTTGCAAACCCATCTTCAACCCCAACGCCGGAGAGCGCCAGTGAGCCTGAACAGGCAGAAGCAGTAGACAACCACACCCAAGAGGCTCAACCAGAGCCTGAAATACCACCTGGTGCACCAGTGGAGAGCGGTTCACCAGCAACGAAAACAACCGCATCACCTACATCGCTTCCAGAGGGACCAAGCCCAAGTCCACAGCCTAAGAAAGAACTGGTGTCTCCAGCTTCAAGGGAACAGTTCCAGACTGAGCAGGAAGCAGATGACAGCCTTCAGAAAGCTTGGGCGGCGGCACGGAGCACCCCTCCACCTCTCAGCTCTTCTAATCGACCCCGGTTTGTTGTAGAACAAGGACTTTTATACAAGGAAACTCTTTCTGGTGGACACCAGGAAGACTGGCATCCGCAAAAACAGTTGGTGGTTCCAACTAAGTACCGGGAAAAGCTCTTAAGCTTAGCCCATGATCATCCCAGTGGCCATGCTGGGGTGAACAGAACCAAAGACCGGTTGGGGAAGTCCTTCCACTGGGAGGGGATGGGCAAGGACGTTGCCAAGTATGTCCGGTCTTGTGAGGTGTGCCAAAGAGTGGGAAAACCCCAAGACCAGGTCAAGGGCCCTCTCCAGCCGCTCCCCATAATTGAGGTTCCATTTCAGCGAGTAGCTGTGGATATTCTGGGTCCTTTCCCAAAAAAGACGCCCAGAGGAAAGCAGTACGTACTGACTTTCGTGGACTTTGCTACCCGATGGCCGGAAGCAGTAGCTCTAGGCAACACCAGGGCTAAAGCTGTGTGCCAGGCCCTAACAGACATTTTTGCCAGGGTAGGTTGGCCCTCCGACATCCTTACAGATTCAGGATCGAATTTCCTGGCAGGAACCATGAAAGAACTGTGGGAAACTCATGAGGTGAATCACTTGGTTGCTACCCCTTACCACCATCAAACCAATGGCCTGGTCGAAAGTTTTAATGGAACTTTGGGGGGCATGATACGTAAATTCATCAGTGAACACTCCAATGACTGGGACCTAGTGTTGCAGCAGTTGCTTTTTGCCTACAGGGCTGTACCACATCCCAGTTTAGGGTTTTCACCGTTTGAACTGGTGTATAGCCACGAGGTTAAGGGGCCATTACAGTTGGTGAAACAGCAATGGGAGGGGTTTACACCTTCTCCAGGAACTAACATTCTAGACTTTGTAAACAACCTACAAAACACCCTCCGACATTCTTTAGCCCTCGCTAAAGAAAACCTAAAGGATGCTCAAAAAGAACAAAAGGCCTGGTATGATAGACATACCAGAGAGCGTTCCTTCAAGGTAGGAGACCAGGTTATGGTCTTGAAGGCGCAACAGCCCATAAGATGGAAGCATCATGGGAAGGGCCATTCACAGTCCAAGAGCGCCTGGGAGCTGTTAACTACCTCATAGCATTTTCCAATTCCTCCCTAAAGCCCAGAGTTTACCATGTTAATTCTCTCAAGCCCTTTTATTCCAGAGACTTACAGGTTTGCCAGTTTACAGCCCAGGGAGGAGATGACGCTGAGTGGCCTGAAGGTGTCTACTACGAAGGAAAAAGTGACGGCGGCATGGAAGAGGTGAACCTCTCCACCACCCTGGAACGTCTGCAACGGCAACAAATCAAGGAGCTGTGCACTAGCTTCACCCCATTGTTCTCAGCCACCCCAGGACGGACTGAACAGGAATACCACTCCATTGACACACGGTAATGCTCACCCCATTAGAACCCCACCCTACCGACTGTCTCCTCATGCCCAAGCTGCTATAGAATGGAAGATCCAAAACATGCTACAGATGGGTATAATATGCTCATCTACCAGCGCATGGGCATCTCCAGTGGTTCTGGTAACCAAACCAGATGAGGAAATACGCTTTTGTGTGGACTACCGTAAGCTAAATGCGGTAACTCGTCCAGACAACTATCCAATGCCATGCACCGATGAGCTATTGGAGAGGTTGGGACGTACCCAATTCAATCTACAATAGACTTAACCAAGGGGTGCTGGCAAGTACCACTAGACGAACCTGCCAAAGAGAGGTCAGCATTCATCATCCATGCGGGGGTGTATGAATTTAATGAGCTTCCTTTCGGGCTGCGAAATGCACCCAGCACCTTCCAGAGGCTGGTAGATGGTCTACTAGCAGGATTGGGAGAATATGCAGTTGCCTACCTCGATGATGTGGCCATTTTTTCTGACTCCTGGCCCGAACACCTAGAACACCTTGAAAAAGCCTTTGAGCGCATCAGGCAGGCAGGACTAACTGTTAAGGCCAAAAAGTGTCAAACAGGCCAAAACAGAGTGACTTACCTGAGACACCAGGTGGGTCGAGGAACCATAAACCCCCTACAGGCCAAGGTGGATGCTATCCAAAAGTGGCCTGTCCCAAAGTCCAAGAAACAGGTCCAATCCTTCTTAGGCTTGGCAGGGTATTACAGGCGATTTGTACCACACTACAGCCAAATCGCTGCCCCACTGACCGACCTGACCAAAAGCACCTAGCCGAATGCAGTTAAGTGGACTGATGACTGTTGGATACATGCTCGCCTTAGTTTGATTTGTTCTACCAAATTGGCTTTATGTCTCTTAACTGCAACAACTTATATACATTTTTACTTTTCTCCTGATGATTTTTTCAAGCTATACTTTTTATTACCTCTTATTCAGTTCTTCAAACCTTGAGCTTCATTTTACTTTTCTACTTTTTTTTTAAATAGCCTAAGGATTGGATTGTGATTTGGAATACACACTCATACAAAGGAATAAGAGGCAGTGGGAAGCCCCCAATTTACACTTCTATGTGAACTACCCAGTCCTTGGGTCTTATTGAACAAGAATATTAACAGAGCTACTTGCTTGCTTCGTCCCTTCTTGGAGCAGGCAGACATGGAGTGGGCAAAGCCTTGGCTCTAGTCATCTACTCATTGATCAGAGCAGCTGAGTCATGGGGAAGAGAGAATAGTGATTTACTGCAGGTGTAGGCCAGCAGTAAATTACTATCCCCCTAGAAGTAAGGAAGAAACGGGAGGAATTACAAATCACAGGTTTGTCTCTGATTCACAATCCCGCTCTGCATAGCTCCCAGGGCAGTTTTCACACCAACTCTTCCTCAGGAATCTGCCAAAAGTTAAAATCCTAATCATAAAGCCATAGTTTATTTTCACATAACTAATCAATTTTTTCTTAAGAAAATGTAAAGGAAAAGATGAAAGATGTTTCCTCTTTTTGAAGAGCTTCCCAAAGGAAAACACAACGTTATGTGTAATGAAGTGGACTTTTAAATCTGCAAATCTCAAAGCCTGACTGAGCCATTAATAAACCCACCTACAAGCCAATTAGAAATCACATAAAAGTAGATCAGAGGTAGGCAAAGTTGTTATATTTTTATTTGTTTCCCAGTGTCATTCACATCATTTTTCAAGGAAATCACTAACCCTACTCACAGCCAATCCCCTCTAGAACTACCTATGTGGATAATTAAATTTGGTTCATTTTAATAGAATGCTGGATGTTTCGGAAATATGGGGAAAGCTGAGACTTGCAATCAGCACATACATGACAAGATGGTACTGAAAGACATGGAAGCTAAGTGGGATTCATTTGACATGTGAGGAAACTGCATCTCCAAAAACATCATAAAATGGGAAGTGTGAAGTGAATTCATACAGTAAAGAAATCCAAATAAAGAAGCCATTTCAATAGTAATTATTCCCTAAGTCACCTTGCTTTTTATGTTCTCTGCTCCTCCATTCATTTTCTCTCTTCTTTTGGTATTTTCTGTTCTTCAGAAAGTAGAGAGGAGCCTGATTTGGCTGCCCTTAGTCACCCGGAATAGCCTCTTATTGCTCAAGTGAGCCCACTGAACCCAGCTTCACTACTCATGGAAAAGGAGTGACAAACATCTGGTTCAAATGAGGAGCCTTATTCTGAAGAAATGTTCTGTGGACTTCACACTAGACCATATATCTAATTTTTGCACCTGACTGAGCTATTCACCATGCTCAGATTGAGTTGCAGAAATACAGTTTTTTAAGGGTACTTCCTCCAATGAGCCAAAAGGAGACCAGAGTGTAACAGCCAAATCTGTCCTGCTGAATATAAATCCTGACTGACATAAGCCCCATATTTTGCTTTATTCAGCTTTGGAAGCTATTGTTGGGTTTTTAAAGTTAATCCTGCTCGTTTGCAGAAGTAATAATGACATATTATCCCCTTAACCTTATGCATGGATACACTTCACAAAAGGAATCCTGCCATTGTAATTAAAATTGATCCACCTACTACTACTTTTGCATGCCTACACTCTTTCCCATCTGTTAGGGGGGAATTATGCCCACTTACAAGATGAAAGCCAATTTCAACTGGGCATTAAAGCCAACCAAAGATAAGCTTAGAAATAAATCCTGCAGAACTCAGCATGTGCCATATTTTCTGCCAGTAGGACCTTCTGTTTGCAAACAGTGCCAGTTCGGAGCCAAATGTTTCATTACATAGGATTATATCTGTAGTCACTGTGTGGGCATTATACAAAGAACAAATGCCTTTCTCCTGGCTCTAGTTTTCTTATCAGTCCAAGCACTTGGACTTGTACACTTTAAAAAAAGAGAAATTGTGGCATATTACCATTATTAGTAATATTTATTTTTGTGGTAATTCCCATTATATGCTAGACCCTTTCCAATTTCTATTAATCCAGTATTTCCTTGATGGTCTCCCTCAGTGAATCTGAGCATACCAACTAAAGAAGGCTCGCAGCTTGGCCACCCTCTCCTCAGTAAATCATAGTTGTTCTGTGCATGTCTCATATCTCTTGGGGAAGATGCAGGAAGATAACAAAATAGACCTAGAAAAAGTTAGTTTTATGTAATGCCTTCTTGCTTAAGGTATCTTCATGGAGTGTGATCAGTTTAGGTCCTGGCCCCTAAAAGAATGCACAATGAAGATGGAGGGAAGGTTGCAGAATCTTCCCTTCCATGCTTGCAGGCCAGGTCCGACAGTTTTCTCAGAAGCCTTCCCAGAGGCCACTTCAGGATAATGGAATGAACTCCTGCACTGCCTCAAGAACTTCCTAAAAGCTCCCAATTTCCACTCAAAGTGCTTTTGCTAGGACAGTGTATGCATAAAATTCCACATGATGTTTCCCTAGGGAGAGGAAGGGAGGGGGGGAAATAGAATCACATGAGACAGATGCTAGTCACATTGTTTAATTTTCATCTGGAAGGTGTTCAGATACAGTGGTGATGAGGGAAGTATAAGAACCTGAATAAAACAGAACAGACTCACAGACCCTGCACTCAGCGCATTGCTGGGACTACTCCCTTCTGGTTTCCCACAACACTCCAAAGGGAACAGAAAGCAGGGTGGAAGAGGTGGGGCCAGAGATCTATACAATCACCAAAATGGTTTACATAGCATTACTATTTGCTTTGGACAGTTCCAACAGAGTGCATCCTGGGGTTACCTCAAAGCAGTGTATTTTAGCACCACCTATTTATTGTGGGTTGTGGCTACATGGTATGATCTACCCTGTCCAAGCAATTGGAGCAGTTATCAGCAACAATTTAAAACCTATTGTATCGACACTCTAACACAGGGGTTGGCAACCTTTCAGAAGTGGTGTGCCAAGTCTTCATTCACTCTAATTTAAGGTTTCACGTGCCAGTAATACATTTTAATGTTTTTAGAAGGTCTCTTTCTAGAAGTATATAATATATAACTAAACTATTGTTGCACGTAAAATAAATAAGGTTTTTTAAATGTTTAAGAAGCTTCATTTAAAATTAAATTAAAATGCAGAGCCCCCCAGGACTAGTGGCCAGGACCCAGGCAGTGTGAGTACCACTGAAAATCAGCTCACGTGCTGCCTTCGGCACATGTACCATAGCATCCCTCATACTGCCATATTAAAAGTGGATATGTTAGTGTGTTCCTATGGTTTGAGCCCAAATTTTAATATGGAATTTCTGGCCCAGAAGCAAGAGTTCTCCCAACTAAATCATATTATGAGACCAGACAATGGGTCAAATTTTCAAAAACACCTTATTAAGTTAGTTCCTAAATCTTAATTTCAAAAGTGACTTAACAGCACTTAATACCACTTGACTTATGATCCAAAGTGGCTAAGTGCTTAAGGCCTGATCTATGCTTAAAACTTATACTAACATGGCTATGTTGATTAGGGGTGTGAATTTTTACCAAGATAACTCTGCTTATAAGCCCTAGCATACACACAATTATTTTGGCATAAAAGTGCTTTTGCCAGTATAGTTTGTGTCTTTTAGAAACTGGTGTAAATTATGACAGGCGAAGCACTTTTATGCTAGTATAAACTGCATCTACCATAGGAAGATTTGCCAGTATAGCTGTGCTAACAAAAAATTTCTAATGCAGACAAGGCTTAAGTCACTTTTGAAAATGAGACTTGTCTTAAGTCACTTAAGCACTTTTGAAAATTTTATTCCATGAGATTAATTGCCTTTGACTAGTTGTGTGTTCAACATCCTCTAATCTCATGTTACCTGAGTAAAACTATCTTTTGAAACTAGTATAAGCCTTAATGAGCAAGGATATAGCAGGACACTCAGACTTTGCTTTCAGATTCCCTACAATTATCTCTTTTTAAAAATTATTTATTTATCATTTGTAGAGCCTATATGCTCCGGTTAGGTATCAGGGCCCCATTATATCAGTTACCATGCTCAGACATAAAGAATGAGCACAAACGTGCTGTGCTCACACTCATTTTAAAAAGTGGTTAGTGCTATAAAATGCCCTCCAGCCACCCCCATCTGGCAGATCTGGCAGCAGGCCTCGCACCAGAGAATTTGGCTCTACATTTGAAGTAATTGAATACATAATTTAATTAATTCATAACTGATTAATTATTTTTACCACTTCAAATAATTATTTATTAAATTGCTTCAAATTTAAGGCCAGATTCTCAGGAAGACAGGGTAATGTCAAGGTGGTTATGGTTCCTGGATTCAGATCAGTTTTGCTTCACTCTCACCCATGTGGTTTTTAAAGCAGCCTAAGGGCCATCCTCCAGTGGGGTATGGACATAGGTGCTGGAACTAAGGGTGCTGGCGGTGTTGCCGCATGCCCTGGCTTGAAGTGGTTTCCATCATATACAAGGTTTACAGTTTGATTCAATGGCTCTCAGCACCGCCAGTATACAAATTGTTCCAGCGCCCCTGAGCATGGGCTGAGGGAGCATGTTTAATAGTTCAAATTACGTTTATAAGTACGTGAGAGTGTCAGTGCCTAGTGCAGTATGACCCTCATTAGGGCCTCTAAGAGTTAGAATTGTAAGGAGAAAGTGTTTTCAACATTCTCTTATCAAGTATCCTGAGCTGACTGGTGATTGAAGCAAGGAGAAGATTGCTGCATTGAGGCAGCCATGATACCATAGAGAGGAGAGGCTTTGAGTTCCCAGAACTGTTTTCTGTAATGAAAGGCAAACATTTGGCAAACATTCTTGCCTGCATATTTATACCTGCCTCTGGAAATTTCCGTTACATGCATCTGACAAAGTGGGTATTCACCCACGAAAGCTTATGTTCCAATACATCTGTTAGTCTATAAGGTGCCACAGGACTCTTTGTTGCTTTTTACAGATCCAGACTAACACAGCTACCCCACTGATATTTGGCTTTGCGAGACCCATTTCAGTAGATGGCAGATGGACCCCCTTGGTTCCAAATTGAAAGGGTTTAATGGAAGGGCTTTAAAACAGGAAGTGTGTATGGGAAGGCTGAGTGTTTTCCCTTTTTACCGGCCCTTCCTGAGGTAAACACACCCATTGATTTCAAATCAAGTTTTTCTTGAGTAAGGACTGAGTAACAACTAAAAATGTCTTCACGTTTTTAACTGCATTTGACAATGATCATGTGTCTACAACTTTCCGTAGAGGTTTTCTTCATTTCCTGATTGCTCTTACAGATTACATGGCGTGAAATCCTAAGAAAATATTGAACATCTCTTAGGATTTGGCCCATATTTTTCTCTTAATATTTTATCTATTTTTCCTGCTGCAATTTTATCCCATTACTTCTTGCTCTGATTATTACTTCCTATGTGAATGACTTTGCAGTTATCCGTATTGAATCCCATTTAATTGATTTCAGACCATTTCTCTAATGTATGATGATTAGACTGCACTTTAATCTTATTCTCCCAAGAATTTACAGTCCTTCCCTGCTTTGTGTCATCTCCAGATATGATTAGCATACTCTATACTCCATCCTCTAAGTCATTAATGAAAATATTCAGCTGTATAAGGCATGTGGGATGCCCTGCAGTGAGGTAGAATGGACAATGAGATAGAGAACCACCAAAATAGAATCTGTGTCAACAGCTAGAAAATGAGGAAGTCAGAAAATGGGTCTGATATCTGAAGCAGGTTCCTGAGCCTCTAGACATGATTCATCAAAGGAATAACAAGGAAGTGTTGTTGATTTCTTCCTGCTTGTAATCTATCCACTTTTAATTAGAGATAGTTGCACTCTTCGTGAATGTTCAGATCAGAATCTGGAAACAAACTTTTCAGCTTGGGCCTATCTCAGCTTTTTGTATCAATTTAAACTGTTGTAACACAGCCATTTCTCGCACGGGAGGCGGGGTACCTGAAATCAGTCATTGTTAAAAAGCATAAAGAAAATAGTTCAGGTAAAGCTTCAGTCTCTGGAAGTAAATGGAGAAAGTATCTCAAAGACTGTATCCTATCAATGCACCTGGGTTCAATTTTTTAAAAAAATGCTAGCGGAAGCAAATTGAAATAGATAATTAAATAAAATGATCAACTTTACAGGATAATTGCAGTTTCTAAAGAAATAGTTACTTTGGCCCAGATTCTCAAAGATATTTAGACTCCTAACTTCCATTGATTTAAGTGGAAGTTAGAAACCTAAATATCTCTGAGGATTTGAGCCTTTGAGATCAATTGTACCAATTATAAAATTTCAAAAAATGGCTCCAGTGATCATTGTATCTGAATTGCTACTGAAAAATCGAATATTGATTATTTTAAACAAATTAATATAGAAAACCAGTAATTAGAACTGGATTTATTTATTCAAATTAAAAAGCTCATAAAGAACATACTAGAATTTTAAAAAGCACAGCACAAAGTCTCCCCTTTAATACAATGTTTTCTATCAAGTTACAGGTGAGGGGAACAACACTATTTATTTACAGGAATTTCCATCTCAAAGCTGCTAAACTATTGATCCACTGAAATTAACAAAGTACAATAGCCTCAAAATAGTATCAACCAATAAATATTACTTGACCACATAACCTTAGATACATGTTGTTGAACATGAACACAAAAAATAGTAATGGAGATAGGTAAAAAAAAAAAACAAGAAAAAACAGCATGTTTTCTTGGTATGAGTCTGTGTTCAGCAAAGTATGAAATTCTAAGGGTGAGGTTGTCCCTGATGCAGCCCCACCTGGCCTCCCATTCATTATGTGTCAACCCTAGGGAAGCTTATGGGGGGATTTTCTATCAGGGATATACTCCCCTCTTACTCTTGCTGCCCCAGAACTGCTCAGAGTCCAGATAAAATATGACCCTAAATCGGAGATGACATTTTTGTCAGATGAATCCACATCTTAGTAACTTGTGGGTTGCTGTCATCAGTACTAGTGAAAATGCCAGGCAGCTGATGCCTGTGTACTTGTAATAATTGCTATGTATCTCACTGATGACTCATTGATTATAGTCACGATCCATCAAAGATATTCAGCATTGTATTAAGTGCTTGTAGGTCTTATGAAGACATGTTTCTGTGCAACAGTCAATGTCTGCCTTGTGTTTGACAATTCCAATCCCTGATCAGTGTTGCATTTCCACTTTAACTTTCTGAAACCAAGTTTCAATATAACAATCACTAAATATATTGTTTAGCAGCAAGGGGAATGAAGACTCACCATGATTGTTTTAGGGCATGGCAGGTGAAAGCACTGGAGTCTGAGAAGAAAGCTCTGATGCTGTACACTATAGCAAGAAGAATGTATCTGTGCATTGACAATAGCACTGAATTAAAATGAATATACACAAACAAGGTCAATCATACATTATCAGACTGGCAGCCATAGAGAGCCTTAGGAAATGGTGAGCCACCAGTGGCAGAGTGATGTTTATTTCTTCTGCTTCAGTGCCACACAGTGTATGGAAACTGAGCTGCTTTATACACGAAGATCTTGGCAGCAACAATGTGAGCCCCCTGTGGTTTCAAGGTTTCTCTTTTCTGTCAAGGTTTTACTTAGGGAACATTGTAGGTTCCTCCTTCTTCTGTGTCAGTGTTCCTCAGATTCTCTACACAAACACATATACATCGGTTCTGGATTCTAGATACCTATTCTGGCATTCCCCCTTCCCATCTGCGCTTAGTATGACTGCACCACCACCTATAGCAGGCAGGGTGTTAGGCAGTAAGGGGAATGAAACTGAATGGCTTTATAAGGGCCTAAGGTTATTTAGCATCACCCCTCAATAATTAAGTGCTTTCCACCAAACATCATTCTACTGTGGGTAAGTGCTACATTCTACTTTGGACTGAGGCATAGTCATCTAATGTGCACCTCTGAAACCAGCTGAAGGTGAAAATTTTCCACAATCTGATAGAAGCGCATATGGATGTTCTAGACTTATTTAGATTAGTATTGTGTAAGCAAGCTTTGTGAGAATCGTTTTCCAAATTCAGAGAAAGACTTAATCCTAACCCATGAAGAACAGCATAGGAGATTTAACTACTAGGCCTCGTTTGAAACAAAGACACATGCTATGATTTTTGTTGCTGCTGTGGAGAAACACATCAGACTCTTTGGGAGATTTGCTATATCTAGTGACCCATCCTATCAGCTTCCAAGAAACTCTTGCATGGGCTGTCTATTTGCCACTGCATACAGAGTCAACTGGAACAAATGTTAGTTTTATGAATACAGAGTGTGCTTGATGGGGAGGATTGTTATAGTTGTGTTCCTTCAACCAGCTACACAGAGTAACCATGAAACAGAAAAAAAGAACTAAAACCGTATTTTGCATCTTAGTCTGTTCTCCACTTGAGTTCATTTTAAAGCTGCAAATGCTTGGGTAAATATATCTGGCATACACAATTCTCCAGACCTAAGGAACCAAGAGTGAGCTTAATTAATGTTCCCAGACAAAAGAGTTCATTAAGGTGAAGTTAAGGCTGCAAGTGCGTATTAGTAACTCAAGGGTGTAAATCCATACAAAAACATTATTTGGATTGAAATCTCTTTGGGGCAGGGGCCGTCTCTATGTAATGTTTGTACAGTACCTATCACAATGGGGCTTGTTCCTGTGGGCACTACTGCAACTGATTAATAATACTTAATAATAAAAATAAATGTTTCAGTAATTGAAAAACCATTAGAGAGCCAACACCTTAACTCTACCTTTATAAAGACACTAGCCTCCCCTCTTCCCTTCTTTGCAGGTGGCGCATCCACAAATTGCACCCGGGGACAGTGGCCTTTTTCATTTGTTTCACATACACTTGACAAAGTTGTATGATGGTTTGTCACCACACTAATCTTTGCTCTTTTCATGTCAGTGCTGTAACGTCATGATCTGGGAAGTTTGCACATGGAGATATGTTATCTTTGTATCTAATGCTACTTGGTTAATTGACTGGCACCTGAGATCACAGGGTCCAATCCTGCAGATGGCACAGAACCTCTCAAGATCAGGGCCCTTACTAAGAGGTGGGAATGATCATCTTCATTGTGCTCATGAGCCATTTAGGATTTTTACAATTAAGCAAGGAATTGTTGTGGAATGTATCTGATCATAAAGAAGACTAGACTTGGAGCAACTGGTGTATGGTTAAGAATAAAGCATTCTGGTTTTTTTGGTTCCCTGTTTAGATGAAAATATTTGTTATGGATGACGAAGATACATTTATAGATCCTGAGAAAATCATAGTAGTAATAGAATAAGTCATAGAGTAATTCGACTTTGGCCCTAGACCTAACCTACTTGTTTTGGGACTGATGTTTGAAACTGATATTTGAGGATTTAGTAGGGAAGATACAAAAATCAGGTTTACAATGGAAAGTTGCATACAAGTGGATACTGCCACTCCAGAGTAATGGAGACATTTTTCTTCCCACTCCCAAATACTCAAGCCTCACCCACAAGTTGTACGTGATACTTTGCAGTGATTCAGAAACTCAGTGGCATGTATTTTTATCCTCTCTTTATTGCAAGTCTGATTTACAAAATTCAGGAACTGTACATGCTTGAGAAACTGAGCTTAAAAGTTCAACACTCAGACAAATTGGGACTGCAGCTCCAGTCATTCTGTATGCATGGCTAGAGGAGAACAAAAACAGAATAGAAAAGGCATTATTTAGTTAAATGTTTTTGCACATGGGACTTGAAGTATAGGTGACCTCTAGTGCAATATTCAATATCAAATGAAGTTGGCCTAAATATCATTTCAGATATTCTATGCGTGTCTGTATGAATAGCACTCTCCTCATGAAAAGCAAAAGTAAACCAAGTGAAAGCTGTCTAGTGATAAGTAAAGTAAGTGATAATGTTCCACATACCCAAGGAGAATGAGTTCAATTCATGGCTCATTCTTAATCTCATGGACTAGAAGTGGTACAGTATGTACAATGTACAGCTGACATGCATTCCAGAAGGAGAAGGTATTTGACTAACTCATCACGCAATTCCAACCAAAAGGGTTAGCACATAAAAAATAAATTCTGGATTCCTTTGTGTAACAAATATTGATACGCTTTTAGGTCACAGAAGGAGTAATCAAGTTTTCTCACTTCCATCACAGATTTTAAAAAGGCAATATATTCCTTTAACAGTGCTGGTCAACATGTCAAATTTTAATTTTACCTCTTGTACTCCTATTGATAAACTTTAATCCTCTGTTAATCAAAGACGACACCTGGCTGAGCTCCTACTGTGAAACTGTGACTGAAATAACGAGGAGTCCTTGTGACACTTTAGAGACTAACAAATGTATTTGGGCATAAGCTTTCATGGGCTAAAACTCACTTCCCACAAAAGCTTATGCCCAAATAAATTTGTTAGTCTTTAAGGTGCCACAAGGACTCCTTGTTGCTTTTGCTGATACAGACTAACACGGCTACCACTCTGAAACCTGTGACTGAAATGTTAGTTGGATACAAGAAAGGTGTTAAAGAGAATCATGAGCCAGGACTAGAACATATTCAAAAGGTTTTGAGTGCTGGCAAAAAGCCCTGCACGATCAAATTTACTTTGCTTTCATGAAGTTTCTTTGTCCAGCTGGTCTGGGAAAGGTATTATTGTGAATATCTCTCACTTTTGGTACTAGGGCAGAAGTATATGATCGATGACTCCAAGGAAGGGACATCTTAATTAAATGCTAATATATATTGTAAAATATTGACGTCATCTTAAAAACTATTTTAACCGTAACCAACCCAGTTGCCAGGTACACTTAACATTCCTGCACAAGCCCCTTATAGAAAAAGTCCTACGAATGTAATATGGATCAAAAGGATTCTATAGAAATCAAATTATTCTAATGACTTACATCATTTAACAGAGCACGAGATCCTTTTGTAGTTTGTCTGGGTATTTTTAAAACTATCATAGAACTCAATATCAGGGATATAATTTTCTTTCATATTATATAAAATACCACATAAAGCTATTATTTTCTCTTATACAGCTCTTCCAACTATTAACATCAAAGGCTTTACAAAGGAGAGTTAACATGAGGAAACTGAGGCATAGAGAGGCAGAGGATTCCCTACAGTCACCCAGCAGATCCTCAAAGTAGTCAGCAATAGAATCAAGGTTTTCTTGTGACTTCTTGTTCACCTGACCTTGCTATCTTTTTGTGAGAGGCCAGGTCACACTGGAAGTTCTGATAGTTGGAGGGGAGCACTAGTAAAATCAGTGCCTGGTTAACCATAATGGAAGTTATTAGATAGCTTTTATTAAACTTCTTTTCCCATATAAGTAAAGTCTGGGAACATATGAGGAAATTTTTCAAAGAGTTTATTTTCATGCTTTTGAAGGTTGTCTATTGTCAGAAAAGAGATTATGTAAAAACTGGCACTTTCTTACCCAACAGATTTGCTTCTTGTGCATATTCAGAGCCATATCTGCTTATCATAAGGACAGCCACATGTCTTCATTTCCTCTTACTCTTATTGGCAGTGCAGAATCAATACAGTTATGGGATCATAAAGTAGATTATTTTGTGGTTTATAAACCAGCAGAATTATTAGATTGTGCAGCTGTAGCCTATCTTACCTCACAGCGTACAGCTGTGCACCTCAATTGAACCTTTAGTACATAGTGCATCATAGCTGGCTGATGGTTCACAAGCCAGGGAGAACACAGCTTGACTTCCATTCCAAATTCCATTAAGAACATAAAATACATACTTGAGAAAAATCAAAAGGCAAGGGGAAAGATCCTGAAGATGTTTACTTGTGATTCAAGGAAAAGCATCCATTTCTCCTTCCTGAACTCTGCTACGCACCACACATCAACCACTAAAACAAAAAGTAACAAAAATGTTTAAGCAAAACAAAATAAAAAAATAAGAAAGCTGTGCACAGGGACTTTTATAACCGATTGATAATCTCAGAGTGGTGGCACATTCAGACAACACAGATGGTCATAACCCTTTAGTTTAATTATCTGTTCAGTGTACTCCCATTGTAGTTTTCCCCAAGACTTATTAAGCTAATACAAAATAGTTACAGTTTTTATAGGGGGTACAAATCACCCCAAAATTAAACTGAGTAAAATGCATTCAAGCAATTTGTGATGGTGGGTTTGCAAAACTTAAGTTTGTGTACTACAGTACCTGACATATCAACTCAAAACTACTTTGTCAGTGTATGCTGTTACTTTGGCTGTGGATGGTAAAGCCCTAACTGAGCTGTCTTGTTCATGTATGATTTAGGATGTATGCAGTCGCTAGACTGAGCTGCCTGGGTAAACATTGATGGTAAGTATAGGGTGGTGGTGGGTGATGTCAGGTAGTCTGTTGTTTATCCTTTCTTTGAATCAAAAGTGTTTGAAGGTTAATGTTATTGAAGGAACTAGATGGTGGTGAAGAAGGGAGTATTTAAGGTTGTTTAAGGTGACTTCATAGTACCATACTTCCCAGCATTCGGTTTTTTAAAAGTGTTCTACCTTACCATAAACATCCAGATTTTCCACTTCAGGAGCTTACATTTGAAAACAGGGCAGCATAATCTATTGACAGTGGAACCAGAATAATATCATCCCAAACTAGCATGCCATCTGAATATGAATTTCCAGCTCTTTTTAGCGATTGTATCGTTGCATTTATATGCACATCTCAAGAAAAATGGACTTTATCACCTCTGCTCCATTTAAAAATTACCCATTTTTCTATCTTTTCTGGCCTGTCTTTCAACATAGTAGATTCAGCCATATACTCCTTGACCATATAAATCCTCCTTCCTGATGGGCTTATATTTTCTGGTTACTACTGACTCTTTAACCACTCTGAAATCCAGAGGGTCTTTGCCAAAATCCACTGAGGAAACGGTTTTAAATTACATTTTTGCATTGTTCAGGCCTATTGTAAAGCTTCCATGTTTGGGAGCCATTAACTTGTGATGGATCTGTGGGAATCCACTCATTTAGTTTTCTCCATTCGCTCAGTTGACAGTAAAACTATTAGTTGAGTCCCTGTGTCCTGCCAACTTATAATAAAAAGGACATGTTTGCTCTCTGCTATCAATAAGATAAAATGTCAGCTGTGTGGGTCTATTTTCCCAGAATACCATGTTATATGAAAAAACATTATAGCACAAAATTCTTTACACAATTCATAATCCACATATACTCCTCTTTCAAAGACACACATATAAACACCCTCTGAGGACCTCAGCCATCCAAGGACAAAGTCATGCTGCATCCTTATGGTATATCTTGCCTGCCAGAGAAGATAATTGTAGCATGCAGAAGGGCTATGCTGTTACTGATGCACATCTGCACATTCCCCCCCACCCCAAGTAATGCAATTTCCTACACAGTTAGTGGGGGCTTTATAAATGAGTAGGGCTGTTTGAGAGGAGACAAAGAAGAAGGGACATGCTAGAGGTATACAAAATAATGAGTGGAAGTGAGAAGGGAGGGTTTTCTAGTTACACAAGAAAAAAGGGGACATTCTGATATATCTGATACGGGTCATTGTCCGACACAAGAGTAGCCCAGACCAGGACATTCCTGTGAACCGCTATGGCAATGCCTATGTTTGCTTCATGTAATCACTGTATGGTTATTTCTCCATAACCACATTGTAAAGATGCAAATTGCTCGACTCTGACTGACTACTATAATTACTTTGCTCTAACTGCCTCCTATTCTGAGAATTTGCAAACCAGCAACAAAGGCAACACTTCAGCTTCTCAATTCCTTCCTCTAAGACAGAGCAACTCCAAGATTCACCTTAAAGCATGGTGATGGGGGAAGAGGGGACAAGCTGTCAAACTGCAGAAAGGGAAATTGCTAATAAATAAATAATTTCTTTGAATTTCTTCCTTCCCAAGGATGGCTCTTGTCCCCACAATAACTCATTATATAATATTCAGGGGGTGGGTGGGTTGTTATTACTATATGGTGCCCCAAGTATATTAATTCTTTCCAAGCCTGCAAAGACTTACACATGTGGTTAAAATAACATACTGTGATTAAGCCTGTTGTTTTCAATGGGACTAGTTACAGTGTCTAAAGTTAAGCACATGCATAAATCTTTGATGGATCAGGTCATATTTTTCATTGGGAATTATTTATCTGATTAATTAAGGCCTTTTTTCTGTCCACAAATCACCAACAGACAGGCTGGGATGTTTACAAGCATGCTCATTGTTTTCTGTTTTCCAATATATACATTGTGCAAACAAATTTTGGCTGTGGTTTGTGTTCCTTGGTCTTTGCTCATGACAAATATTTGGATTCCAAAGAAGTACATTATCATTTCTGGTCCTTGATTGAATGGCAATAAACATGATACACAGACATCATCCCTTTTTCTGTTTGAAAATTATCTACATACATTCATAATTTTTCAAGGACTCTATTGTGTTAATAATAAAAAAAGGTGTTTTCCAAAATCACCAAGTCTGTATTATCTGTGAGAATAGCCTCATGGATATTTATTTGTGCTAGTATTCACAACACATTTGATTTCAGAAAGCATTCCTGTGACTAAAATTCCCTCAGCTGGATGCTCATAAATAAGGAGGTGGTAAATACTGTGTAAGTGAATTGGCAGATTATATTCACAAGAATATTCATGTCTCTTAAGCAAACTGCACTCCCTTGTGCCTAGTAGATAAGCTGTGCAAAGGGGACAGGTTTCACTCCCGGAGAGGACAGGCAGTGGTACCTTGCCATCCACAGGACTCTGTAAACTGGGCGGGGTGGGGTGGGGTGCTGAGAGGGAGAAGCATTAAATTAGAGCTTCAGTTCCACAAGAGACTCACTGGTGGAGGCTGTCTCATATCATATGCTGAAACATCTCATCTGCCAGACCACCTGGTATTGCCCAGTTCCTGGTCTAACCAGTCTGCTCCTGGTCCACTGGCTTTTGCTGCTTCATCCATCCCTCCAGAATTTCTGTCATAGGGTGTCATAAACAGATAGCTAAGGGTTAATGTCTCTTTCACCTGGAAAGGAGTAACCTGAAACACCTGACCAGAGGACCAATCAGGAAACAAGACTTTTTCAAATCTGCGTGGAGGGAAGTTTTGGGTGTGAGTTCCTTGTTCTTTGTCTTGTGTCTGACCCTCTCGGCTCTGAGAGTGATCTCTCTGTCTCCTGCCTTTCTAATCTTCTGTTTCCCAGTTGTAAGTACAAAGAGATAAGACAGTAGGTTTATATTGTTTGTTTTTTGTATTTACATGTGGGTAGTTGCTGGAATGTGTTAAATTGTATTCTTTGTGGATTAAGGCTGTTTATTCATATTTCTTTTAAGCAATTGACCCTGTATTTGTCACCTTAATACAGAGAGACCATTTTTATGTATTTTTCTTTCTTCTTATAAAGCTTTATTTTTTAGACCTGTTGGAGTTTGTCTTTAGTGGGAATTCCAGGGAATTAAGTCTGCAACTCACCAGGGAATTGGTGGGAGGAAGAAGTCAGGGGGAAAATCTCTTTGTGTTAGATTTACTAAGCCTGACTTTGCATACCCTCTGGGTGAAGAGGGAAGTACTTGTGTTTCCAGGACTGGAAACGGGGAGGGTGGAGTCCCTCTGTTTAGATTCACGGAGCTTGCTTCTGTGTATCTCTCCAGGAACCCAGGGAGGGAACACCTGGAAGGGAGAAGGGGGGGGGGAAATGGTTTATTCCCCTTTGTTGTAAGACTCAAGGAATTTGGGTCTTTGGGGTCCCCAGGGAAGGTTTTTGGGGGGAACAGAGTGCCCCAAAACACTCTAATTTTTTGGGTGGTGGCAGCTTTACCAGGTCCAAGCTGGTAACTAAGCTTGGAGGTTTTCATTCTAACACCCATATTTTGGACGCTAAGGTCCAAATCTGGGAAATATGTTATGACAGAGGGGTCTATAGCCTAGATCCTGCCACTGATGGACTCTAGCCACTAGTCCAATTAGTCCACACAAGTTCCCTATAAGATAAGCAGCATTAACACATTTTGTACATGGGAAAATTGATTATGTGCAGTCAAATACTTTTCCTAAGGCCACAGACAAGTTGTCAGTGCTGGAAATAAGAAATCAAGATTTACTAATGCTCATTCCCATGTTTAAACCACTAGCCCAAGTGTCAGAATGGATAGAAAAAGGAAAGAACAAAAATCAAAACAAATACAACTACTGTTTGTGTCAGTAACAACATACCTGTTGGAAACACAGACCAGACTATGAGCTGGTGTGAATCAACATCACTCCATTGATGTTAAGGATTTAAACTCGTTGAGTATCTGACCCACAATTTTGAAAGTTAAAGTATGATTATCTTCCTATGCCATTTGATTCTCACCTTTGACATTCCAGATTTTGCCTTGGGCATTCCACAGGGCACCAAATCTAGATGGAAACACAACTTTAACTAGTTTAACCCCTTTCTTCAAGAATACACATTTCATATCATTTTAATAAGTGACCCAAAATCAGAATCTCCCAAGACTTGACTGGCATAAAACATCTAGAATTGGCAAAAGGTATAAACCTTCTGCACCCACGTACATGAAGAACTACTGCAAATACACCTGAGATACATTTGATGTAAATCAGCTTGTGGACAGCTTGTGAGTGGGAGGGGGTGAGAACAGTTGAGTTATTTATTTATAATACTGACGGAAGCTGCAAAAAGTCCATTCTCATGTTACGGGCTTTTCAAAAGAAAGCCTATCAAATAGGATATAGCTTAAGAATGCAGAATACAACAAAGCATCCTAAGATCTGCTCGCAAATCAGTCTAAAGACTGGTTGTGCACAGAACTTGAAATGGCACCCCACCCCCCCAGCAATGACTAATACATATGTATTCTGAGGTTACTTATATACGTGAAAGCTGGACTAGCTTGGCAATTAGACGCAGGCTTTCAGAGAGAGCCCACCCGCAGGGAACCTCCAGTGTTCTCTCTCCTCCATGAATCACCAAACACCTGAGGAAGTCTCTCCTCTCCATATGATACTGGCCTGTGAGCGTAGGGCCAGGTTATTGCATTATGATGCAAACCTGTGGCAAGGGACTCCAGTGGATAAGCATGTTGGGGTGACTACATGGTGCACTTTTTTAAGATGCTTTCCATGCAAGGGTCCAGTACCTATTAGGTAGAGCAGAAGAGGAAGTAGCCTCATCTCATTCCCCCTTTTCCCCCATTTCTGCTGCAGCCATTGCTAGTCTGCTGCAAGGGCTATCCTTCACACACCCTTTGTGGCTGGCCCCCTGTGAAGTTGTGAAAGAAATGAGGAAGTCTCCTTGGACTCTCAGTTCCCTTTATGTTACTGGGCTGGACCAGACCCGAAATGACCCTCACAGTAAAAATTAATGACCCTCAGACTCAAATAACAAATCCCACCCTCACTGGTAGTCTGGCTCAGCCTAAAGTTGTGCCATACCATACGTAAAGAAGTGCTGATTAAGAACTTATTTCAAGACCTCTGTGTAAAATGATCTGCATAACAGTACTGCTTAGAAAACCTGTTTGTATTCTTCCCAACGGATTCACTTCTGCTCATCTCAGAATAGGAATGGATGATTACTGGTATTGGTTACCTTGCCTTTTAATTAAATGAAAAGCCAAATAAAGAAAAGAAAAGTAAGGGAGGAAAGAGGGATTAGAAGATGCAATAAAAAGTTTGGTTTTAAACCAGGGGTGAATTCGGCCCACTGGATTTGGGATGACAGCAGAACTTTGAGACATGTCAGAGATACAGTTTAGAATGTGAGATTGGGTGAGATTGCCTGGAAAGCATAGTAAGTGAACCAGAATAGAACATACACCATGATAAATGGCTCATCTCACCATCTGGAAAGAGACTCTTTCCCCAGCCCCTTCATATGCCATATCCATGATAATGCATACTCTATCCCATTTGGAGAGGTTTCCATTGGGCGACTGCCCATCTCCTGTTGTAAACAGCTGCATACAAGTCCCAGGAAGCTTCCAAAGTTCTCTTGGCTGGCTTGCCTTGATAAACAACCTTGGACAATATCTGTTTAGGTTGCAAACTCAGGGTAATAGACACAGAACCTCTCCAAAAGCTGCTTTGATCAGCATCCAGTCTTTTGGTTCATACACTGCCCAGAATGTAGATACCTCAGTGGAGTCAAAATGGAAATTCTTATATAGACCAGTAATAGAAGAGAGCTCAATTAACAGCATAGTCATCTGCCAGCCAAAGTGGCCAACTTCTGGTTCAGCCTTCAGTTACATTGCTTCGCCTCTCCATTTGTCATAAGGTAGTAAATGTAAGTCCACATCTTGTAGAAGCCCAGCCTTATAAAAAGAATTCACAACTAAGTTATTCAGTGAATATATCCTAATTTTTTTATCACAAAATATCCAAAGAAGATCTTGATTTCCTAGAATCTATGCATCATTGAAAACTCTTCAATAAATGTTTCTATTTCTTTTTCACTCTCACGATTGATTGTGAATATTTTAAATACAAACTGTTTTGCTTAGTTGCAACTGGATAGACAAGTCATGTGGTATTGTTTCTTTTTCCTGTTTGGAGGATCATGCAAGAATTTCTGGTGCAAATTCTTGTGAATGTGAATTTAAAATTCAATTCTCTGAATAGTCCTGTGGAATTTTGAGATTCTTTTTCTGCATGTGATCTCTCAAAGGTTCACAGGCGATCACAAAAGGAGGGCAAGCATAGCTGGAGATAATTAAATTAAAATTCACATCAGTATTTGCAGAACCTTTTGTGTGCTATTCATCTTCTCTGCCTGGTATGTACTAGTGATGGGCAAACCTAAAAAGGTAAAGAAGCTTGAGTTTAAAGTGTATATAATTACCCAATACTTACCTGAGCAACAAAGGCATTTTGGGACTACCCTCGTAGCCTTCAGCTCCCATACCTGGTATTTTGTCCTTTTTTGGGAGCGGGACTAATAGCTGACTGGTATAGTAGTAGTAGCAGTGATATAGTATCTGATTCTGGCCCAGATGTACTACTTTATAGGATTAGCAAGGGTGGACTACTGCATGCTGGGCCATGGGACTCAATTCCTCTCTCATTCAGTGATACTTTAGCTCTTAATAATACTACTAGAAAACCAGAGTACTGGACTCAGATTCAGGAGACTTGGGTTCTATTCCTGGATCTGCTACTGTCCTGCTGGGTGATCTTGGGCAAGATACTTTGCCTCAATCTACCAAAAAGAGATAATGATACTGAACTCCTTTGAAATCTACTGAAGCTATATGTTAGATATTATTACTACTTATATGTCCAAAACACAGTACATATATTATCTAATTACCACCCACAACACACCTGTGAGGCAGGTGGATAAGTAAGTGTTCTCAGTATTATTAGCCTCATTTTATCAAGGTGAACCCTAAGAAAAAGGTAAATAATTTGCTGAAGGTTACGTGCTGAGTCAGTGATAAAGCCAGGATTTAGAATTCAACACCTCCTGACTCCCAAGCCTATGCTCATTTCTTCAGACAAGGCTGCCTTCCTACTTTTTTTTTAATATGAAACGTACAGCATGGGAATGTGTAAGACATCTTTTCCTGCTTCCATTCCTGAGACAATATTCATGTTTCAACATGTAAAAAGCACTCCTACTCACTGAGGACTACATACATGCCAAATCTGAAATAAATCTGCTGTATGTAAACAAAAAAGGACATTTTTTTTCCTTAGCAGATGAAGAATGTTTTAATTTACAATATGCCAGGATAACTCAAAAATAGCAGAACAGTTTTTGATGAAACTTGACAGTTACATTCTTTTATGAGTTGATATTTCAGGCCTAAAACTAAGGCTCCTCAATGACTAGAAAAAGGAGTTTAGAATGAAAGCGTAGAACTGCTGTGATGCTATAGTGCATTGCTAATTGTCGTTTAATCACTGCCACATTATTGCTACAGCTCAGAGATGTAGCACAATATACTGTACTTATGTGGTAAGAACCTTTTCTCTCTTGGCGACAGTATAGATGAATGGAGGATTATTCAATGGATTACATTAATTTCTATTATACCAGAAAAAAAGAAGTCTCATAAAAAAGGAAGAGGAACAATGTGAGAGAATGATAGGGAAAGAATTTCCAAAAATTTACTGTTGCAAAAAGGCAGTCACAACAATTGTTTCAAATAATTGTCTCATATTTCATATTCTTTCCCATATACCTTCCTTTCACCTTTACAAAACTGAGGGCCTGATCCAAAGCCCATTGAAATCAACAGAAAGATTCCTATTTACTTCTATGGCTTTAGAACAGGCCCTATATGATGGTTTTTTCCTCACTTTTCAGCACTTTTCTCTTTTTTCTCCTTTGTTCTACATACAAAGAGAAAACACAATTGGGTTTGTGCATTGTAGGGCTTTACCCTCCTATTCTATTCTCTTTAATTCTATTCAAGTTCTTATATACCCTCATCAACAAGTATCTGAACATCCTCCAGTCATACCCTCTGCTCCTCTTATGAGTCATTCAATAGTTATTAAAGCTTAATGACAGCTAAAAGATTGGATGTGAGACCAAAGACAGTGTGCCACAAACATCAGTTTTGCTCAGGAGAGAAACCTGATGACCTCTACTATTTCTCTTTTTATTTTCACTGTGCAGGCCAGGAACCCATTCATTTTTATTTAATGTATATGATGACGACTTAGGCTACGTCTAGACTACAGGATAAATTCGAATTAGCTTAAACCGATTTTATAAAACAGATATTATAAAGTCGATTGTGCTCATCCACACTAGGCACATTAATTCGGTGGTGTGCGTCCATGGTCCGAGGCTAGCGTCGATTTCTGGAGCGGTGCACTGTGGGTAGCTACTGTAAAATAATGAGGCCAATAACGTCGATTTGCATCCACACTAAACCTAATCCAATATAGTAATATCGATTTTAGCGTTACTCCTCTCGTTTTGTAGGAGTACAGAAATCGATTTAAAGAGCCCTTTAAATCGATATAAAGAGCAGTGTAGTGTGGACAGGTGCAGCGTTAAATCGATTTAACGCTGTTAAAATCGGTTTAACAGTGTAGTGTAGACCAGGCCTTAGCGTAAAACAGTACAAAACAATGAAAAATTATTCCCTAGTAGTATTTGCTTGAGATAGCAAATAATGTGTTAGCACTAGAATTTCCTTAAAGAAAGGTCTTTAAACTTATAATGAGTTCCTTTTCAATTTGGGAGCAAAATACACCAGTTCAAATTGCAGGCAAATATCTTTTATTAGGTTTCCCCTAAGACTGCCTGAACATAGCACCTTGAGGTCTTTCATACTGACTTTCAGGCTGTCCTTCGGTGCTAGTAAAAACATTTAAAATTTAAAAAAGGAAAAATCATTTGTACATTTTGCAAGTTGCAGAAAGAAATCCTACTTGGTGTGATTTGCTATAATGACATATTTATCAGAAGCTGTTCATTTTCTCTGCTGCAGAACTGCTCTTTGATGGCATTAATCTACAGTAATGATTACAGGGAAGTAATTCAAAGCTGTTCAGAGGGAAATATGACATCAGGCTTTCCTTCTATTTGCTGAAGGCTACATCAGATCCTTCAGTAAATTATAGACTTTTAGAGGGAAAAATATGATGCATGTACTGATGTATGTTTACAGGAAGCTGGAAACTTAAAGCAATGCGAAAAGCGCTATGATATCATAAGAAAAAATTACATATTTTATTACTGATGCTGCTATAAATTCCAGGAAGAAAATTTTTAGTGGCTGGTTTGGGAATCAAGTATCTCTGGAATTTTGGAGATTTTTTTTTAAAGTCTAGACCAAAATATGTTTTTTCTGAAATTATTCTAAGATGAATCACATATTATTAGGCAGTTAATGATTCATAATATTGTGGATGAATTGAAATAATTTTTTTTGCTGAGTCTGACCAAAATAAGAAGAGCGTGTCAGAACCTTGGAAAAAACAGAGAAACATGTTTCACAAAATATGGTATAGACTGATATTTTAGATACATATAATGTGCTGTATAATGAGTGTTAAGAAAACTGTGAGGTGCCTCAAGCATGGTAGCTTACTATTGGAAAGATTCCCATACCACTCTCCTAGTTAATTTTAGATATTTGATAGCTCCTGAGCAGGACCGGCGCTAGCGTTTTTAGCGCCCTAGGTGCACGGCCATTTCGCCACCCCGCGCACTGGTCCCAGGGCTCCGTTGGATCTGCCGCAGTCATGCCTGCGGAGGGTCCGCTGGTCCGCGGCTCCGGTGGAGCTGCCGCGGGTATGTCTGCTAGGAGGTCCACCAGAGCCGCGGGACCAGGGGACCCTCCGCAGGCACGACTGCGGCAGGTCCACCGGAGCCGCCTGCCACCCCTCCACAGCAAAATGTCACCCCCCAATAATCCTGGTGTCCTAGGCGATTGCCTAGGCCACCTAAATGGAAGCGCCGGCCCTGCTCCTGAGTGCCAGAGCTACGTTGTCCTAATTTTTAATTGTAGACCAGGTCTTATGTTCCCACTGTGGGATATTTACACCCACTTTAAGGACCTTTATATACTCCTAGAGCGGTGTAAAGTATCTTAGTGTAAATGAGAATCAGGCCCTTTGTATTGGTCCTTTCTTTAGCTAATGTTTTCCTTAATCTGGATGTAAAAATCAACAAGACTGAAAAAAATGCAAGATTTTCAGAGGAGCTGATCACCCACAGCTCCAACTAGTGCTAGTGAATGGAGGGTTTTAAAAATACCCAGCATAGGTATAGCTCTGCTCCTGTGGAGTTTTACTATTAACTTCCAATGGGGCAGAGTTAAGCCAAATCAGAGGGCTTTTGAAATTTCCACTGGTGGGAATCAAGGGTGCTCAGCACCTTTGAGAATCAAACCTGAAGGTTTTCCTCCTTGTGTAAGGGAAAATACAACCCCAAAAAGATGTGAGAATGAAGATGGGATTGAAAAATAACAAAGAGCTCAGAGGAAGTGAGAAGCAATGGAAAAATGTTCTGGTAAAAAAGAAGAAAAAGATAAATGGCAAAATATCCATTTACAGAAATATAGAAAGTTTCTAGTTTAATGAGGAGAAGGAAGAATCCGAGAACTGTTACTGGATACTCTTGAAGATTGCGGCAAGATCTTTTGTTTCTTATCAGTGTTGTGGTAAAATTGATATTTGCTGTACATAGAAAATAGAACACCATCACAGCTGGTTAGTTATATAAGTACATACACCACGCCAGGAAACTGTAAGAAGAAAGCAGCAGAAAGTAGTAGGATGTGTGTTTTGACTGGACCAATGCTTAAAATAAAACATAGGACCATTATAGTTGTCTGAAGTCTATGTTGTTCACAGAGTTGAACAGAACATTACGCTAATAATAATAATAATATCTAATATTTTTATAGCATTTTTCGTCAGATCTCAAAGCACTTTACAAAGAGGTCAGTATCATTATCCCCATTTTACAGATGGGGAAACTGATGCACAGGAGTTGAAGTAATTTGGCAAAGGCCAGCCAGTAGACCAGTGGCATAAGCAGCAATAGAATCCAGGTCTCTTGAATCCCAGTTCAGCGCTCTACACACAAGGCCATAGAGCCTATTAAACATATTGACTTTAGTTTTAGAGTTTATATAATCCAGAATACAGTTATCACTTTATAATCAACCAGAGCTCTAAAGTTATTGTCTAAATAACTGGATACTCTCATGACACCAAGCAGTTAGCACACTTGATGGATTATTTTTTCTTTTAAGAGAAAAAAAATGAGTGGGCAGCAGACACATGATTAAGAAATTATCCTAACCTTAATCTACTGCTAATTATTATAAATACATTATTTTTTTCATAAAGACTTTGAATAGGTATGGAGTTTAACAGCAAAAGCAACACAAAGCAAGCAACAGGATTTGTGATGGTGGGGGGTAGGGCTCAACAGCCCTGAAGCTCACTCTCAGTTTGTCTTATGTTCCTTAAACTCATGCTTCAGGGTTTCAGTCGGCCACCAGAAGAGGTCAGGAAGGGAAGCTCCCCCTTCTCCCCTCAGTATATTCTGGGAGTGTTTTCCATCTCCTTCTTGTAAGCATCAAGGACGGCTACAACTGGAGATGACACATTGGCCAGCGTGGGCCAAGGCTCTGAGGTGGCAGTGAACACTCTCACACATGCGTGGCTGGCTGGTTCTTGCTCACATACTCAGGGTCTGTTTGCTCACCATATGAAGGATTGGGAAGGAATTTTCCCCTAGGTCAGACTGGCAGTGACCTTGGGGGGGGGTTGCCTTCCTCTTTAGCATGTGCGTGTAGGTCAATTGCCAGGATTATCTGGGTATATCTCACTTAATTATCTCCCTGCCATTGTGGGACCTTTGAACACGGCTGCACCATGGTCCCTCCTGTTCTCTGCCTGTGGCACATAATAGTTCAGTCTCCTGTGGGCTGTAATACTTTGGGCTGATATCGGTTGTTGCGTTTAGTGTGTGGGTGCTGAGTGGATGTTGGTGGCCTGTAATATACAGGGGGTCAGACTAGATGATCTAGTGGTCCCATCTGCTATGATTCTATAACATAATTCAGTCCTCCATACTCGGAATGACTACAAACATTTCATTCATGTGTATCATAGATGAGCTTGTCCTGTCCTGCATTGAAACAGCTCATGTGGTTATTTTGTAATGCCTCCTTGTTTGAAAATGTTGTGGATGTACTAGAAATAGGACCAGATTTTGATTCCTAATTCATGTGTTGGGGTTAAAATGCAGGGGGAAACTTCCTTCTCAGACATATGTGCAGGAAATAGACAGAATCTTGCCCTATACAAAACACCAGTGAGACTTCCTGAACACAGGAGGCTGGGAAGCCTCAACTCTGACAGTGACAATAGATGGAAGCAAGGGCCTGACCATACCCTTTCTTTGCCATTTGTCAGGCCTATGTTGGTGCTGGAGGGAATAGAGAAGGGCTGCACTTAGGGTTGCTAACCCTCCAGGATTGCTCGGGGGTCACCAGGTGTCATAACTTTCCTACTCAGATCTGAACCTTAGAGTTCAGAACATGAGAAGCTAGCATGAAACCTCCAAACTTAATTACCAGCTTGGATCTGATATCGCTGCCACCAGCCAGAAGATTCCAGTGTCTGGCTCACTCTGGTCTCCCCAAAACCTTCCCTGGGGGACTCCAAGACTCAGATGCCCTGAGTCTCACCACAAAGGGAAATAACCCACTTCCCTTCCCCCTCTTTACCTCCTCCCAGATTTCCCCGCCCTGGGTACTCTAGGAGATTCCCTGCTTCAAGTCCTTGAAACACAAGTACCGAGAGATCAAATCTTTCTCCCTCCTCACCCAGAGGGTATGCAAAGTCAGGCTTAGTAAATCTAACACAAAAAGATTCTCTCTTCCCCCCTGTCTTCTTCCTCCCACCAATTCCCTGGTGATCTGCAGACTCAATCACCTTGAGCCCCCACTAAAAAAAAAAAATCCAACAGGTCTTAAAAAGAAAGCTTTATATAAAAAGAAAGAAAAAGACATAAAAATGGTCTCTGTATCAAGGTGACAATATACAGGGTCAACTGCTTAAAAGAAAAAATGAATAAACAGCCTTATCCAAACAGAATACAATTTAAAACATTCCAGCAACTACACACATGTAAATACAAAAAAACAATATAAACCTATTGTCTTACTATCCTTGTACTTACAACTTGGAAACAGAAGATTAGAAAGCCTGGAGATTCCTGTGGTCACTCTCAGAGCCCAGAAAGAGAACAACCCCAGAACAAAGGACTCACACCCAAACTTCCCTCCACCCAGATTTGAAAGTCTTGTTTTCTGGTTGGTCCTCTGGTCAGGTGTTTCAGGTCACTGTTTGTTAACCCTTTTATAGGTGAAAGAGACATTAACCCTTAGCTATCTGTTTATGACACCAGGTATAGTAGTAGTAGTAGTTAACAAATTCAGAAGAGTTTAGGTTTTTAGTACTATAAAAGAAATAGTTAACAACTTTTTAAAAAAGTGGACACCAGAACTGGACACAGTATACCAGTAATGGTCTCATTAATATTGAATACAGTGGTAATAACACCACCCTACTTCTTCTTCTCCTATTCCCCTCCTCATACATCCAAGATCACATATGATCTTTTAGCTGCCACACTACGCTATGAGCTCATGTTCAGTGGGTTATCCACCACAATGCCTAAGTCCTTTTTTAAATCCATGTTTTCCAAAATATAGACACCCCACCCTATATGTGTGACCTGCATTATTGGTTCCTAAATTTATGACCTGGCATTTAGCTTGAACAAACATGCTGTTTAAAAGAGCACAGCTTATATTTACTTTAGGTTTAGGATTTTCAAAGGGGCCTACAGGGTATAGATGCCCAACTTCCACTGAAAACCAAATGGAGTTTGGTGTCTAACTCCTTTAGATCCTTTGGGAAATACTGACATAAGTTACCAGCTTTTCTTAAATATATTGCTGTAGCTCCACTGTTGGAGAATTCAGGGATGAAAGACTTAACTCATTTTTTTTACAGCCACACAAATGAGAGGTAGGTGGTGGCAGTGCACCATGGCTTAACGTAAGAGTTAGACCCTACCTTCATTATTTAAGAACCAGATTCTACACATCTTACACTAAGTAGCACTTAGTCTCATGAGTTTTCCCACTAACATCAGTGGAACTGTTTACAAGAGTAGGTGCTATTTGCTAAGCCTTTCAGAATCGGGGCCTAAGGTACAAAAGAGGAGTCAAGATTGTCAGTCATAAAACCTTGAAGTTCTAGCTCCTGTGGCTGGGACCCATTGAATTGCTGCCCGACTGAGGTCCCCTTTCAACACAATTTTATGAAACCACAGAGAATAGGTTGTTGTTGTTTTTATATCGCAACTATTTCACAGAAGATCTAGGGTCTGATTCTCCTCCTAGCACAAATCAGAAATAACACTATTTAAGTTAATGGAATTATATTAATACAGGATGATGTAAGTTGGTGGAGAATCAGGGCCTGAAGTCTGGAATCTTGGAACAAACTACAAGATATGGAGCATGTATATTTTCCCAAAGTGAATTTTATTTTACAAATATCCATCCAGATTTTGTTATTCATATTTGTATTTAATAGTTCTTTACCCTGAAGTACTTACACAGAATTTTTCTCCCATACAATACTGGAGCTTTCTGATTTTTATATATGTTTACTCAATTGTAACTGGTGGATATCTTCACAGTAGGTCAGCTTTTCTTCAGCGTTCTTTCATTCATAAAGCAGACAACGAGACAAACATTGATTGGCCTGCTCAAGTCAGCATTATGTATTCTGAATTAAAACATGAGATACTAAGAGAAAAATGTTTCCTCAGAGTTTCCAGGTTTTTAAAAAAAGAACATCGGAGTAGATATTTCTAAATGCTGACTGCTACAAATATTTTATCAATGAGTGTGTAATGTTAAACACTCTTTGGAAAAATGGTGACTCTGTAGAACTTCAGCTTGCCCCAATTTGTAGCAGTCACATCATTGATCTCAAAAACAATTAGAAAGAAAAACTGGCAAGCAATCCTCTCCAATTATTTGTATCTAAGGTGTATAATAAAATGTAACATGAGATAAATTAAAGGTGTCAGGAAAAGAAAATATACACAGAAAGTGAGAAATGAGAGCATTTCAAAAGGCAATGAGCTGTTTAAAATTCCCACCTTATTAAAGTTGCACTTGGATTTAGAGTGTGTGACTAAAAAGACAATATATATGAATCAGTACTATTTTAACTATTTTTGTTTTAAAATTTTGAACACTGTGGAACTCATATGACAAAATTAAGGTCTTCAGTTCTACACAGCATGTAGGCTAAAGATCAGCAGATGCTCTTCCAAAAAACATTGGCATTACTGCAAATGAAATATACCTCTGCAGGAGGGAGGGGTGTTTGGCTGGTTGATCCTCATAATCACTCTCCACCCCTTATGTTCCCAGCTTCAAAACAAAATCTCCCCAGCATGCTGGAGGATAGAGCCCAAATAGAGCAAAGCTCATAGGGTTTATGAACCCCAGTATGAGCTTTCCCCATGCAATTCACACTATCAAACAGATCTTCACCATTTCAACTGTCCATCATATTATAATAACCAGGGGGAGGGGAGGAAGGTGTAGGACTTGCCCCATAGGAAGTAAAACTGATTAAAAAAATGCTTTATATCTGAGTGAAAATAAAATTTACCAGTTCTCATTTCTGCAAACTGCCATGTGTTCACATTGGTGTTTTACCTTTTGGAAAGAAGACACTTTCCTCCCCCTCCCCAAGTGTGGACACATGCTAAGGTCCCTCTGCACAACTCTGGACAAGTGAAGGGTCTATACAGTGTGAACAAGGTTAATTTACTGCCAATTTATGCTGCCAGAGAATCAAAACCAGAAACTGTCCAGGAAGCAGGAGAAGAGACTTGCAGACAAATTCAAATTTACAAACGAAGACATGTCCAGAAATCCTAGCTCTCAATGGTGAGAAGTTAATTGTACAAGTAGACCAGCTGAAGTCAGTGGGACTACTCCTGTGAGTAACTGCTTACTAGCTAGGGTATATCCCTTAATAAGTATATCCTCTACAGGGTGAATTATAATTGAGTGGGCTGGTTTCCAGTGGGGTCCCACAGGGATTGGTTCTTGGCCCTATACTATTTTAACATTTTTATCAGTGACCTGAAAGAAAACATAAAATTATCATTAATAAAATTTGCAGAGGATGCAAGTATTAGAGCAGTGGCAAATAATGAAGAGAACAATCTAGATTGTTTGGTAAACTGAGTGTTTGGAATATATGCCATGCTTTGGGTGTCAGGTACACCAGTAGTCATCCTGGACAACCTCTTATTGCTAGCAAATATCTCTAGCTAGTCTCGTAAATAAAGGTATTCCAAGATCCAATGGCTGGAAGTTGAAACTAGACAAATTTAAACTAGAAATAAGGTGTAATTTTTTAACAGTGAGGATAATTAACCTTTGGAACAATTTACTTAGGATTGTGATGGATTCTCCTTCACAGGCCATTTTTAAATCAAGATTGGATGTTTTTCTGAAAGATAGCTCATACAAGAATTAATTCAATGATATTGTATGGCCTGTGTTATACAGAAGTTCAGACTTGATTATCACAATGGTTCCTTCTGACCTTGTAATCTATGAATGAGGTTGCTAAAGTAATGATTTGCTTCTCAAGAACAGAAAGGAATGGTGCTAGGTGCATTTTTAAAATGCAGGGGCAGCAGGGGGTTGCTTGTTTGTTTTGTTGTAATCAGCCAGAATATTTTCAGCCTTTTGTGAATTCACCATTGAATGGCGAGTGCTAGGGACCCCTACCTACCAGATCAATGAAGAGGAGTGGCACAAGAGCTGCAAACATCAGAAACCGTGTTAGGAGCTTAACCTTATCAACCAGATACCTCTGTGGACTATATTTCTGAACTTTGTACACCATGTACATTGTACATGGTTCTGAAAAATGGGAAATATAATATATCCATCCTGGGAGCGTACAGATACCTATATGATATACATGTGCAATGCAAGCAGGATATATTGTATTGCATGTCAGATTGTTCTAACCTATCAGCTAATTGTTCTAATCTTTCAGAGCTGATCAGACAATCACATTTTCTTGCAAAACTTTATAGTTTTGTAAAAAAGTTCATTTTTATTGGGGGGGAGGAGTTTAAAATGAGATTTTTTTTTCCCACCTCAAGTATGGTTTTATTTTTCAGTATGTGATTACCACTTATTCATATGCTCTGATTTACTTTACTTATTTGCTGTTCTTCTTAATGCATGTTTTTTGAATCCAAGTCTATTAATTTTACTTTATTTACACTATAATTATTCTTAGTTGTATCATGAACTTTCCATCTCTGGGAATTAGTGATAATTACAAATATCAAAAGACATAACTACAGTGTAATTACACTGTTATTGCAATGTAACTATACTACTCTTGTACAATATGACCCATACATTATAGGTAATAAAAGGAGAGATAAGGTTGGGGCAGAGGCCACCAGAGGCAAAGAGGTGGAGCCAAGGGAGGCCGTGAAGTGGGATTTGGATTTGTCACAGTCCGGGAGATAAGAGTGGGAAAACATGGGAGGGAGAAAAAGGTGGATTTGATAGAAGTATGATGAGGGGTAGACCATAGGGGAAAGGTGTGGGGAAGTAGGAGACGGAGGCAGAAGGAATGCAGGGGAGTGGTGTGGTGGTAGTCAAAGGGAGTAATAGCAGGCTATGGAATTTACGCAGGTAGGAAGTCAGTTAGGTGGCAAATGAGGCAGGCAACTGCATAATTAAACTGTTAAACAAGCCCACAAATTAGAAGTTGATAAAAGGAAAATACTAGATTAAATGAATGAATAATTGAGTAAGTAAAGTGAGCAACAAGAATATCAGTTTAAGTAGGCAAAGAATCACTTAAGCCATGAAATGAGCCAATTACATAGGGAAAGAAAAAACTGAGCAATTAATTAATTGATCCAGCAGACAGGTAAAAGATCAGCAGTTGTATCAATCAGAGTCAGTTAAGCTATCTAATACATCAATCATGGATGGGGAGATAGATGAGTGTGCAAATTAATTAATAAATTAATCAAGCAGTAGATCAGCAAGGAGGCACAAGATAATCAGTTGAATGGGGAATAATAAGCCGCTATAGAGTTAGCAAACTGAGACCACCGGACACCTAGCAACTTCAGCATTTTAGGGCTGAAAAGTGACCCCTGAATTTGAGTGCCTCAGTAGTTGGATGACCAGAGTAAGGCACCTAAGGCCTGATTTTAAAGGGGGCTAAGAACTCACAGCCCTCTCCTGAATTGGATTTGTATTAATAAGATATTACATGTAATACAAAATGGCAAATCTTGCCAAACTAAGTTAGTTTATTTCTCTGATTGCATAACAAGTTCAGGGGATAAAGGGACAAACCATCTGATGATGGCACATGACATTTTAGCAGGTAAACTAGAGAAAAGTGGATTAGATTAAACTATTGAACTGGCACTCCCCTATTTAACATATTCATTCTGTCTTCCATGAGTTCCTCTAGGATATGAGTAGACAGACTGACCACAATTCTGAATTCAGATTCCGTTCACGTCAAAATATCCATTATCCCTAGACTAATGCAATATACACATTCATATATTCTATCCTGTTGTCTTCTCTTTATCTTTAGAAAAAAATCTCATTGTTGCCAATCAGAGTTCGGCATGCAAGCAGAATAGGGTCAAGATTTTAAGTAACTAGCCAGCTGGTCTGCACGTGGACCATCCTTTAACAAAGACAGACCGTTAATTTAACCAAGTAACTTTCTGAAGATAGAGAATTGGTTTTTTGGAGGCAATGGCAAAGTTTGCTCTATCAGCATACCTGTTCTACCCCACTTTGTGCCCAGTTAAATTTCTGCTTTGGACACTAGCATGCTGGAAAGAATAGGGGGAAGGGAACAGATGTTCATTGAAAAGCATGACTTCCTTTGCTGCTGTAGCCTGGGTTTATCAGAAGGAACAAACAGCAGCAATATAGGAAGTTGTGTTTGGTAGCTAGTTGCTCAGGGAGGCAAGAAAGCTAATGAAGGGCAGAATAGGATTTGCAGGCAGTAGGATTATGCTCCTTTATTGGTAGATAAAGTCACATCCCTCACTGAACTCGAATAGTAAAAAGGCATGTTCTCTGGCAAGAATGTTAAACTTGTTCATTTTAGAGCACTGAACGTCCCTTGATCACTTCTTGAACAAAGACGATGAATAGGAAAACGTGCATGTTTCTGTAAATTAATGTCATGCTTGATACATTCTCACAACTGATAAATAGATAAATTGGAGACAGTTCACAGAAGAGCCAGGAGGATGATTAAAGGATTAGAAAACATGCCTTGGAGCAATAGACTCAAGGAGCTCAATCTTTTTAGCTTAACAAAGAGAAGGTTAAGGAGTGACTTGATTACAGTGTATAAGTAACAACTTGGGGAACAAATTTTTGATAATGAGCTCTTCAGTTTAGTAGGAAAAGGTATAACATAATCCAGAGGCTGGAAGTTGAAATGAGACAAATTCATATTGGAAATAAGGTGTAAATTTTTAACAGTGAGAGTAATTAACCATCCAACAGGAACCATTTACCAAGGGTTGTGGTGGATTCTCCATCACTTACCATTTTTAAAACAAGATTGGATTTTTTTCTAAAAAGTATGCTCTAGGGATTATTTTGGGGAAGTTCTATGGCCTGTGCTATACAGGAGATCAGACTAGATCAGGGATCGGCAACCTTTGGCATGCAGCCTGTCAGGGAAATACGCTGGCAGGCTGGGCTGGTTTGTTTACCTGCAGCATCTGCAAGTTCGGCCAATCGCTGCTCCCACTGGCCGCAGTTCGCCATTCCAGGACAATGGGGGCTGCTGGAAACAGCGCGGGCTGAGGGATGTGCTAGATGCTGCTTCCCACAGCCCCCATTGGCCTGGAATGGCGAACCCTGGCCAGTGGAAGCTGCAGTTGGCCGAACCTGTAGATGCTGCAGGTAAACAAACCGTCCTGGCCCACCAGCAGATTTCCCTGACGGGCCATGTGCCAAAGGTTGCCGGTCCCTGGACTAGATAATCACAATGGTATTGTCTGGCCTTGGCAGCTATGACACTTGGACAGAATGAATTTTCAAAAGCTGTCCCAAACTGAACCTTGAGGGCTTGTGAATGTAAAATGGGACATGATACACATTAGTGCCAGTTATATATTCCCAAATATGTAGTTATACACACAACTGCAGGTGTTTGTGCACACAGACTGGGGCATTCTCTGAATTTGTAGGTGTTATCTTTAGGAGGTCTTTGATATTTGATATTGGGTCTTTTGTGCTCAGTTTGTAAGGGTTAACTAGTAGCTTCAATTAATCATACTATACCATTTTCAAGAGACAGAAATGGATGATCCCATAAATCTGCTGGCAAAACTCGACAATTGTGCTCACAGATGAGCTTTTACATATACAAATCAGGTAATTATTCAGGCATATGGTTAGCTGGATATGCAGTCATCCTATCTCTGTGTACATGAAATAGACAACTCGTGCAAACATATGGTGGGGCATTAGCATGCAACCAATGCATTTGTGTGAGATATATCTATTGCTTCCTCTTGTGACTGTAAATTTTCTCTGGTTTTAAATTGTTTGGTATTAACATTTTTGTCTGTTGGCAATCAAAAAAGGCAAGATTCTTCCATCCTTACCCACATTAATTGGTACCTTACACCATGAGTAGTTTCATTAATTTTAATGGAATTACTTGCACAGGAAGGTACTGTTCATTGTATATATGTATGGTGGAGTCTAGGTCAGTGATAGGAGCACTTCAGATATCTGGCATTATCAGCATAGCATATTTATCATGTTTTCATTAATTCACATTGTCTGATTACTTCTGTAAATGAAGAGTAGCTATGTAGAAACTATGTAGAGTGTAGCTATGTATGTGGACAAATATACTGGGGGAAATTATATTGGTTTCTTTCAAATCTTAAACCAGAAATTCTTGATTAAATGAGTAGCTGAATTAGATGCTTTTGATGACCTCCTGTAGCACTTGAAAAAATTAAGTACAATAAGATTTAACATACAGCAACAATAAAATAAACTGAGCAATAAAAAACTGTCATTAATTTCAAACTTACATTTATGAAATTTGATGTTAGCTACAACTGATAGAAGAGAGAATAATGAACTAAGACAATAAAGAGTTCCAGTAGAGCTATGGGAGGGTGGCAAAATAATTTGCAGGTGTCTCAGGAATTCCAGTCACACAATATACAAATATTGTGTTTTCCATGAATTTCTGTAAATTACTAGATATAATATTGTTTAAACGTGAAACATAAAGTCTACCAATGTCATGGTGGTAAAAAAATAAACATAAAGCAGCAATTGTCCCCAAAGATTTCAAGAAAAAGGGCTGGAAATGGGGAAATAACTACTGTTGCATTTTATTATAGAAATAAGCCACCACAGGGAATACCTTATCAAACTTCTGATGATGCATCATTCTGCCTCGTGCCTTCAGCCATGTAAGAAGTGCACAAGTCACCTCCTATTGCATTCCCTGGATGTGGATTACTTCTATGAAGGCATGGATCACCAATGTTACATTCTATTTTCCTTTAGTTTAACTGTATATTTTTAAAAATAGTGAAGGGTTTATTTTATGTACCTTCCTTCTATGAAAAATAGTTCCTACATGAAGATAAAGAGAAAAATAGGAAAATGATTCTAGCCACTTTTCTCTACGCTTGAACATACTTATTGTTTAATCTTTTCTAACATATTTTTAAAGTTCCTTAAAATATTTGAACCCCTTCTCCCTAGTTGTTTCTCCCAGAACCTGGTTGGACTTTCATGTGGGGAGAGGAAGGGTGGTCCAGTGTTTAGGCTGCTAGCATGAGATTTAGGATATCTGAGTTCTTATGCCTGCTCCACCAAGACTTTCTATGTGTGCTGGGTCCAGTCACCTAGTTTCCCTATGACACAGTTCCCATTTATAGAAAAGAAGATTCAAAGATTAAGGCAGAAAGTGACCATTTTGATAATCTAGTATGACTTCCTGTATAACATAGGACTTCCGTGAGTTAATTCTTGTTTGAACTAGAACATACATTTAAAAAAAAAATCCGCTCTTGATTTATAAATTGCTAGTCAGGGAGCATCCATCCCTATCCTTGGTAAATTGTTCCAGTGGTCAAGTACCATCACTGTTGAAAAAGTGTCCCTTGTTTCTAGTCTGAATTTGTCTAGCATCATGTTCCAACCATTAGCTTTTAGTATACTTTCATCTGCTAGATAATAGTACTTTCCTACCTCGCAGGGATGTTGTGATGATAAATACATTATAGTTGTGAGGTGCTCAAATACTATGGTGATGAGGGCTAAAAAAATAAAGGGTCTAAGCTAGCTAATGGTAGTTTGTTTCCTAACAACTGCTTTCAGCTCTCTTACTATGATACAGATACAACAATAACTAGTTCAGAATTGAACTTAAAGCACATATGGATGTTCCTAACTTCACTCATGTGAATAGTCCATTGAGCTTACATGAATAAAGTTAAGTTCAGTCTTGCAGGATGGATGTCTTCATTTTTACTGTAGAAAGTAAGTCTAAAATGACTGAAGGGTAACAAAATGTTGGTGAAAGGGCTGCTCTTTTATCTCCCCTTTCAAGATGGCATTTTCATTGCTCCCATTGCCTAGTCTGTTTCTATCATTTTTCCTTTTCCCCCCACACAATCCCCATTTTCACCTCCTATTTAATATAATTGGACTAAAGATAGTTGGTCTTGTTTTTCTGTAATGTGGTCCCAGCTGTGAATCAGTGGGAATTCAAAGAGGCCAATAAATTATTATATTAGGTACTTAAAATGTGAAAAATGCAAACAACTATCACATCATATACTTATGTAGATGAAAAAATAGAATACAGTATCACCCTGGGCAAGAAGAAAGTGTTTACCCAAAGCTCTGAATACTTAGGTGGACAGTGGAAACTGCAATGCAAATAATAATAAAAAAAATTGAAAGTGCTGTCAAAGCAAAAAAGTTGGAGATCTACCAAGGTAAATAATGGAGTGAAAAGATTAATATTGAAACAGGTGCAGAAAAATAGGTGCTTGGGTAATTGCAAGTAAAGTTTAAAGAGCACAGAGTTGGACTGTGTATAGGAATATGGGACAGAGAACTCCTCTTACATTTCTGTATGAGCTACCCAGACCATGAGTCCAAGCATCTGCTTACTGCCTCTGAGTCACATTGCTGCTGGTGCTACTCCTGGGGTGGTGCAGCTTTATGCATCAGCCCTTGTTAACCTAAGAAATAAGAATAGCCGGGTCAGACCAATGGTCCATATAGCCCAGTATCCTGTCTTCTGACAGCGGCTTCAGAGGGAATAAACAGAACAGGACAATTTTTTTGAGTGATCCATTCCTTGTCATTCAGTCCCAACTTCTGGCAGTTGGAGGTTTAGGGACATCCAGAGCATGATGGTGTATCTCTGACCATCTTAGCTAATAGCTGTTGATGGACCTATTCTCCATGACTTTATCTAATTCTTTTTTGAATCCAGTTATTCTTTTGGACTTCACAACATCTCATAGCCCCTAGTTTTTGTGTTATGTGACGGGGTAAATAACACTTCCCTATTCACTTTCTCCATGCCATTCATGACTGTAAAGACCTCTACCATATCCCGTTTTAGTTGTCTCCTTTCTAAGGTGAACGGTCCAAGTCTTTTTAATCTCTTCTCATAGATACACTGTTCCATACCCCAAATTATTTTTGTTGTCCTTCCTTATACCTTTTCCTATTCTAATATATGCTTTCTGAGGCCTGGTCTACACTAGGGGGTGGGGTCGATGTAAGATACGCAACTTCAGCTACGGGAATAGCGTAGCTGAAGTCATAGTATCTTATTTTGACTTACCTCCCGTCCTCACGGCGCGGGATCGACGGCTGTGGCTCCCTCTGTCGACTCCATTACCGCCGCTTGCCCTGGTGGAGTTCCGGAGTCAACGGGAGCACGTTCAGTGATCGCTATATCATGTCTAGATGAGACGCAATATATCGATCCCTGATAAACCGATCGCTACCCGCCAATCCAGTGGGTAGTATAGACATACCCTGAGATAAAGCAACCAGAACTACATTCGGTATTCAAATTGGAGGGGAACAATGGATTTATAGAGTGGTAGTATGATATTTTTTGTTCTATCGCTTTCCTAATGGTGCCTAATATTATTTTAGCTTTTTTGATGGCCACTGCACATTGAGCAGATGTTTTCAGAGAACTATCCATGATGATTCTAAGATCTCTTTCTTGAGGGGTTACAGCTGTTCTATGTATAGTTTCTATGTGTAGCTGAGATTATGTTTTCCAATGTGCATTACTTTGCACTTATTAGCACTGAATTTCATCTTCCATTTTGTTGCCTAGTCACCCAGTCAGTGAGATCCCTTTGTAACTCCTTGCATCAGCTTTGGACTTAACTATTTTGAGTAGTTTTGTATTGCCTGCAAATTTTCCTACCTTGTGGTTTACCTCCTTTTCCAGATCATTTATGAATATATTGAATAGCACAGGTGCCAGCACAAATTCTTGGGAAACCCCACTGTTTACTTCTCTCCACTGTGAAAACTGATCATTTATTCCTACCCTTTCTTTCCTGTCTTTTAACCAGTTACTGATCCATGAAAGGACCTTCTCCCTTATTTCATGATTGTGGCTTTCTGAAAGTCAGCTGGACCACCCTTGTTGGGGCTTGTTGACCCTCTCAAAGACTTCTAATAGATTGATGAGACATGATTTCCCTTTACAGAAGCCATGCTGACTCTTCCCCAACATATCGTGTTTATCTATGTGTCTGATAATTCTGTCCTTTACTATTGTTTTAACCAATTCACCTGTAATTGCCAGGATCACTAGCTTTAATGTTTGTGCACAGTTCATGAACAGAAAAGAAATAACAGGCAAAATTTGAGTAAATTATTCATTGTGGATTATTTGCTCAGCTCTTCTGAATGCAAGCCAAGAAGTAAACATGTTTTCATAGTAACCTGAAACAAAACAAGTTACATAAATGAATGCATTCTGTTTCTAAACAGATTTCAGCTTTATGCTTCCAAGATGTAGTCTAGTTAAAATATCACCTCATTTAAAATTACCCTTGAATATTTTACTTCAATTTTGACAATCCATTTCTGTAGAAAATACTATAACTGTGTGCATTACATTGCTTTAGCTAGATAAATATCACTGTAACCTTTGTTGCACTTATAGTGCATGTACAGCAGTATTTGTTGGAATAGCTATAAATTAGAAAATCTGGCCTAGTTACAGACAGAACAACTTGTTTAAGATTTTACTTCAATTTCTTCATTTTTTTTTTTGGCTCTAGCCATTGCAAGTTATTAATTGATGGGAATTTATATGTTAGCCTTACCTTTCAGTTTTGACAGAATATTTAAGCCACTAAAATTATAAATGACTTTTTAACGGGATTGTTCTTTTTTGTTTTGTTTTGTTTTTTGCTTTGATTATGAGCCAAGATTTCATACAGAACTAACGTTGTTTCTTTTTACCAATAACAAAATCATGCCTTCTATTATGCTACCGGCTGCACCAGACACACATTCCCCATTTTTATCCTCCAGACACTTTCTACTGTCCTGTCAAACCATCACTAAGACCCAACTCTATAGGCATACCTTCCTCCCTACAACTCCTCATTAAAAATCTCAACCTTCTCCTATATTTTGTACTGAGTTTGTTTGTCATGATGTATTTAAGTAGGGTAATCTCTTCATGCCAAGGAACAAGCTTGTTATGCAAAAGTATTGATTATATTTATAGGGCTATGAACATTTATGTTAATAACCGATAGTTATAATAATTAAAGGGTGGGGTGATAAACTGTATTATTTCCCTAACCCATTTTTATTAGAAGTGTAGAAATAATTGGAATAACAGGCAAGCATCATTAAGGAAGATGACATTTCTTAAAGTACAACTCAAACAGCAGATATCAAAAATGGTCTTTTCAGATCCTACAGTCTGTTGGACCAATGCTCCCTTGCACTGAAATGTGCCAAGAATACATGCATGAATTTGTGGATCACTAGTCAGAACCCCTGCATGGTGGAGAACAAGGTCACAGTTGCAATAAAAGCCATGGGCAGTAGTAGTCTTTGCATTGGCTGTGAAATTTTCTCCCAAGGCATGGGGTGAAAGTTCCATCAATTGACATATTTACAACTACACTAGACAAAATGTTAGTAAAGGTACAATTGGGACCAATCAAGCACTGGTTGGTAGAGGGACTAGAAATCTCAATAGGTTCTTTCCCTCTGTGATTTCCTTAATTGTATTATGCTAACATATTAGATTTAATACTCTAATCATAATGCAACTCATAGTCATAATTCTTTGCATGCATGAGACTGAATGAGGGGCTCTGCAAACAACAAAGAAGAAGAAATACCCATGCACCAAACATACTGGTGTGTCTTGTAATTATAGAAGACACTAACATGTCCTTGCAATTATTAAAAATTATAATTTATATTTTTAAAAGAACATAAAAAGTTACTTTGAAATGTTTTCTTAAAAGAAAATATATAGTTCCCCAACAATAAGAACTGATAGATAGGCACTTGAGAAATAAAATTAAGTTCTAGGTACCTTACATAAAACATGATAAAAAAAGATAAAAATATGAAGAATACATAAAATATATAATATCAAATAAATGTGCCATGCTGAAGACTTTCTAAAATAAAAAGATTTTTAAACTCAATTTAAAATGGGCTAACTCCAAAGTCCCTCAAAGGTCGTCAGAATAGTTCAGAAATGAAAGTAATGAAACTCGTATTTAAATATCAGTACTGAAATATATAAACTGGAATATAAACTTACACTTATTTTAACTTCTAATTAATACATATTTTTTTCTTTTTTCCTCATTTATGTTCTTTCTTGATAGCTGAAGCCATTCTCTGACTCCTCTTCCTATAATTCCTGCTCCATTAAATACCTATCTCCCGGCAACACTGCCTTTTCTCTTTCACTTCTTCTGGGAACATTTTAAAGCTGTATTTTACATTAAGAAAATGGAATCATACTTTTCTGACTTTTTCTTAACATGTAGAATTGGGCCCTAACCACATTTAGGATCTTGTTCAAAACTCTTGGCACTGCTTATGGACATTACTTCCGAAACTGGAAAAAAATAAAAGTGGGTGGGTGGGTGGAAGGATTTTAAAAAGACAACCTAAGACCACCCATTATTTTGTAATCCATACAACACTTCCTGGGTTCTGAATATGTTAGATTCATTTGGTTGCAGTTGTCTGGCTTTACCAATTAAAATTTCTATAGAACAATTCATTGCTCAGAGAACTTAGAGGAAGAAACACCACCAGGCTGATCATTTGCACAGCGTAATATACAGTAATGATAACTTGAGGGTGCTTCCTGTTTGCAAGGAAATTACTATATATTTATTTATTCTTTCCTCTGGGCTTCTCAGTGCATCCTGCCTTCTCAATGTGATTTAGACTATAAGCTATTCAGGGCAGGGATATATCCTCATTGTTCACTGTTCGGTCCTCCTCTCTGATGCAGAATACATTTGGTGCTCCCCTTGGGAGCATCTCCACACAGTCCCCAGGCCTGTGCCTTGAGGGTATTATGTAGCCTTCAATAGATATTTCCTAATAACTATCATGAATATGTAAATATTCTTACACTGATGCAATACCGTCATCTCTCTGCTCTGAATGGCTCCAGTACTTAGAATTTCCAAGCAGTCTGCTAGCAGAATTTTCCAAAGTGCACATAGAAAAGACAAAATGCCAAAAACAAAGAAAATCAGGCTTTCATCCAACCATCTCATTATGTCCATATTACACTCAGAGAAACTAAGATCTAGAGCGGATAAGCGACTTCCCTGAGGTCACAGAGTGATTCACAGATAGTTATGATTAGGTCCCAGGTCCCCTCAATCCTGTTCCCTTGCTTTAAGCATCACCATGATTATATTACCTTCCATGTCTAATGATTAATGAGAAGGCACCTTAGAGCTCTCTGAGGTCTGATTCCTTCCCTGCACTGTTCCTAGGGCACCACAGCTGTGTACTGCTATTTACATGGGACAGATTTTATGTGGACAAACCAGTGCTAAGAAAGTAGCCATGGTTTAGCCATACATGATATGTTACAAGTTCAATTGTGTTGCTATAAAGGAATCTGGAAGACAAAAGAATATGTTGGGGTGGATTTGGGGAATCCCGCATACATAACCACAATCTAATACCAGCTTTTTTCAAAACAGAGATGTCATTGGATTTATCAAATTTGCCTTACAGACTTTGTAAAGTTTTCATTACCTTCTTGGTAATTTTCTTACCCTGCAGAATATTATCAGTTTTTCAATGATGACTTTACAAGCCAGTAGTAACTTATTACGTTGTGCTAGAGAAAAAAAAACAACATCAAGGTTTGAGAGCTTCAGAATGTAATGGGTTCTTTTTGATCTTACTGTTCCTTTTGATTTGCTTTTGGCTTTTTTATGAACTAGATCTGAAAAAAATATTAACTCTTACATAACTTAAGCATTCTATGACACCATCATCCATCCCTCATAATTTCTGCCCATAATCAAATGCATGTTTTTGTAGATTAAATTTAGCTTTTTCCTCAACTTTTATTTACAGATGATTTATGTGAGAACTTAATAAAATATTTAATCCAAAATGAGTCAGTACAACAGCAAAATTAAGAAATTAAACCCAAAGCAATCAGGAAATTCAAGGTAAGGTTCCCACAACAACATAATACCAACACTGTCCTCAGCATGATTCCTTTGCATCTCTGAGAATGATCGGTTATCTGCAGTGTGAATGTTCATTATAAACTGATGAAAGCTCAGCTCAGTAAGGTCATAGACTCTGATATTCAGCTGCACTCCAGTCCCTTTGCCACTCCAGTGGCACAAAGGGGCCAGAAATCAGTTGGATGTTTCCATTGGGAGTGCCCCCAATGTAAGAGATTCCCTGTTGGTATAAAGATATGGACTGACCCTATGCCAATTCCCACTTGCAGCCCCTGGTGCCTGAACAAAGGAAAGGAGAGTTTAGGGATGTGGTTGGAACGTTTTGTGCTCTGAGTATTCTGGGCTCTCAGGTGGTTCTTTGGGATGCGCCTAAGATATAAATTACAACAGACATATGGAAAACTGCCATCTAATAGCAAAGGCAGATGATGAGCTAATATTATTACTACTACATGGCTTATTACACCTTTGAGTTGTGCATACACAACTATTGCATACAGTTAGCCTACGTAAGAACATGGTCATTTGAGTGTTACTGTAATGAGGCGGTGTGGCTCCCTTCCTCATCCGGGAGGGTCGAGCCCCATCAATCATCCATAGGGGCGGGGCCTCTAAGCGGAAGTCCTGCCCCTCAAAGGGTTAAGCGGCGACCCGGAAGGATAAAAGCCAGCCCTCAGCCCTCAGTTAGAGCCCAGCCACCATCAGGAGCAGACCTGTCTGCAGGAGCTCCTGACTGGGAAGCTGCTGAGGCCACAGGCCAGTGTCCGGACTGGCCGGAGCTTCCCTGCGCTCGCTATAACGAGGAACTGCCAGAGCTTCCCTGCACCCGCTACAACGAGGAGCAGCCAGAGCTTCCCTGCGCTCGCTATAACAAGGAGCAGCCAGAGCTGCCCCGTCCCTGCTGCGGCCCTGAGGACATCCCGGAACAGGCCTGGCCGGACTTCCCGGAGGAGCTGCCGGATCTGCCGCCCAGCCCTGGCCGTGAGGAGCCTACGTGGTGGGACATCCCCGAAGCTGATCCCACAAACCAGGTAGGCTCGGAGGGGGATATTGGAAGTAGCCCGGGGGCAGCCGACCCGAGTCAGGCTGCAGATTTCCCGATACCCATGGCAGAGTGTTGCGTTCAGGATCCCCACTGACCACCTGCAGCGATGATCACCACTACTAGGGCCCTGGGCTGGAACGCAGGGGAGTGGGTGGGCCTGCGTTCCCCCTGCCACCCATCCAGGGGTGGCAGAATCCCCCTCCCCTGGCCTGGAGAGGCCAGCTAAACTAGTAACTGTGTAACTGGTGCCCTGCCCGAACCAAGGGCTGGGCCCCCTTTGACTGTGCCACTGCTCGGCCTTGTCCCAAAGGGCCCGAGCAACCCGCACTCCTGCCAGCCCGCCCCTGAACCAAAGGGCCGGAGCTGAGATAACTGTGTAACTGGTGCCCCGCCTGAACCAAGGGCTGGGCCCCCTTTGACTGTGCCACTGCTCGGTCCTGTCTCAAAGGGCCCAAGCAACCTGCACTCTTGCCAGCCCGCCCCTGAACCAAAGGGCCGGAGCTGAGATAACTGTGTACTTGGTGCCCGCCCGAACCAAGGGCTGGGCCCCCTTTGACTGTGCCACTGCCTGGTCCTATCCACAGGGACCGAGCTACCCAGGTGGTGGTTGACAGTTCCGAGAACTGAGACCCTCAGATGACAGGTCGAGGCCGGAGTGGCTCCCCTCCTCATCTGGGAGGGTCGGGCCCCGGCGAGCCCCGCTTACAGTTACCCTTCCATTTGTTTGTTTCACCCATGAGTTGTGTCTTTAGATTGTAAGTAGAGCTAGTCAAAAAAGATTTTTAATGAAAGTGAAAAAAAGTTTTCATCTAAATTTTTTGCAGAAAATGTAGATTTTTGACAGAAATTTGAATACCAAATTGTTTCAGCCAAAACAAGATTTTGTCCAAAAATGAAATATTTCGATTTTGGAAATTCTCTCACAATACATTGTGAGAGTTGTAGTTCAGATACCTCATGCTCCTGTTCTCCACTATTGGCTAGGCTCCTTGTTTGGGCTATATCACCCATAATGCACTACCATCTCCCCTTTTTAATAGGGGAGGCAATGTGTCCTGGGAGGCCCTGGCTATGGTGCATCATAGGAGCTGTAGTCAGGCCAGGGAGCCTGGCCTGTAGAGGACAATGTGGACATGAGGCAAGTGAAGTACAACTCCTCTGGGGCACTTATTGGACTGAGAATGAATCAACTTTTTCAAGGTAATGTCAGCTTGGATTCACCACGCTGTCCACCACTTGAAATATTTCTGATGGAAGTGATTTTGTGAGTGCTAGAGTACAGGAGAAGAGAGCCTTAATTTCCCTATTACATATAATATAGGATTTGAAGTTTTTCCTTTGCTAATATTTTTCAGTCCCGGAATGGAATAACTACCATTGACACCTTATCCTCTGCCCAGTAGGTTACAACTTCAATTGAAAGGGTTTCATTGAAAAAGGACCAGTATTCCTACACTGCTTAGACACTTTTAGAAACATCCCTGCAGATTGAACCAATTCGTTATAATGCTGACTAGGAGGAGATGCAGAATTGCACTGTCCTAGGATATGCTCATAGAGAAACATGGCCTAAAAACTATGCTCTACAGTGAACATGGGAGATTGTGACTCACTCTGACCTTTAGGCTGGGTGAATAACTAGGAGAAACCTCCTTGGGCCCTTCCCCATGTAGCACTAGGGCCAGTTTCCCCTCCCCACTCCAATAGTTTATCTGTTGCAGTCCATATACATCCCAAGGTTGCTTGTAAGGATAATGTATAGAAGAGTGTGTTTAGGTATTATTGTATCAGTGTGGTGGACAACATATGGTCACAATCAATGTTACTTAATCTTAGTCCTAAAAACAGTTGTGGTTTAAATAATTTTTCTAGTTGTTTTTTTCCCAGAGAAGTTTATAGATTTTTTAAAAGTAATTACAGCAATAGTTATATCAAACAATTTTTTTACAAGATAATCTCAATTTCCTTTAATATTTTCTTGGGAATCACTATGGGTAATATAGAAAACAGATAATTGAGTTTAGTTGCTATTACCATTTTGACAGCCTGAACTCTTCCCCATGGTGACAGATTTAATTTCTCACACATGGCTATACTGTTTTTAAATTGAATAATAAGTGGTGTAATATTGTTTCTTGCCACAGCATCAAAACCATTATTTAGCAATATATTCAAACTATTTCATCTGAGTTGATAGCCATTAAAATTTCAAAGCCGAATAGATCCTCAGCTGATGTAAATTGACATGTCTCCACTGAAGTCAAAGCTGACTCACACCAGCTGAATATCTGGCCTGCAATATTGTTAATGTTCTTTCTTATTTCTCACCAAATTTATTGTAATTTTCTTATTGGTAATATGGGTTGAGTGCATAGAATAGAACTATGAATTCATTATGTGCCCAATCCTGCAATTCTCTGAGCTGAGTAATTTCTGCAACGAGCAAAGTGTCATCATCAATTTAAACTGTAGACAATGGAAGATGAGGGTGTTCTGCCCCTCTCAAGGGATGCTCAGTGGTTCAAAAGATTTGGGCCTCATAAGCAACCTTAATCCATGCAATTGCCAAGGACACATTTACAGCTAATTCTAGAGGATCTAGTGCTAGAATAAATCAGAAAACGGAGAGGGGACATCTCTGATGAATGTATCATTTCAACACAGATTTGTGAAGTAGTACAGCATTATACTATATTACTGCTCTCAAGCAACACAAAATAACTTAATTCTCTTGAGAAATAATGTACTTATATTAAAATACACTAATACTTGCAGTTTATCTGACTGAATAGCTTCTCTGCATCCAATGACATGGTAGAGAGATCATTTCTAACTAACTACATGAAGAGACCACTGCTTTAAGGTGATGAGGACTCCATTAATGAGCTGCAGGAGCCCCTTGATAACAGAAATATTTGGTTTCCTTAGTACAGATGCTCATCTTCAGTTTTCCAAAAAAGAGTTTCTAACCCTATCCTATTCCTTACAAATATAGTCTTGAAAAATCTGAGACATACCACTGTAACCGATAGCTAAAGTTAAAAGGAATAAGCAGCGGGGTTTTATTTCTACACAGGAGGCAGGCAGGATGAGGCTGCATCTCCAGAACTGTTTTACCAACCCAACCCAAATTCCTCAGCCCAGTCCTGCATCTAATACCATGATTGATAATGGATGGTGACAGGATTCAATTACATTTGTGGAGAAACGTTGACTCTGCTGCTGCCTTTTCATATTGCGAGAACTGCCCGCTGCCACCAGAACTCAGTAGGTATTCACTCCCTGAACTCTGCCAATGGAAGACATAGCTAGAAGTTATTTTCCAAGTTAATCCCAAACTATTGAGGCCAGCTCTGCTTGTTAAAATCTTCAACCCTGGCTGTTCATTCAAGCAGATTCTATGCCATAGCTGAGCTTGCTACTCCTGCAGCTACAGCAAGGGGTACTCTTCTCCTGAATCTTCCATCGATGCCTCCTGCAGTGTACAAGGGACACATCTTGTAGAGGCCCCCCACCACCTTCTCCACCAGTTCATGAGAAGAAAAGAGAGTGGAGGTGAAGCCAAGCTGCTGTTGGGCTGTGTGGGTATCCTGCAGCTACTCTAATCCACCCTCTCTTCTCTTGGGGAGGTGGAAGTATGATGGGTTTAGAGGGGTAGAAATGAAAGGGATGATAAATATGCATGTAGAAGTGAAAAGACTGATGGATTGAAAGGGAGAAGATTAGAATGTGGAATTGCTGGATTTTTAATTTATTTTATTGGCGGGGAGAATACTTTACCCAGGGAGTATTGTCTCAGTAACTGAGGTGAAAAATTGTTGAAGGTACCCTATATTAAAATGTTGGTAGCACAAAACTGGAGCTCCCCTGAGAAAGCCTGAGCATCCCTGACTGCTACTGATGTGGGGAGATTAGGGATGGGTACTCCTCATACTCTAAGGATGTGATGAGCACCTTACAGAACCAGATTTTAAATCAAGACTTCTTGTGTTACCACAGTGCAGCTCTTCCTTTACTGGATCTCATCGCACTTCAATAAATCTCATCTCAGCTGGATATATTAGTAGGGAATTAAGTTTTCCAGTCTGCTTTCTAACGTTTTGTAGAAATGTGCTGAATGTTCTAGTCATGCTCATATCCTACATAATGCTATATAAGACCAGCAAGCAACAGAGGATATGCTGGCTTTTATGCAATTTGATAATTGAACATTCACCCCTAAGAAAATCCAGTGTCTGTTATATTGAACACTGGGAAAATATTGCAAGAGCATTTAAGAATATGAGATTTTTCTTGCCAATTAGGAACACAGAACAGCCATGGCCCAGACAAATTCTCTATGTTAGCCAAGTGAACAATTTACAAATATTTTTCATTTATATTCACTCACATTTTTAAAAAAATTTGCTTGAGCTAAGTTCACATCTCTTTTATGTTATGTTTGCTTGAGCTGAGTTCATCTCTCTTTTGTGTTATGTTTCCACAGATATTTTAACAAATGATCCTATGGGCAGAAATGATTGCTTAAACATTGAAGTTTAAGGCCCTGAGCCCAACAAAGACTTATGCATAGGCTTAATTTTATTAACTGTAAGTATTCTTATTATCAAGGAACTACCTGTAGTTCATAAAGTTAAACCCATGCATAAATCTTTCCAGAGTCTGAGATTATTACAGAATATTCTGTAACTATCAGAGAATTTTTAACATGTAAATGTGTGCATTTGCAGTGGAAACCTAATTTAGGACTTATCCCCACCCACTCAGGAAAAAAATGTGTACAATCAAAACAGCTGAAGAAGTTTCAAATTCTGCATATTCACAATGAATTGCAGAGAACAATGATCTGCAGTAATTATTTTATGAGTTATTTTGAACAAGTCAAGCTTAGAAAACCTGAGTAATCTGTTTGTGGACTATTAATGAACAGAAAAAGAAGTAAATTTGTTGAATAAATTAGTTGTTCTATAGGATGTACCTGTCTTATCTCATAATATGGTATGATTCTGTAGAAACGTATTCAGGTATATTGTGAAGTTACAGAGTTAGCATCTCCACTTATAAATGTAATTGAGCTGCGGACCTACCTGTTAGAAACTGCCTCTGTTTCTTCACCAATAAAAAGAAATAATATAATTTCCATAACTCACCGGAGTTTGTGAGACTAATAAGACATTAGAGAGTTAATGGACAGGGACTGAAATGGGACCCAGGAAGCCTGAGTTCTATTCCTGACTCTGACACTAGCTTGCTGGGTGACTTTGGGTAAGTCACTTCTTCTCTCTGTGCTTTGGTTTTCCCCATCGATCAAATGGGAATAATTAAACTGACTTCCTTTGTAAAGTGCTTTGAGACCTGCGGATGAAAAGTGCTGTGTCAGAGCAAGATATTATTATGAAGTGTTTTGAGATCATCATATGATAGGTGCTATGTAAGTGCAAAGTATTCTTTTTTGTGCTCTGGGATAATGAAATAGATAAGAAAATAATTTCCAGATGGAATGGTGAAATTGGCTTTAGACATACTGGCTCTGTTGTGGGGCATTCAGGCATATAGAGCTCCAGTGTTTCAAGAGCAACTACTGTACCAACACAATTTCATGAAAACTGTTGGGGTTTAGTGAAAATAAATGTTCTCGCCCATAATCATTCTTGGAAACCAAACTAGTCTCCAATATTGATGCTATCATTAACCAATGCCTTGCTTGTCAAAGCAATTTCTATGTGCCAGCAATAGTTCTCTTCTACCGCTGTATGTGGTGTGCTTTCCCTTTGGCAAATAGGTTGTTATGGAAAAAGTTAATCAGGTTTTAGAGCTCACAGCCGCTTATTTGCATTGGCCTGAGGTGGAGCAGATGTCAAGCAACACAACTATTTCCAAAATAACACAAGTGTAAAAACAACTCTGCTGCGTGGAGACTGTCACAGCTGGTAGTTTTGATTATCAGGCCTCAGTTTACCTCTTGCAGGTAAATTTGGTGGAGCACATCAAATCTGCTCAGCATTTACTGGTGCTACAGGACAGATGGTATTAAATTTTAAAAGAGCATGACTGAAGGATAGGGGTGAAGAAAGAATGCTATATCTCTCTGATTCCATTTTGCTTGGTTATCAGAATGTATGCTATTGTATTACCAGAAAAATTCTGCAGAGCCATTTTTAAAAAGATCAGCACATATGCAACTGTCAGTTCCTAAGCAAAATTTTACAGACCAAATGCAACATAAACAGATGCAATTAGAAGAGTTTGAGTCAGAGACTGGAGTACTTATCTGCAGGACTTTCTTCAGTAAACTAAATTCTCTGAAGAATGGATGGGAGGAGACTGAGGAATTTGGCTACAAGGAAACAAAGAAAATCCTAAATTCACTATGAATCAATAGGAAATAAATGGCATATTGATTGGTAGTAACTGGGAGATGTGTTGATTTGTGTGGATCTGGTGTTGGCTAGTCTTTTGCTAGGAGTCTACTGAATCTGAATTGACAGTGAGCTCCTCCTAAAAGGTGTTGGACTTCCTTGCCTCCCATTCATATCAATGGGAGGGAGCTCCACAATTTGCAGTACCCCACTGGATAGAGCCCCAGGTGCTCTGCTATTAAGTGTTCACTTGTTCAAAGCTCTGTGAGGTAAGGCCCATGTCATTTTATTTATTTATACTTAGCACACTGAAGCCATCTGATAAACAATAATGCTAATAATAAAAAAGTATTGTCATGCCAGTTAGGGACAGGTCTACACTGGGAACAGGGCAGATACTCACCATCCCAGATACACACTCCTTGGCACACAGCTGAGGTGTCCTGCCTGTTGTACCCCTCAGGAGGGTGTAATATATTCCCTACTGCCTGGCTAGCCAACTCCTCTGTCTGGTGCATGGATAGGGGTGAGGCAATGGCCCTTCTCCCTGACCCTTTCCTTTTGTTTTAAGGGTGCATGCAGAAAGGGACCAGTCATGTTTAGCTGAGCATAAGGACTACAGTTGTGACCTGTTGCTGAACAGGGGATCTTCTCACCCTACCCACCTTGCACACCTGTACAGCAGCGAAGTACAGTCTGCCCCTCCTTGGAAGCTTTTTAAGGTGCAGAGAACAGAATTTACAACATATGACAAGCTAGTTATCTTCAGAATTTATTTTTCCATTCCTTAAAGAGTCCCTAGGGAATTATATGCCTATGTTAATGTAACATTAAGGTTGATAAATCAAGCATTCAAATGTTAGGGGAAATGCAGATGTAAAGCAGAAAGCTCAACCTTTACTCTGCCTGTGTGCTTCCTCCTTAAAATATGGTATCTCTTTATAGTCTTATAAATTATTTGTGAAATAATAGAACAGCTAATATAATACACAGGAATTTCCTATAAAACATTACAAACAGTAAGAATGTTACAGGACACACTGTACAGTAGGAATACATAAAGAATGGGACACAATTCACAAACACAGTTGTGAATTCTGTGTCACATTTCTATTTGTCTGTGATCATACTCCCATTTTACTGCAAATGTTCATGCAAACAGCTTTTGGATCCCACTGATGTTGAGGAAGTGCTGTGTTTCCTGGGAATATGTGCAAATGACGATGTTCACACAATGTGAATATGGGTATTTGCAGTGGCGGATTAGCCACTGGGTCAACGGGGCGCATGCCCAGGGGCCCAGGCCAATTGGGGGCCTCTGGAAAAATAGGTGCCCCTATGCCCTGACCTGCTCTGCCAGGCGCTCCTGCCGGGGAGCAGGGGAAGCCCCCATGCCCTGACCCCACTCCCAAGCAGGAGCATTGAGTCGGCAGGGAAAGCTCTCACACCCCAGCCCTGGTCCCACACAGGAGTGCCAGGGAGAGTGGGCGGGCGGGACAAGCCCCCACGCCCGGATCCCATTTCCCCTCAGGAGCATGGGGGTAGGGCACTACTGCAGGCAGAAGGGGTGGGGAGGGGCCCCCGAGGCTCCCACTTGCTGTGACCTAGGGCTCCACAAAAGCTTAATCCGCCTTTGGGTAGTCATTATTCACACTGGAACTACTCTCTTCTGTAAATAGACTTCTCTCACCACAAGGGAAAGTAGGAGAAAACTCTTGTAGTTAACACAGACTTTTAAGGCCTTCTATGCACTCAGAATACCCCTGACTCAGCAGTTGTTATAGCTACATGGGCGTAAAACCCATTGTAGACAAGGGTATGCAAAAGGTCTGCACCATTTCAGTGTTTTTACCTGAAGCAGATTGCTAAATTCCAGCTATTTCCAAGGCCTGAGGTAGAAAATATCAAGTCATAAAGTGGCAATGGGTCATTTATTTTATTGTCCCTTCTTCAAACACCAGTGTCTCATTCTGACACTAGCCTTGCCTCTCTGCCAGGCAGTACCAGATGTCTGAGATTTTGCAGTTTGGCTTGCCACACAGATTCAAGGTATATGCAAAGTGTAACTGGTTTTATTTATATACATTCACATGCAGATGCTACTCTTGGAACAGAGAGAGTCAAACAACAGCAAGCAGCCCTTTTGCAGGGGAATCTCAGCCCAAAACTAATGTCTGTTTCCCACCTCTGCCTCAAGATTTGACTGTAATCAGAAACTGTGGCAGAAAGCAAACTCTGCTGCTGTTCATGCAGTTCCCTGGCCCAGGACCACTGCCTCTACGCAGAACTTTCATGGTAAAAGCTAGTAACTACATAGCATGTCTTCCCAAGACTGAAGATTTGTACACACACTGAGGAAAAAGTACTTGGAAGACTATGTGTAACTATGCTAGCCATAACAATATGATAGGGTGAGAAGTGCAAATTGAATGAAGGGCACCTGTGAACAAGTTTGTTTGGAGGTATTTTCAGACTGCAGTTCTAAAAAAATAGTGCCCTAAGTTCCAGTGGAAGAGTTAGGATCCACACACAGTGAGGCATGGGATATGGGTTATAAAAACCTTAGATTTTCCCCCAAAGTAATGGATAACCTGTGGAGCACAAACTTCTCAAAGTTTGCTGTCAATCACAGATTATTGCTGTTATATATTTCAAAATCTGCACATTAATTCAAACAAACAGCCCAGCATGACTTGTTCTAGAGTGTGGGCAATCTTCATTTCAGAAGAATTGCCAGACATGCAATTTTCTCACATTCATATTTTGTGGAAATGAAAATACCTCTAATGTTAAATACTGAGACTCAAACCCTCTGGTCCCTTCTGTAGGCATGCTCAATCCTCAAATGCAAAGGACTTGCTAGAGCTTCAATAAGGTGATTTTGCACCTTCAAGATTGCCATGGAGCAGCATGAAAGAGGGGTTTGTAGGCCAAGGGAAGTGGTAGAGGCATAGTCTACACACAGCACTGATCCACAGCTACAAAATCTGCATAGGAAGTGTGATGGGTGTGTACTCCATATCAGTTATGTCAGGGTTAATGAGGGGCTGAGATGCCAATTAGGGTACCTGGCATCACCTGTGAAAGGGAGGGCCAGGGCTAATTGAGAAGTCCAGCTGGGGAAAGGCTGGTATAGCAGTATAAAGCCAAGAAACTGAGAACCTAGGGTTGTAGGGAAAGTGATTGTGGTCACTCCTGGGGGTGAGGGATGTTGTTGTCAGGGATAAGGAGGCTACCTAAGAGGTGAGTAAGTGCTGAGATCTTGCTCTGGTGTAAGGAGTCTGGCTAGAGAAGGGTGAAGTAGTCACAAGGAGTAGAATAAGCTCCAGTGGTAAACCCAGAAGTAGGCAAGAGAAGATAGGCTTAGTGGAAGGAGCTTAGAGAAACAGGAACAGGGAGGACCTAGATTGCTGGTTATAGGGTCCTTGGACTGGACCTCATGTATTGGGCAGGCTTAGGTTCCCCTATCAGCCAGTGTTCTAGTGACACAGAGCCCTAAGATCTATATTATTCAATATAATCTGGAGATGGTATTTGGAGAGTGTTCTTGTCAGACTTTATAATCCCAGAAGGGGTGGATGAAATAGTGATCAGGGCTGAGTTACCCCAAGAAAGACTTTTGCAGACCTAGCAGCAGGGGAGTATCTGATGCAGTGAGCTATGTTCCCACACCTGGACATAAGGAGGAACTCTAGAGTGAATAGCAACCCAACCACAGGGATAGTATTGGGTTGTGCTCATTACCCCTCTCTACCTTGTGCAATAGATGATAGAAAACCTTGTCAGATGGGAGATTCCAGTTCCTACCTACCCCACATACAATTCCAAGAGTTCACAGCCCATTTACACAAGCTGTGTGAGAATTTGGCCTTATGTTTGAATCTCATTCAAAAGGACAGGAAGGAGGACAGACTTAGATCATTTAACAATTGTATCTGTTTTGTTTACTGGAGTTCTTCCCAAGTGTACTAACTATACAGCAGTTGGGATATGGAGACCATTCAAATAATCTCTACTTTTGTTTTAGTGTACTTCAAGAGAAATATACTCCAGCTGATACCCTTGAGTTACCCCATCTAAATCTAAACATACCATGTTGGAAAGAAGTTGACTGGTCAAGGTTATTACCCATGATACCATCTACTGAGATTTAGCAGGCTTCTCACAGCAATTTTCATCACACAGGCAAGCATAGCATTATTATGTCTGTGACTGAGCACTTTTGAAATTTTGATAGCTTTCAGTCAGATGACTATCTCAGGACACAAAGAGACATTTTACAATTGTTCTACTGTGCTGTCAGCACAGCTGCATTTTTAAACAATTTATTTCAGCTTTAGCTGGAGTTGTGACACACAATACTTTACAGAAAGTAACTATGATATTTGGCATATTTTTTTCTGGGATCTCATCTTACACCTTGAGAAAAGGTTGTTGTTTTTTGTTATTTGTAGTGAGCATGATTGTGTCCTTGTTGCGCATATCTATTCAGGAACAGTTGCATCGAATTAATTTGTGCTTTTCTACTGTGCAGTTGCATAAGGCGATAGATGGGAATAAGGAGTCTTCCCTCCAGCCTTGAGTGGTCCCTGAAAAGCAAGGATACAGCTGCAGCTGGGGCTTGAAGGGCAGGAGGAGCTTTACTTAAAATGCTTCCCTGCTGGAGCAACTGGCCTGAAATCACGCAAGAAGTAGGTAACATTCCAGAATATCAGGCAACTCATTTAGGTACCTAAAGTCCAAGTTCTCACAGCCTCACTAATGCTGAGTAACATGTAAAAGTCCCACTGAAATCTTTAGGTCATTTTCTCCCACTCTTTTTTTTTATGTGGAATTATACCTTGAAGTCAAAGGGACAGTTTGTGGAATACCAAGTAATTTAACTATTTTAGGACTAGATAGTCCCTTCAGGTGCAATCCTGAGCAAGGGTGGTGCATAAGCCACTTCATCCCTGGAATAGCCTCAGGAGGAAACATCTTCCTTCCTGTTACCCCATGCTGTAGGGGAAGGGGGCAGTTATTTGCTGCTAGCCTGTATCAGCAGTAAATAATGACATCCTGCCATGACTCAACTGCGCTGGCCAGGGTATTGCTCCATCCGTACCTTGCCTTCCCTACCCACATGCTATAAAGGGAGGAGAAAAGAGTGAATACACAGTACACACTCTTGCACACTCAGAGGCAAGATCCAGATAACCAAGCCAGGAGGGTAAGAGGGTTCTTACAACCTCTTTACTCCCTTGCATGGGCATGGAGCACAAACCACAGTCTAACCCTTATCATTTACGGTCAGCTTTGATGACTAAGATGAAAAAGCTGAAATGGAGCACAATTAAAGAACAAGTGCAGTCCATAATCCCATCATATGAGTGATCTGAAGCAATGCTACTAATAAAACCATAAGATTAAATAAATGTTCATGGCAATATTGAATGTCCTCATACAATTCGAAATATGTTGCTGCAACTGGAAAAAAGTTTAATATTTTTAAAATATGTTTAAAATCCCTTATGTTTCCAGAAAGATAAAAATGAGTTAGAGCTCTCCATAACAGAGGCAGAAATATCAGAGATAATAAAGTGTTTAAATTCCAATAAAGCTCCAGATGAAGTTGGTTTCCTGCTGAGCTTTAGAAAATATTTCAGCCTCAGCTGATTCCAATTTTTTTCAAAAGATATTTAGAGATGCTGAGGTGAATGGGACCTTTTTTTGTTATTATCAGACATAGCTGTTATCTTGCTCCTAAAATGCTAGCAATGCTTTACATTATCCCAGATACAGTTTTTTCCTTTAAAAAATTCAGTGGCCTTTATAACAAAATATTGTTACCACAGTTCCCTGCAGAGAATGACTTCAGCCTATGAAACATGAGAAGGTCCTCCACTTTACCCACATTTTATATTAGCCCTTTGCCATAGCTATTGGAAGCAAAAATGAGACAAACGGTATAAAAATGGATGTGAAATAACATAAAGCAATGTATTATAATAGTTCTGATCAAACCCCAGATACTAACCTCTCTAAAGTGCAGAGAGGTTATCAAAATCAGGAAATGCAGTTTGTTGAAGGCTGATTGGAAAATGTTCCTCCCCTACGCACACAGTGGAGAATGTTCAATTTAGGCATTTTAAGTTCTTGGATGAAAAGTGGACATTTTCTGTAGAAACTAGATACTTCTCATGGAAAAAAGTAGCTCAGTCAAAAACAGAATTTTCCTTCAAAAAACAGTTTCAGCATAAAATTCTCAGCCCTAACTTTGTAGCTCAAGATCATCTCTATTTTATTTACTGTTCCATCTCACACATTTCATTGCAAAATATATATGTATATTTACCACGGTAGTCAGTTTTACTGGCTGTTGTTTGGGAGGGATAGCTCAGTGGTTTGAGTATTGGCCTGTTAAACCCATGGTTGCGAGCTCAATCCTTGAGGGGGACATTTAGGGATCTGGGGCAAAAATCTGTCTAGAGATTGGTCCTGCATTGAGCAGGGGGTTGAACTAGATGATCTCCTAAGGTCCCTCCCAACCCTGATGTTCTATGATTCAAGAGTATGGATGAATACTTAACTTTCAAAAACCAGTTCCCATAGGTACTAATGTATCTAACCTTTGCACACAGCTCTTGACAGACATTTGGACATAGGGATCACACTGAAAATGACTTCTCTGATCATCTTTATTTTCAAAGGTGGGAAAAGAATATGGCATCTTTCTGAAAGATGCTACAGGTTAAAGTTAGTGACTATTAATAGAAGTAGTCGTTAGAATAATTAAGTAGATCTCCTAATATTCCGCAATTGTGCAGCTGCATAATTTGCTACAAAATGCAATCCTTGCCTTAGAATTATGATCCAGAATTTAAACCAAAGGTAAGATCTTCAACCAGCATAAATTAGGGTACCTCTGTGGACTCTGGCTGAACTACATAAGCTGAGGCTCTAGTCCTTTCATTCCAATAGCTTGAATATTCTGTGTACTCCAAGTATGTAGAGACCTGATCCTTTTCATAAAAGTGTGTCACATCTGTCACTTCATATTTCAACATACTATATGTTTATACATTCCCCAAGGACTGTGCCTCAATGTAATGGGAAGGCTTGTGTGCTCTGTGACTGGGAGAGCTGTGCTTACAGGAGTATAACTGGTGGGGCCACCCATGCCATAGGGATCAAAGAGTAGGAGCGAGGCCAAAGACAGTCCACCTGGTAGGAGGTTGAGAGTTGGCTAACAATCCACTCCTGTTTTTAAAAAAAAAAAAAAAAAAGCCACTACAGAAACCTACACGACTGCTCAGCTCAACATACTCAACTCACCTAGACCTAGAAGAGCCATGATGACACAAAGTGGCCAAACCTATAAGGAAGCTATTCTCCTGATGAATTTGCTCTCTCCTAGATCCGTAACTAAAATCAATGTGTGGACTCTGTATGAATCTGGTAAAATGATCCAAGTAACAAAAGAAATGGACAGATATAAACTAGATATACTAGGCCTAGGGAAGTGAGATGGATAACAATAATTTTGTCAGCTGGATGCTTTCTACTATATTTTGGGCTATCAAATCCCAGTGATGTACATAGTATCAGACTCATACTATCTCCATCAAGAAGGGCAGTTAAAAGCTTGATATAATGAGCAGCAGTTTCAGAAAGGATTGTAACAACACGATTTACATCAAAGTTCCAGAAAGTGTCCATTATTCAATGCTATGATCTAACAAATCAAGCAAGCCAAAAGGAAAAAGAAAAAACTTCTGAGAACTGCTACAGAGAACAGTAGACAGGGTCCCAAAAATGGATGTCCTCCCACTGACTGGAGACATGAATGCTAAAATAGCAAATAACAATAGGGGAGTAATTATGGAGAAATAAGGCATTAGTGAATTGAGTAAATATGGTGAAATGTTTCCTGATTTTTTGAATGAATTACCTGGTTATTGGAGGAACTATTTTTCCTCTCTGTGTGAGTCAAAAGATAACTTGAAGGTCACCAGATCACAGAGGAGGGAACAAAATTGCGACAAAAGGGGCTGCTAACAGGGAGTTCTGCAAGGGAGTTCTCCAGGTGAAGGAGGAGCAAATACAGCATCTGTGGGGTAAGTGACTGTCTGTAGCGTGTGTGTGTGTTTGTGTTTGAGGGTTACTTGCTGTGTGCTGAGCTTGTGTTTGTCAGTCTGGTTGGTTGGTTGGTTGAAGGACCATATGCTGTGGCTGGCAGCTGGAGGCCGTGAGCTTCAAAGGAAGGTTTGAAAGCTCGAAGCCTCTGGTAATCGGCTGAGCCTTAATCAGTGGGTGGGGCATTATCTCAGGCCAGGGCTTTATAAAGTCACGCACAAGCGACCAGGAGCTTGCAAACAGGGGCTGCTAACAGGAAGTTTTGCAAGGGAGTTTGGAAGGGGAGTGGGAAGGGAGGAGGGGTCCCTTATCGGTCCTACCTGTTCCCCTGTAGTCCCCTTAAAACCTATAATCCAAATCATATTCCCAAACCCCTTTCTTTAAACCACTCTTCCATTAACTAAGAGACAATGCAGGCAGAAGCCCAGCTGCAGAGTGGGGGCTATCCAGTTTATTGTGTTGAGTGTAGCATGTATGATTACCTGCTTTGTGGGCTGGTGGCATATGTGTGCAGTCGGTGCAAAGAGCTCCTGGCCCTCAGAGACCAAGTATGGACTTTGGAGGCCAGGGTGGTGGAACTGGAGGAGCTAAGAGGCAGAGAGATATGTTGATAAGGCTTTCCGGGATATTGTAGAATTGTCCCACCTCCGCTCAGACAGCCTCTGTGCCTTTGAAGAGGAAGAAAGGTCCAGGGAAGCAGAGCAGTCAATGGGAGCAGAGGGAAATCTTCCCATAGTTGGGGCCCTCCTTCCAGATGGTGCTGGGGTTGCCTCTCTTACTGAGGTTACCTCTCCGGGGGAGGGAACTCCAGTTGCTAGGAAAAGGCAGGTGTTAGTAATGGGAGATTTAATAATTAGAAACAGATATCTGGGTTTGTGATGACCAGGAGAACTGTATGGTGACTTGCCTGCCTGGTGCAAAGGTTGTGGATCTCTCGAGGCATCTAGACAGACTTATGTGTAGTGCTGGGGAGGAGCCAATGGTCGTGGTACATGTAGGTACCAATGACATATGGAAAGATAGGAGAAATGTCCTGGAAGCCAAATTTAGGCTTCTAGGAAAGAGACTGAAATCCAGGACCTCTATGGTGGCATTCTCCAGAAGTGCTCCCAGTTCCAGGCCCAGGGCCAGGTAGGCAGGCAGAGCTTCAGAGTCTCAATGCGTGGATGAGACAATCCTGTAGAGAGGAAGGGTTTACGTTCATTAGGAACTGGGAAAACTTTTGGGATGGGGGAGCCTATACAGGAGAGATGGGCTCCACCTAAACCAAAGTGGAACCACACTGCTGGCACTAAACATTAAAAAGGTTATAGAGCAGTTTTTAAACTAGGAGATGGGGGAAAGCCGACATCACAGAAACCTGGTGGACTGAGAGCAATCAATGGGACACAATCATTCCAGGGTAAAAAATATATCGGAAGGACAGAACAGGTCGTGCATGGGGAGGAGTGGCACTATATGTGAAAGAAAATGTAGATTCAAATGAAGTAAAAATCTTAAGCGAATCCAAATGTTCCATAGAATCACTTTGGATAGAAATTTCATGCTCTAATAAAAATATAACATTAGGGATCTATTATCGACCACCCGACCAGGACAGTAATAGTGATAATGAAATGCTAAGGGAAATTAGAGAGGCTGTCAAAATTAAGAACCCAATAATAGTGGGGGACTTCAATTATCCCCATATTGACTGGGAACATTTCACTTCAAGACTAAATACAGAGATAAAATTTCTCAATACTTTAAATGACTGCTTCATGGAACAGCTGGTACGGGAACCCACAAGGGGAGAGGCAACTCTAGACTTAATCCTGAGTGGAGTGCAGGAGCTGGTCCAAGAGGTAACTATAGCAGGACTGCTTGGAAATAGTGACCATAATACAATAGCGTTCAACATCCCTGTGGGGGGAAGAACACCTCAACAGCCCAACACTGTGGCATTAAATTTCAAAAGAGGGAACTATACAAAAATGAGGAGGTTAGTTAAACAAAAGTTAAAAGGTACAGTGACTAAAGTGAAATCCCTGCAAGTTGCATGGGCCCTTTTTAAAGACACCATAATAGAGGCCCAACTTCAATGTATACCCCAAATTAAGAAACACAGTAAGAGAACTAAAAAAGAGCCACTGTGGCTTAACAACCATGTAAAAGAATCTGTGAGAGATTGTCAAGGTTTTTTCTCCCACTTTGAACTTTAGAGTACAAGAAGTGGGGACCTGCATGAACACTTCTAAGCTTAATTATCAGCTTAGGTCTGGTACGCTGCCACCAGCCAGAATTTAGTGTCTGGCACACTTTCTGTTCCCCCAAAACCTTCTCTGGGGAACCCAGACCGAAACCCCTTGGGTCTTAAAACAAGGACAAATTAACCATCCCCCTCCTTTTCCCCTCAGACTTTCCCCTCCCTGGGTTGCCTTGAGAGGCTTCACAGCAATCCAAACTCCTTGGATCTTAAAACAAGGAGGAATTAACCATCCTCCCTCCTTTCCCCCACCACCAATCCCTGGTGAGTTCAGACTCAATCCATTGGATTTTAAAACAAGGAAAAATCAATCAGGTTCTTAAAAAAAAAAAAAAAAAAAAAAAAAAGCTTTTAATTAAAGAAAGAAAAAAAGTAAAAGTCAGGATGGAAAATGCTTTACAGGGTACTCAGATTCATATAGACTAGAGGGACACCCCCCCTCCCCCGAGCCTTAGATTCAAAGTTACAGCAAACAGAGGTAAAAATCCTTCCAGCAAAAAGACACATTTACATGTTGAGAAAACAAACATAAGACTAATCCGCCTTGCCTTGCTACTACTTACAATCTTGAAACATGAAAGACTGATTCAGAAAGATTTGGAGAACTTGGAATGATGTCTCATCCCTCTCAGTCCCGAGAGCGAACAACGAACTGAACAAAAAGCACAAACAAAGACTTCCCTCCACCAAGATTTGAAAGTATCTTGTTCCCCTATTGGTCCTTTGGTCAGGTGTCAGCCAGGTTTACTGAGCTTCTTAACCCTTTACAGGTAAAAGAGACATTAACCCTTAACCATCTGTTTATGACAGAGATAAAAAGACTTCCTTTAAAAAGTGGAAGTTAAATCCTAGTGAGGCAAATAGAAAGGAGCACAAACACTGCCAGCTTAAGTGCAAGACTGTAATAAGAAAAGCCAAAGAGGAGTTTGAAGAATGGCTAGCCAAAAACTCCAAAGGTAATAACAAAATGTTTAAGTACATCAGAAGCAGGAAGCATGCTAAACAACCAGTGGGACCCCTTGACGATCGAAATACAAAAGGAGCACTTAAAGACAATAAAGTCATTGTGGAGAAACTAAATGGATTCTTTGCTTCAGTCTTCACGGCTGAGGAAGTTAGGGAGAGTCCCAAACCTGAGCAGGCTTTTGTAGGTGACAAATCTGAGGAACTATCAGAGATTGAAGTATCACAAGAGGAGGTTTTGGAATTAATTGATAAACTCAACATTAACAAGTCACCGGGACCAGATGGCATTCACCCAAGAGTTCTGAAAGAACTCAAATGTGAAGTTGAGGAACTATTAACTAAGGTTTGTAACCTGTCCTTTAAATCGGCTTCAGTACCCAATGACTGGAAGTTAGCTAATGTAACGCCAATATTTAAAAAGGGCTGTAGAGGTGATCCCAGCAATTACAGACCGGTAAGTCTAACGTCGGTACCGAGCAAATTAGTCGAAACAATAGTTAAGAATAGAATCGTCAGACACATAGAAAAACATAAACTGTTGAAACAATAGTCAACGTGGTTTCTGTAAAGGGAAATCGTGTCTTACTAATCTATTAGAGTTCTTTGAAGGGGTCAACAAACATGTGGACAAGGGGGATCCAGTGGACAGAGTGTACTTAGATTTCCAGAAAGCCTTTGACAAGGTCCCTCACCAAAGGCTCTTACGTAAATTAAGCTGTCATGGAATAAAAGGGAAGGTCCTTTCATGGATTGAGAACTGGTTAAAAGACAGAGAACAAAGGATAGGAATTAACGGTAAATTCTCAGAATGGAGAGGGGTAACTAGTGATGTTCCCCAAGGGTCAATCCTAGGACCAATCCTATTCAATTTATTCATAAATGATCTGGAGAAAGGGGTAAAGAGTGAGGTGGCAAAGTTTGCAGATGATACTAAACTGCTCAAGATAGTTAAGACCAAAGCAGATTGTGAAGAACTTCAAAAAGATCTCACAAAACTAAGTGATTGGGCAACTAAATTTCATTTGCCATTTTATGTGGATAAATGTAAAGTAATGCACACTGGAAAAAATAACCCCAACTATATATACAATATGATGGGGGCTAATTTAGCTACAACGAGTCAGTAAAAAGATCTTGGCATCATCATGGATAGTTCTCTGAAGATGTCCATGCAGTGCACAGAGGCAGTCAAAAAAGCAAACAGAATGTTAGGAATCATTAAAAAGGGGATAAAGAATAAGACTGAGAATATATTATTGCCCTTATATAACTCATGGTACGCCCACATCTCAAATACTGTGTACAGATGTGGTCTCCTCACCTCACAAAAGATATTCTAGCACTAGAAAAGGTTCAGAAAAGGGCAACTAAAATCATTAGGGATTTGGAGAGGGTCCCATACAAGGAAAGATTAAAGAGGCTAGGCCTCTTCAGCTTGGAAAAGAGGAGACTAAGGGGGGATATGATAGAGGTATATAAAATCATGAGTGATGTAGAGAAAGTGGATAAGGAAAAGTTATTTACTTTTCCCATGATATAAGAACTAGAGGTCACCAAATGATATTAATAGGTAGCAGGTTTAAAACAAATAAAAGGACGTTCTTCTTCACACAGCCCAAAGTCAACTTGTGGAACTCCTTACCTGAGGAGGTTGTGAAGGCTGGGACTATAACAATGTTTAAAAGGGAACTAGATAAATTCATGGTGGCTAAGTCCATAAATGGCTATTAGCCAGGAAGGGTAAAGAATGGTGTCCCTAGCCTCTATTCATCAGAGGATGGAGATGGATGGCAGGAGAGAGATCACTTGATCATTGCCTGTTAGCTTCACTCCCTCTGGGGCACCTGGCATTGGCCACTGTCGGTAGACAGATACTGGGCTAGATGGACCTTTGGTCTGACCCGGTACAGCCATTCTTATGTTTTTGTGTTCTTAAAATTGATGACATTACAATTTGGCACAACTGGAAAAGAACTTTCCAGGATATATGTAGCTGAAATAGGGCCAATGGAGGAATGGACCATGCATTATTGGTAGCTAAATTGATAATAAAAATAAGAACAAGAAAACAAACCAAATAACAGAGGTGCCTGCATATAACATCACCAAGTTAAAATAGATGACAACACAACGAGAGTTTAGAATTGCGCTAGCAAACAGCTAACAGGTGCTTGAAGATGAAAATGATGAAACAGGAGAAAGCAAATGGGAATGTTTAAAGGAAACTCTCTCAAAAAACTGAGAAGAAGTGATGAGATTGAGGAGGAAATACAATGAATGGTTGTTTAAGGATACATGTTTAAGGCTAAACAAAATTGTACACCTTGTGCTCCATGATCTATCTCTACTAGCTTGAGAGAACTTGGCTATCCAAAGGAGGCACAGATGGGCAGGAAGAATGTGATGCCATGAATTTGCCTCTTGTTCTATACTGGCTGCCTGCATGAAGGATAGTAAGCCACATTCCATACAAGTGGTAGCACTCAGTCTTTGCACTTCCAGGAAATTCTGGAGGCAGATGCTGGCTGGTGTTCTCCCTACGGTGTTGTGACTTGACACTACTCTAAACTCAGAGCTATGTCAAAATGGCACAATCCAAGTCTTAGCTATGCTACCAGAAGTGATACCTAGCAGGATGTTCATAGGGAAATAAGATAGACTGTCACCATGTGCAGAATCAAATGACCATTAAGAAGCACAAAATACCATCTAATCCCAATAAAGAGAAACAGTGCACCCAATCTGACGGATATATTTAGTGAGAAAGGAGAGACAATTTTTATTCCAATGTCCACAGTACAAGGGAGCAGAAGAAAGATATTTCCTCATATTATCAGGAATCATAAAATGTGTCAACAAAAGGTATAAGGAAATATGTGCCTTACTCGGTGAGAAAGGGGAGAGAGAAAGCATAGACGACAATATAGTATGTAGAAACATGCTACCAGAATAGGAATGGACTATTGACAAATGGACACAGTTGATGAAACCCAAATATAATGTGTAGTCCTAGCCACGGAGGATCTTACCTATCTCTGCCAGACATTTGAGGGTTTTGTCTTCTTTTGCACTTAGGTAACATTTGTATAGCATGTAATGCCAATAAAGACTCACTGCATTGATTTAAGCTCCAAATGGATAATTGGATCAAAGTCGATAGCTGGAGTGAAAGTATGTATGCGTGTGTGATGGAACAAAGATCAACATTCTAAAGGATGATATCAGCAAGGTCGCCCACCAGTGTTTGTAGGGCTCTTGTGTGATTTAAAACAGAAAGGAACGGAGGAGGTAGCTGAAAACATGATTCAGTGCAAGTAAGTTGTTTGTTCACAACTTGAAAAAAAATCATGGTGGGATTTAGTTTAAGGATCTGGAACTCAAACTGGGGGTTTCTTTGAAGGAGCTGGATAGTCCCAGTATTCAGGAAGCCTACAGAAAGTGGTACCCTACCTGCTGCTCAATCAGTCTGCTGATCTCAAAAGAAAACCGTGACTTTCTCAGCCACATGTCATCTCACTGTTTCCAGAGTAGTTCTGAGATAGAGACTTAAGCTAGATGAGAGAAGATGAGTGAGCACTAGGGTGGTCTCCAGCTGTCTGGGGAAGGGAGGCTCTTCCAATGGTTCCAAGTAGGGCCTGGTAGAGTGTCTAGGATAGGATACGTACTTGTTGCTTTTCTCTTACACTAACTTGCCTTCTTTTTCACTGTAGTCTCACTACCTCACCTACCAGGTTAAGTATGAACCAATAACCAAAAAGGAGTATTATAAGATTTCTTGTTGAAGAGCTTTGTGTCCTTTGTCTGTTTCATACATGGTGATTTTAATATCTTTAGATGTCTTTTCTAAAGATTATCTCTCTCTGTCCCCTGGACTTTTTTACAAATTTTTCTCTCTGTTTCTCAGCCAACTCATATATTGGGCATTGCTTAGACCATGTTTTCTCTCATGACTTTCTTCCTCTGATTATTCTGATTCTCCTTCTCAGCTGGCTTAGCACTATTTCAAAACATTTTCTTGTCCCTTCATTCCCTGTGCAGCAATTCACAGTCACAACAATTATAGCTCCCAAGACTTATACTTTAAGAGCCCTGTCTAGAGCTGTTGAAATAACTGATTTTTTTTCTGGCAATTTTGAAATATTAAAAAAAAATGTGTTTTGGGTTGATCTGGAAATGAATTTTTTTCTAAAATTATGGCAAATCAAAATTCTGGAAAAAAATTATTTCAAGTCAAAGGATATATTCCTTTTCAATGTTGAATATTTTAAATTATTTTAAATTTTTAAAAAATAAATTTAAATGAAATTTACTGAGTACAGGACACGCTGTTGGCTGCAGATGACCGGCAGACAACATGACTCAGCACAGTTCTGGGCAGTAGTCCCTATTCTAATGTGCTGACTGGGTGGTACCATGGTGCTTAGGGTCTTGGACCCATGTGAGATCATTATTTGTTGCCAACTCCAGCAGTTGTTCACCATGTGCAGTTGCATAACTCCACTTGCTATGATGATTATTAAAGTCACCAACTTACACTGCCGGATGCTTAAACCTTGAGAAAACTTGTGGACCCTATGTTTCACCCAGAGGCTTATATGCATTTGTGATTTGAAACCCACTCATTGTGCAAAAGGGTTTAGATTCAGTATGAATAGCATCACTGTACGTGGCTCGGTCATGTTTCACATGGAGACCATAACTTAACAGATTGAAACCAATGATCTTAAACTGACATGCTTCATTCAAAGCAATGTGAATTTCTTGTAGACAAATAGTCAGTTAGAACTTCCTTTGCCAGAACACCAATAAGTTCCCACTTGGCAGCAGACAACCCTTCAATATTCAGCTGTAGGACTTTTAGTGCCAGACCACTGGCTAGAAAATCATTGTCTGAAACCTTTTTGACCGGTTGACTAAGATTCGTGGTAATCGAAATTCACTCTGCTAGTTGAATTGGATTGTCCATTTCTCCAGGCCATAGACAAGCTGCCACTAGATACTTACAAGGGACACATCATCAATACTGATCCATCTTCCACATAGTCAACATCATCCATTGTTGATTCAGACGGTAATGCGTCTTCCAATTATAAGAAGCGCACTGAAGCCTAGATGGAACTTCTTCAGGGCAGATTGGGACTCCTTTAGAGTACTTAAAACAGATAATTATAACCATCCCATTAAACATTATCTCTGTGGAAGATGCATTCCATACTGAGGCAGTATGAGCAGTCAGGTGAGCCAGAGATTGCGGACCATCTTATAGAATCATTGGATGCTGCTCACTGGGCTTGATGGGAAGAAGTGACAGTAACACTTGACTTTACGCGATCGAGCTGGAAGAGCTGGAGCGCAATTCTTTGACTAGATACAGCTCAATGTCCATGTGCACAAAGCAGGCCAGCAGTTACTCCAAATCAGATTGCCAGTCATCTGTTTGAAGGTCATCAAAGCTCCTGTTGACAGAGTTGTAAAATGACAAGTACATGATGAGTGTCTGCTTTTCCTAAGGAGTAATCCAGCCAATAGTAAGATGGAGTCATTCACTAGTCTGGAATTGTATAAAGAGCTGAATGATTTTAAAAAGGGTACAACTCCCATATATGATAGAATTGCACCTTAATTTATGAAACATCTGGGTCCAGCTTAGGAATGGCTTGTTCAGTTTTTCAGCAGAATTCTGTGGAAATCCAAACTGCTTAGAAGCCGGCATCAAGCGTAGGTCATTGCCTTGCTGAAACCTGGGGAAGAGCCACACTTGCCTTCAAGCTACAGACCAATTTAACTTCTAAGTGTCTTCTTTAAGGTGCTTGAGCATCTGATTTCACAAAGAATTTCACCAACTGTGGAAGGCATCCTGGCAAGCTGGTTTTCACCATGGTCGTAGTAAAGGTGATCAAGTGCTGGCACTTACAACATTCATCAAAAATGGATTCCAACATAAGCTGAATACTGGTTCAGTTTTTCTTGATCTTACTGTGGCATACGATATGGTTTGGCACATAGTCCTTTTGGTGAAATTGTCTAGAACTATGTCAGGTTGGTTTGTATGGTGCAATGGCTCTGCTTCTGAGAAATTGCTATTTCCATGTGCATATTGGTGATAGAACAAGTGCTTGGAAGCACTAGAAGAACAGCCTTCTGCAAGGATCAGTTATCTCCAACATTATTCAACTTATTTGAATGACCTAACATATACCAAGTCTCGCAAGTTTGTTTATGCTGATAACAACATGACTCAGCACTCAGTCACACTTTGACATATTTGAGAATGTTTTGAATGCAGATATGGTGGCTTTGGCCGATTATTGTCATCGATGGTGCCTCATACCAAGTGGAAGTAAGACTGTATCCAGTGTCTTCCACTTATATCATGCACAAGCAGGCAGAGAGCTGAATATAGTTCTCAATGGTCAGCGAATAAAGCATGATTTACATTCAGTCTATCTAGGCATCATGTTGGATAGATCATCACATGTCATGGCCATCTTACAATGACAGTGACTAAGGTCAAAACGCACAACAACCTGCTTGGAAAACTGTCCAGAACAACTTGAGCATCAATACCCAAACATTACACACTTCAGCCTTGACACTCTGTTATTCAGCAGTGGAGTACTGTGGTATGGGCTCTCTCTTCATACACAAGGATGATCAATTATAGCGAGGCGGTGTGGCTCCCCTCCTCCCCAGGGAGGGTTAAGCCCCGTCAGTCGCACGCCCCAGGGCGGAACCGCTGGGAGGAAGTCCCACCCCTCAAAGGGTCAGGCGGCAACCCGGAAGGATAAAAGCCGGGCCCCAGCCCTCAGTCAGGGCTTGGCCGCCGGCAGGAGCAGGCGTACCCGCTGACCCTCATCATAGGGAAGCCGCTGCGGCCCGAGGCCGCTACGACGAGGAGCTGCCGGAGCTGCCCCGCGGTCGCTACGACGAGGAGCCACCAGACCAGACCTGGCCTGCCATCCCGGAGGTATTCCTGGACCTACCACCCTGCCCTGACTAGGAGGAACCCATGGTGCTGGATGCCCCAGCGGACCAGGTAGGAACCGGGGGGAGGCTGGAAGTAGCCTGGAGGCAGCTGACTACAGTCAGGCTGCAGAAGGCCCTGCGCCTATGTCAGTGTGTTTCAGTCAGGACCCCCCCCACTGACCGCCACTAGCGGCGTCAGCCGCTACTAAGGCCCCGGACTGGAACGCAGAGGAGTGGGTGGGCCTGCGTTCCCCCTGCCACCTGTAATCGGGTGGCAGACTCCCCCCGCCATTGACTTTGCCACTGCTCTGCCCTGCCCCAAAGGGCCAGAGCCGATAAACTACTGCTGTGTTTGTTGGTACCCCACCCGACCCAAGGGCTGGGCTCCTATTATTTAACTGTGCTGCTGTTCGGTCCCGCACACAGGGCCCGAACCGCCGGAGTGGACTGCGGTCCCGAGGACAGAGGCCCTCGGACGATGAGACGAGGCCGGTGTGGCTCCCCTCCTCCCCAGGGAGGGTTGAGTCCCAGCACCCCCTCTTCCACATCAATGGACAACTTAATTCCACGATGCGTATTATTTCAGGCACACTTAAATCTACTCCTCTACCATGGTTACCAGTTCTCTGAAATATTGCTCCACCCAGTATTAGCAGAGAGGAAAGAGTAGCAAAGCTCTGATAAAGTTGCATGATATTCTATATCTACTGTTAATTAAAGGCTTGTTTAATCCATCACATAGTCATCTGCCCTCACAGTGCCCGTTGTGGATAAGTTTACCTGATGAGAAATTTATGATGGAAGGTGCTTGGTGAATTTCATGGTCTGCAGAGAAAATGACGAATAATTCTCTCATCTCAATCCCCACTCAGCGTCAACCAGGTTTGATTTACTGCAATGGAGCCTTCTCAGCTGCTTTCATACCAGACATGGAATTTGTGCTGCAACAGAATTTCAGTGGTGTTTTAGCGACAGTCCACTGTGTCAATGTGGGCAGCCACAAACCAAGACACACATTGTTGAGGACTGAAAAATGACTCAACTTCCTGAAGGTCTTTGTGCTTTGAACATTGTTGCTAAGAACACTGTGACTTGGCTTGACCAGATTGCGTATGCCAAATAAATAATAATAAAATTTAGAAGCAAAAAAAAATTTGTGAAAAAATAAAATTCAATTTAAAAATATTGAAACAAAACATTTTGACTTTTTCAGAATTTTGTTTTGTTGACATGAATGTGTGAAATGTTTGGGTGTTGCCATTTGCATTTTTTGATAAAAAAGCTTCAGACACAAATTTTCATCTAGCTTTATTCCTGAGTCTCCTGCTGTTTTTCGCTTCAGTTCGAGTGCAGTACTGTCCATTGTTTTTTAATTCTCTTCGCTTGATTTGACCATTCCTCTTATCATCTTACATTTTGCTGGTCCTAACATTTCTCAGCCCTGTCTCTCTTCTGCTACTCATGTCACTTGTCCTTGCATTTGTGTTACAAAGCAACATTGGAAATAGTCCAAGCTGCCCTCTGCCTTACACTTTAAATCCTTCTTGACATACTTTACTGCAAACTTTTTTCCTATTAAGCAATACTGCTGTACCTATCTTATCAAATCTAGTAGTTCTAATTCTCACAAACTTTCCTCTACTTCTTATTAACTATCCTTATTCACTTCCACCCTCCATCTTCTCTGCTAAATATTTTGCCTCATATTCGAGTGTCTAAGTCCATATATACTAGTACCTTATTTTAATTCTTTCATCTTTTCTATATCTAGTGCTGGGCTTCTTGGAGGAACATGAAGCAATTAACACTTAAGTTTGTATCAAACTTCCAATCTATGATGTTTGAGTGGGTTAGTATAGCACACTTGTAAAATGTGTGTCAGATTCCCCTCTAGTGAATACTCCACAAAGAAGATGCTAGCCTACTACACCTGCCAACAACATTAGCTCAAGTGATAGTGGTTTGCTTTGGTTCTGTATTCTCCCACTCCTAGTGGTCTTTGGTAGTAGTCATATTAGCAATTACTGGAAACAAGTCTGTCTACCCCTTATTTAGAGTAATATCAGAAAAAGTCCTTTGATTAATATTGCTAATTAGGTGATCTTGCTCTGTGGCTTTTCTTATTGTTAGCTCTAGTCTAGAATATATTCACAGCTGTAAGAACTACTGTGGCCAACATTAAGAAGTACACAATTTTATCTGAGATACCATAGTTTACCATGGCTCTTAGAAGAGGAAATAATTGTAATATCTTAGATCCTACTGTGCATTAGCTGTTAGTGAATGCCAATTTGTTTGAGAAGAGAGTGACTCTAGATGGGTTTCTTAGAGTGAAATGCATGATTTGAGCTAAGATTATCCCATATTAATCAAAAATTAATATGGGGAAAAAAGCTTCAGTTTTAAAGTGTTTAAAATATAAGAATATGAGATAGTAAATAACATAGTGGGGTTTTATTGTCATTTTAAAACTCTGCATAACATGATTGATTCATATATATCAACAATATTGGATCTGAAGGAAATTTCACGATTCCTACTATTTTATAATTTCAGTTTTTATTTCAACAATCAATACCATTAGAAAACTAATTAACACATCAGTTACATACCCAGCAAAATAGATGGAGGACAGATAGATATTTGGTTACTTTTTATTCAATACTCAAAGTACATTCACCTGCAAAATAAACAGTTGTAATCCTGCTCACTCTGTAATATGGTAACATCCAGTTAAATAGAAACCTCAATAAATATATTCCTGTGTAATGTGTCTTTAAACAAAAGTGAACTGTTGTAATTACTGTTTCATTTCTGATATTTACATGGCAAGGATTTGTAAACTTGTTAAAACTTCCTAAATACATAGTTTAAAAAAACCGAACAGGTTATTTATTATTGTTATCCCTCAGTATTACACCATAGGGACTTTTTTTAACAAATAACTTCAGAACATATAAGATCTTTAAGCATAAAAAGGGGAAAGCTACTGCCTAACATTTATCCCCATGTCACCAATAAATCCTGACCGAGAACTGACTCTGTAGATTTGGGCAGTCAGAGGTTTTTGTTAAACCCTCTGTAGAATTCCTGCTCTCATGCACTCAAATGCACTCATTCTCTTTTGACTTTTCTTAAAATTCTCAGTGCCTATGAGCACTAACTTCTGGAGATCACTGATTGGATGTCTTGCACTCCTAACGTGTTCTTGAGCTGTTCATTCATACCCTTAGGGATCTCTCTAAATGCTCCAGTAATCACAGGGATCATCTGTCTAGTTTTCCATAATCATTCCACTTTGTGGCATGGTTCTTTATACTTTGCTATATTCTCTTCTTGTTTCTTTTTTATGTTTGTCTGTTGGTATGGCAATATGAGTTAACATGGTCTTGTTTGTCTTCTTTTCTACAACAATTTTGTCCAGACAATTTGCTTGCACTGTTTGGTGTGTGATAATTGCCAGATCCCATTAAATCTTAGCCTCTTCATTTTCTGGAGCGCTTTCAACTTGGTGGTCATAATACTGCATGGTTCATTTAAATCTGTACTTTCCATGAAGGCTCCAATGCAGACATTTAGCAAACTCATTGTGTCTGTTCAGATATGCTCTCGCAGCCAGGCTCCTGCAGGCATTCAATACATGCTCTGTCATCTCTTCCTTTTTGGAAAAACGTTGTACAGTTCAGGGAGCAGGTCTGTTGGTCAATTTTGTTTCAAACTCAATTAAGCTTTAAGGACTGCTCTTGTGCAATCATAATGAGGTTTGACATATCCTTCTATAAGCCATGAGTTTGTTAATCTTCTATCATGAATAGATTCAATCTCTCTCTGCCACTGTCCATGCATTGTTTTCTGTGTAAATCTTTCTAGTCTTTCTTTAATTATTTGATTTTTTTCTTTTATGCTTTCCTGGGCTGGCATGTATCCTTGGCCATCACTTGTTATTGCAACCAGATAATTTTTTATCCTGGCTGACTCCTGGTGTATTTTGATGTTATATTCTTCATTGTCAATTGACAAATAACAGACCTTTTCCTCCATCAGATAATTGGGTGTACATCCTTGACATTCATTACTCTGTGCATCACCAGGAGCTTTCTTGTTTGGACATCAGTTTTTTTCTTCTCCTCTTGATTCCACTTGACCACTCCAGCAGCGTAACATACTGCTGTTGCTTCATGTTAATGGCTCAGATAGCTTTGAGTTGAGTTTTGTCCTTGGAGAAAAAGGAGGAGGAGTTGTTGTTATAATAATAATCGAGACTTCCTGGCTGGGATTGGGATCCATTGTCCTAGGTGTCATGCAACATCATTGTAAGAGACACTCCTGTTTCAAGGATATTACAATCTAAATAAAAAGAGGGAGAAATGGTGAGGGGGAACAGGAAGGATTATTCTCCCAGTTTTACAGATAGAGATCTGGAACTCAGATATATTAAGTGGCTCATTGAAGATCAGACCGGAAGTCTGAGGCATGTGCCAGACTTTGAACCCAGATCTTTTGAACCCTAGACCAGTATGTTAACCATAAGGCCATTTTCCTCCATTACTGGGACATTAGTTCAGGAAAATGTAATCTTTCCAAGAATATAGGAAATGTCTTGAGAAATAGTAATATATGTAACCTTTGACCACAGGCTGATAGTCATAGTAAGAATGTAAACGTAAAACTTTTCTGACATAGTCTTAAAAATGTTTAGATCCTGTTTTAAACAACTACATTTTGTCAGTATTCATAAGATTTTGCATTTGATTCCCTTTTAATGGGTGCCCAATCTAATCTCCTACAATACCTGCTGCTGTTTCTTACTAGTTACATCTACCATGAGTGTGAGAGTTTTGCAGACTACAAAAAAAAAATATATTTGAAGAAAATAGTTTATTTTTTCTCCCTGACCTACCTTGCTCAACAGAAAATAAGAACTGAAAGTGTTTTAGTACAGAGACCAGAGCTCTGGAAAATGAATGCTGACACTGCAGTGTTCTGTTTAACAAAGGAGTTACAATTCTCTTGAAAGAAAATGATACATCTAAGAATTTTCTGATTGCAGATACTCTAAGGCAACCCCTCATCAACATGGCATAAAGATGGACAAGGAAGACAGTCTCAGACTAGTTTAGATTTATTAAGTGACTGAAGGGCTTCTTAGTTATTTAATTTAAGTTGGCAATTTGTTGTCTTTTGAGATGTATAAAATATTTCTTCTTTTATTTGAAATTTTACATTATTTGTATTGTTTTGGTGTGTATTTTATTAACATATCTTAAGTCAAATTGTTTTTGCTATTTGATACTTCTGGTGCAGACTTATACTCATTGAAAATCTATGCTTCTTTAGAATACAGCACTCTATATTGCCAGCCATAATGTTTTAAAATAACAGTGATTATAATGGTAATTAATCTCTGTCATTGTAAAATACTTAACCCATTTTTGCCAATCCAGCATCAGTTTCCATGGAAATAGCAGCCAGAAGCAGAGGATATAGAATTTTTTTTGTAGATAGTAGCTATATCTTCCACTACATCTGCAAAATCCCCTTTTTCCTAAACATCATCTATAGATTTTGGATCCAGGAGGATTCAACAGTCTACGGTATTTCTCATTCACTTTAATTTTCACTTATTTTGGGTTTTTTTTTTTTAATAAAATTCATAACTGATGCAAAGTGACCAGAGTGACAGTCCTGGATGTTGACATCCTCTGTTAGTTCACAGATTAGGTGGCTGTTGGGTTAGTAGAGTTAAGATGAGGTCCAGTGAAATATACAGGTACTGTAATTTACCAGATACAGTACAGACACATACTGTGGTTACATCTATGTTGCACACCACTGGTGGTGGCATGTAGTGTGCATGTAGCTATACACTGCAATGCAAAGCAGGCTGCATCCACACTGCAGTATGTAGCTACATTGTGTCAGTGAAAGGCTCTGGCAATAGGGAGACAGCAGGGAAAAGCTTCAGCAGTTCCTGCTACTGGATGCTTTCACTGCGATGAGGAAAGGATCTGGCAGGGGGGGAAGCAGAGGGGACAGGCTCCAGCAGCAGAGAGATGCCAGAGTCTTACCCTGTAGCAGAGGAAGCTAACAGAGCTTTTCCCGACTTCCTGCCCCTCTGCCCCACTCCCTCACCACCACTGCCAGAGCCTTTGTCTCCAGAGAGAAAGGGCTGTAGTGGGGAGGAGCTGGCAGAACTGTTCTCCACTAGGGAAGTCTCTTCCTGAGGAGGGGAAGCCTCCAGCAGCATGGAGGCACTCGGACACTACCCTGCTAAAAAGTAATGGTGTAGATGGGGAGGCATGGCTTGGACAGGTAGAGAATGTACCCTTCAGGCATGCCTTTACCTTACTTGCCTAAGCCATGCCTGACCGGCTACACTGCTATTTATAAGCCTGCTGGGGGAGCTATGCAGGTGAGCACTCTACAGGCTGCTGAGAGAAACATGCAGGGTAGACGTACCTTTTGGGAAAAGGAAGGAGTCAACTTTGGAAATGACCCCTTTGGGGATAGGAGAGTTGTAGAAAGCTTATTGTTGTCCAGAGTTATATCTCTCTTTAGCTTCTTTGAAGAGTACACAGTTTCAATGCTTTACCTTCAATCACCACCACCATCCTAGTCTTCCCATCCCCATATGAATGGGAGCTGCATGGAATGGAGGGCAGGATTAGAAGCAGGGCTGATTAAGCACGGGACAGGAAAAGGAACCCTTTGGTGATGTCACAGCAGTCTTCTTTCCATTTGACTATTATTTTTAGCCATTTTCAGTCCCTGCTGTGTGTCATCTCCCCCCTCTGAGCCATGCTGCAGAAACCAGGAGATGCTGAAGGATCCACTTCAGCAGTAACACAAACACAATGCCATGTTCCTTTGCAGCAGAGAGGTGAGTGACTTGCAGTGATGATCAGAAAGTTCAGGGAATTAAATTAAGTTGCTGTGTCACAGAAATGGGCAAGGAGTTGGGTTCAGAGACATGAATGTTTGCACAGTGCTTAGAGTGTCAGACCTATTGTGTTTTTATTTGCAGTTTGCTTTTTAAAAGAAGTTTCACTTTTAGGTTTCTCATAAATTCTAAGGTCAGAAGGAACCATTATGATCATCTAGTCTGGCATCTTGTATAACATAGGCCATAGAATACCCCCCAAAAAATAATTCCTAGAGTGTAGCTTTTAGAAAACTTGGAATGTATCACTTTTAATAAATGTTAGTTTCCTTGTGTTCAGACCCTCTTTCCTAACTATGATTTTCTTCAGGTTCAGAATAGGCCCATATGATTCAGAGTACATGACGATGATTTGTGCCAACACATGGCAAAGACCTACTTTGTTCCTCCCACACCCACTTCCCCCCACCCCAGTCCACAAATATCCAAATTCCAGTGAATACACCAGAGGGATGGGGAAAGTGAAATGTGTTCAGAATGCACTGGTAGTTTTAACAGAAACAGAAATCACACCACAGAAAATGAGTAGGTAACCATCTGTATGGCTTGGTTCATATACAGAACAAGGAAGCACAATTAAAGTAAGAGTAAAAGCATCAGACACTGAACAGTAATTCAAAGGCCCCGCCTCCAACAAACCTTGACTGTTTTTATCCTTGGGTGTAGTCATGCATAATAGTCAATAAACGCTGTTATCTCTGCTGTCAGTCAACAGTGAAAAAAGAGAATTCTGAATGCCCTCTCAACCCCTGAAGAAGCTGTTCTGAAGGTTGTTTAATACTGATTGAGTTCTCACAATAATATAGTCTTGTAAACACGTGTTGAACATTAACACAAAAGCATTGTGCAATGATAGCAATACAACTGGGTCGACAACCTGACATCCTCCACCCACAGTCCTAGTCCTAAGTTGTTTACTCTGTGGAAGTGTCCTGCCATAATTGTCTGTGATGAGGCCATAGTTACAGGAAAAAATGGCTAATTATATAGTTACAGAAACGTCAGCTACAAGGGAAGAAAACACTCACAAAGGTATGTTAGCACATATACCTCTTATGCTTTTTCCTGCAGCTGCATCAGCTGCAATGGTGTCCCTTGGCACAGAAATCACCCTCTGCCTCTTGCTGTTCTAGAATGTGTGTACATATGGCCTTTCAGGTTTCCCTTGCCCACCAAGACCCAGGACCAGTGTGCACATGAGTGGGATCCAGCTGTCTGTACAGGTTTTGCAAACCAGTCCCATCCTGTGCCCACTCTGTATGGAAGTATTCCCCTTTTCCTTCACAAACATTGGAGGGGTGGGGGGCACAGCAGGCCACAATTATCCAAATAGCATTGACTTCATTGGCATCCAGATGGATATGTAGGCATTGCCAGTGAGTTTTCAGCTGCTCAGATGCACATTCCATGATCATTCTGCAGCTCCTCAGTTTGTAATTGAATTCCCTTTTTCCTGAGTCATTCAAGTTAGGGTGAGTACAATTCCATGAGCCAAGTTAGGAGTGGATAAGCAGGGTCCCTAAAAATAATTGTTAGCAGAGACACACAGTAGAAAACCATATCATTTCTGGGGAATAAAGTTACTTCTTCCTCCCCTCAAGTACAGTCTTGATCTCCTCAATATCCTAGCATCACGAACCTTTCCAGTTTTCCAGTATGTGTTCATGAACCTGCCTCTAGGGTCCTCTAAGCCTCGAAGAATCATGGAATAGTAACCTTTTTTCGTTCACATACTTCCCCCTTTTGGTGGGCAAAGTACTTGGATGTGAGTGCCAACAGAGTTCAGAAACCCCACCCTGTGAAATCTAGCTATAATTTCCAGTCCTTTGGTTATCGCAACAACTTGTGAGCAGATGACAGTATTAATTGTCTTGCAAACCTGTACAATCCCAACCGCAACAGTGGATTTCCCAACCCTGAACTAATTTGCAACTGACTGGTAGGTGTAAAGTGTTGCCAGCTTCCACAGGGCAATAGTCATCTGCTTCTGCACCAGCATGGACTTCCTGAATCAAGTGTTCTGGTACTAGAGGGTTGGGGCAACCTCCTCATACAGCTCCATGAAGATCTGTTTCCTCATTTGGAAATTCTGAAGCTACCACTCATCATCCCAGTTTTCCAAAATGAGGTGCTCCCACCTCACCATGCTGGTTCTCCTGGACCAGAAGGAGTGGTCCATCCCCTGGCATAGCTGTTTCATGGGACTAGAGTGGATTATCATTCACTTTCACACTCAGCTGTCTTTGGTGTATCAATAGGGTCTGCCCTGTTTCTGTCCAGTATCTCGCCAATCACCTACTACACTGCATAAACCTTTGTCCCTCAAGAAGGAGCAGAACCACATCATCATCCACTTGTTCCTTATCTTACACCCAATTTGGCAGAAGGGAGAGGTAAGTGGTAACTGCCATTGGCAAATGTGTGAACGCAGCAGATGCAGGGCCCGCGTTTCCATTTAGGCGGCCTAGGCAATCACCTAGGGCGCCAGGATTATTGGGGGGGCGGCAGGCAGCTACGGTGGAGCTGCCGCAGGCGTGCCTGCAGAGGGTCCCCTGGTCCCATGGCTCTAGTGGACCTCCCGCAGGCATGCCTGCGGCAGCTCCACCAGAGCCGCAGACCAGCAGACCCTCCACAGGAATGCCTGCGGCAGGTCCAGCAGAGCTGCAGGACCAGCGAGCGGTGCGGTGAAATGGCCGTGCTCCTAGGGCGCTAAAAACACTAGCGCCGGTCCTGAGCAGATGGTATCAACAACACACAGCAACACCGTTCCTAGAGTGTCTACTGTGATGCACAGAACTCTGGATACCACCCACAAAATGATAGTGCTAACATCATGTACCAAAAAGAGGCAGTGTGGACACAGTTATACACATGTACACAGCATATACTCATGTCCAGCACATAATATGTAGACACTTAACAGTGGTATGGGGTACATGCACAAGCATGTTCACAGTCTACTACCTGAGTATGTGCAAAAGCATAGACTGAGCACACTTTTAATAACATTTAGTTACAAGGCTGGATATTATTAGAAACATAACAAAATTGATTTATATTTGTGCTATAGTATAATTAGAATGAAGTTTGCAGCATTACTAAAGAAATATGGGTGCTGGTTTGAAAATATATGAAATATCCTTTTTATTACCATGCTTAAGTGCATTATAAGTTGCTTAAAGTACAGATGAGTCCATATGTATAACTAGTACAACTATGATTTTTGGTGTGGGAAAGCAGCTATTAAGATGTTAGAAATAAAATGCACTGTATTAAACAAGTTGGTTGGCTATATTTGTCTTTGCATCTCTACATGAATCTAGTTTTGAAACATTCCTTGATTTATAACACAACTAGATAAGAAGTGAATTCACAGGGGGAATTAATTTAATCTCATTTTTTCTGTTCTAAAGCTGTCCATGAAAAGACTGTGATTTTCACTAATTTGTTTCCCACAAGAAACTGTTTGATAAATGTTTTGTGGGAACAAGTTTTACTCTATGGATTACACAAATTGTATTCCTTAAAGTAATAGGTATCTGCAATTTTCAATAGTAGGGCTGTGTGATTGATCATGTATGTGAGTCACATGGTATTGTTCCTGTTCTGTAACTGAGTGACTTATTATCCAGATAATGAATCAGCGAGTGATTAAGTCACTGGGGTTTTGCTTCTCTCATAGAGAGGCTGAGCACTTTAAGGAGATAATAGGAGATAAGCAGTCCTAGTTAGGGAATCTTAGGAAACTTTAAAACTTTACCTTTTCTCTTTTCTGCAAAAAGAGATTTATGGGTCTGATCCAAAGCTCACTGAAGTCAATGGGTACTATTATTTTTATTATTAATATTTATTATTTGTATGATGGTCATGGGAAGAGACCCCAGTTGTAGATCAAGGCCCCATTGTGCTAACTCCTGGACAAATATATAGACACTTTGTGCCCTCAAGACCTTACGACTTTCCATTGACTTCACCAAGCAGCAGCTCAGGCGCCGTATTTGGCTATGTATGTTGATCCTAGATTTAAAAGTAGCTGTGTTCTTTCATGGCTGGGGGAAAAGGGAAAGACGTACAATATTGGAAGCAAGAATTATTGGCTGTGTTTACCAGATTTTATATTCAATTTTCAGTTTTCAGATTCCCACCCAATGATTTGTTTGGTAGCTGAGCGTACATCTTTGCAAAATGTGCTCTGTGACCACATGCTTGGTACTCTTTTATTTGTTTAAGTGCCAAGGCTGGGTTGGGATCTGTTGAGTCATGTGTTCTATCCCCCCATATATATGAAAAAAAAAATTTCAAGAACCAATTAAGGTTGCAGAATGACAACAATGTGCTCACCAGTCATAGTACTTATAACATCAGCTCTGGAATTGAGCCATACAAGGAATTTGACGTCCCAGCTATTGGCCCAAAACATGCTGTACATTCTGTCATGTAACTGCAACACCAAAGACTTCCATGCAAGAGCATTATAATTTCTCTACATAAATGTACATTTTACAATACCACTGATTCCTTCTTCCTGACTGTGGGAGAGAGACATAAATCACCGGAAGCAAAGACTAATTGACACAGTAGCTGAGTGTCTTCAAGAGGGTCATGATTCAAACACCAAGTGGTGTTGTGCTGCTCAGAGAAGTGCAGCAACGGCACCTGAAAGTGGCAGTTCAGAAATGGGTGGGTTGTGCAAGACATCCTCAAGGATACCTCCAAGCTCTGGGAAGAGTCAGCTTAAGCTGAATAGATACTGTAATGTTCAGTATAACCATTAAGATGTCAGGTTGATTGGAGACATGGCACAGCACTTCTGTTAACTGCATGAATACTCTGTTCAGACTGAGTGTCCTCAAGTTTCTGGAAACATCTTGGTCACACTGAGCATTCTCAGAGGTTTCTCCAGCCACTAACATAATCACACCCATATTGGCATTATATTTACTCCTTAGCACAGTAATTCTCACAGACATAACAGGATGCCAATTCTTATATTCTCCCCTTTTTAATCACTTTAATTTCCCTACAACATATAACTTCCCTGTAAGCTATAAGTAGTAAAGACATTTTGAAATGTTCATTAAAAATTCATATACAAAGATATATATGCCCTAGTTGAGAAACTGCCGACAAGCTAATTGGTACCAAATTTGATGAGGGGTTGTACGATGAGACTACCTGGCCACCATGAACTAAATCAAGCCTAAGTAATTTTACAGAGACTACTGAACAGTATTGATTATAATGATTTTTAATCACAACCAGCCAGGGACAGATTTGAGCTAGTGACAAAAGGTTCTATATCCTCTTACCAATCCTCAGAGAAATCCAGATTCACAAATCTAATTTTAACTGTGTTAAAAGAAGTCAAAATATGATTTTCTTCTACAATAGCTAAATGCTTCACAGAGGATACCTCAGTTGTAGGAACAATCTCCAGCCAATCCAGTTCTTTCTTTCACAATTCTCATTGCATAAATATGGGAATACCCTTAAAAAGCAACACACTTTCCTCCTTTTAAAATGTTTATTGCGGTAGGGTATAAATATCTTGCTTAGCTATGGATACTGGGACTGTTTCTGCAATCCTTACTGATGTTTAGTAGCACTCACTCATGTGAAGATTTCCACTGGTTTCAGGGGAACTAAGACGCTACTCAAAATAAACAAATAAATAACGATGGCAGAACCAGATCCTTTAAGAAAAGGAAATGCTGCAATGAAATAGAATATTGCAGTGCAGAATATTTTAAGGGTCTTCTTGCTACATTTATCCAAGCAATAACTACAAGAATCTGGCATATTAACATTTGCACAGCTTGTTTTTTTTAAATAAGAAAAGGGTTATTTTCATTAAAATAAACCTAAATATTGATGAAAATACCATATATGATCAAATTTGATAAGAATCAAATGAGATGTAGAATATGAATTTAAAAGGAACATTTCAAAGAATGTACAATCTTGCTTTTTTGATAATTGTTAAATTTACAATTTTTGCTATGATATGCAAGGACATTTTTGATTGTGTTCTGCCTGCTGCTGTAGGTTGGATACACAAATAGATTTACATGAAATGAACTTTTAAAAATGCATTTGGAGTATTGAAGCTTATATTCACTTGAATTTTGCTGATGATGACTCTACAATTTTATGAAAGTTCTTTTGTTTACATGAAACCCTACCCTAATTGCTTTCAATTCTTGTGTTTAAAATTGGAGATATTACTTGATAAGAATTTCAGAATTCAGATTTTTTTATTCTTTAGTATTTATGTTTAAAATTCTAACAATGGGCAAAGAGATAAATCTCTGATGGTTAGAAACTGGTGTTGTACATATTTTACATAGATTTAAACAGAGGGGTCTCCATTATGAACTTTATAAAAACTGTACGTCAAAACCTAATGCCAAGTTATAAACAATTCTATCCGATGGTACTGATTCATTATTTCTATTCTGTAGTGATTTTTGAGAAGTAAAATACATACTTTGTGGGCCTATTTGCCCACCCTTTCCCATTCCCACATCCCCACCAGGATATCTGAAAATTCATGGGGATAAAGAGGAGGAACTTGCCACATGAGTCACATCATTATTTTCACCCTAGTTGGTCTGTTGAGAAGGCCAGGATTTACCACCCTCATTCCCATGTATTGGACTGTGGGGTCAGCACACTAACCCTGCAGAAACAACACAGAATGGAATTTTAATGAGAGGTCAGGTGTTACCAGATTTGCTTGTTACTTTGGTATACGCTCATTTATTAGGGTTACTCTTCGGGGGGTGGGGGGTGTTGCTGTAATTCTGTCAATGTACTGCTTGTGTCACTTGTGTTCTCATAAGGAGCTCTTCTTCCTCTTCTGCAAGTTCCCTTCCTACGGAGCTGTCCTGCGGTATCTAGGTTCCCCAGGGATGGGTTCCGCCAGCCCCAGAATCAGATAAACACACACATATTAACAGAGCACGTCTGAGTGGACCAGGTCAATCGGCACTCCCAAGCTGACTCCTTATATGTTCTTGGATTCAGCAGGCTGGGTTAGACAGCACTTCCAAGCTGCCCCACTCATATGCCATGGGCACCGCCCTGGAACAGAGTACACCAGAGCAGACAGAGTCGAGCAGCACTTTCAAGCTGCCACCCTTATATTCCCCTGGACTCAGCAGGCTGGGTTGAGCAGCACTTCCAAGCTGCCACCCTCCTATGCCACAGGTTCAGCAACCAGTATCGATGGGCCTTTGTGACAGCCCTTTGTGCAGCTGTGGTGCAACACAGACGATGACGCATATTGTCGAGGAATGCCTGCTGACTAGGTTCAGCAGTGGCCTACAAGAACTGCATCATGCCACTGAAGATGATATCACTTGGCTAGACGACTATGCACATGCTAAATAAATAGTGACTAGAAACAGAAGTAGAGATCAGAATGGCTATCTGGTGCAAACAGCTTCCTGATTCCTTCCATATTGCAAAGTATGGCCTGCAGACAAAAAAAGGAAAACTGCAGGCTGAGTGGCAGGGCCAGCTCCAGGCCCCAGCGCTCCAAGCGCGTGCTTGGGACTGCTCGCCGCGGGGGGCGCTCTGCTGGTTGCCTGGAGGGTGGCAGGCGGCTTCGGTGGACCTCCCACAGGCGTCCCTGCTGAGGGTCTGCTGGTCCCGCGGCTCCGCCTGCGGGAGGTCCACCAGAGCCGCTGGACCGGCAAGTGGCAGAGCACCCCCCACAGCGTGCCACCGTGCTTGGGGCGGCGAAATGGCTAGAGCCGGCCCTGCTGAGTGGCAATGCTGTTTTTGTCCTAATAGATTACAAACAGTGATGAACACAATCTTTTCTTCAAACCGACACACACCATAGCCTCTGTTGTTTATGCTTAAAATAAATAGGTACTTACTTTGGAAACCCCAAAACCCAGTACATTAACTCCTCAACTGCTTCAATAAAGCTGTTTTATGTACACTTAAATGATTCCTTTAGGATATAAGAAACAATTACAGTAGGGATATGGTGTATGACTATAATAATTCTATCAGCTATTGTAAGGCTAGCATGACTTGAAGAACAAATTGACTGTTGAAGATCTTCTGAAAACTTCTACTCACTGGTTGTTCAACTGTTGCCTACAGATTCCAGGTGGTGTACAAAGTGTTGACTGATTGCCTAGCACTGTTTTCTCTTCCTTGTTTTTAGCTGCTTGTATAGACACCAAGGCTCATTGTGCTGAAGAGGCAGACCCCTGTAAAGAAAGAGAAAGAGGGCATGTAGCAACTTCTGTTAGGGGCTAATACTATATAAAACAAGGAAGAGTGGACTAGAATCATATTTACCTAGTGGGTCTTATATAGATTCATAAATTACGAGGTCAGAAGGGACCATTGTGATCATCTAGTCTGACCTCCTGCATAACATCCCTGCATTAATTTTCCCTGAAAGACATCCACACTTGATTTAAAATTTTCCAGTGATGGCAAATCTACCACAACCCTTTGGCAAATTGCTCCACTGGCTAATTACCCTCACTATTAAACATTTTCACATGATTTCTAGCCTAAATTAAGTTCAGCTTGCAGCTGTTGGATCTTATTATATGCTTGTCTGCTAGACTGAAAAGGTATCATCAGATTTCTCTTTCCCACGTAATTACTTATAGACTGTGATCAAGTAACCCCTTAACTTTCTCTTTGATATCTAAACAGTTTCAATTCGTTGAGTTTGTCACTATAAGCATGTTTTCCAATCCTTTAATCATTCTTCTGGCTCTTCTCTGAACCCTCTCAAGTTTTCAACATCAAAATTGGACACAGTATTCCAGTAGTGGTCACACCACTGCCAAATTGAAAGGTAATATGACCTACTCCTACTCAATATTCCCTTTTTTATACATTCAAGGACTGCATTAGCCATTTTGGCCACAGCATTCCACTGGGAGTTATTATTTCAACGCATCACTTCATAAAAGAAAAGACCCACCTTTGGCAGGCACAGCAAAACAAACTGGTTTGTTCATGAGCAAGGGGAAGACAAAATATATGACTATCAATGTCCCAAAAGCAACCAGTTCTCAGAGAAACACTAGAAGAAGTAAGGAAGAGAGCTATGCAATGACGGTTACATGATGCTAAAGGTTAAGCAATGAATATGAAAAACAGCAAACAGCTTTCTTAAACTTGGAAAGATTTGGAAAGGTAGCATGATAGGTACTGTGTCTGTCTTTATGGAACAGAGTCATGGGAATCTACAAAAGAAATTGATAAGGAGATCAGCTTGTTCCAAAGTATATGACTGAACAAAATATTCAAAGTCCATTGAAAAGAGTTACTAGCAACATCAAAAATTCTAAGCAAAGCAAATTGACCTAAAGCATCAAACATGGTAAGAATAAGATGATGGACATATTTAGGACATGCTTTAAGATGCCACCAATACCACTTCCATGTCATGTGATAATATGGATACCACCTTGGAAGAGAAAAAGAGGGACCTAGGGAAAACATAGCACACAACAATCGAAAAAGAGGACAGATCCATCAGCATGACACTCAAAAGCCTGAACAGACCAGCACAAAACCAAAATATATGATGGAAACTGGTGGACACCCTACACACCTGAGGCATGGGAGGATAAAGAAAGAAGATTTAATAAATGTGTTAAGCACCAACAGTGTGCTTAGTGCTGCACAGTACACAAAATATGGACCATTCCTTCCTCAACTTCTTGCAGTCTACACAAATAAACATTGTGATTTGACTCTATTCAAACAAATAAACTCATTGTATTAAAAATCAATTAAGCTACATACGTATATGGCTAATATTATTTTTCCCTGGGAACAACTGTTGAAATGGCCACAAGAAGGTTATGCAGTTCTAAATGGGAAGGGAAGCTGGTCCCTGAAGTCATCTCTCTAACTTCTGAGTTAGAGACTTGGAGCCTAATGCTGTCCTTGTTTATACTTGTGTAACTCAGTTGGCATCAGCAAGATTGCACAGGTGTAAATGAAGTCACAATTTGGCTTCTATTATACACAGCCAAAGATTATTTGCTATTATGAAATAATCATGAGACTATACAGCGTGAGCAGTGCTGCCCCAGGAGCAGACCAGGGACTGAATTGTGACTCAGACTAACAGTTAAGTCACTGCTTCTCCTCTGCTCCATGGGGAAGCAAGCTATGTTAATGCTACGTATGCCACAGCTAACTTCTTCCTTTGCCTTGACTCAGCTGCGCTGGCCAGCACAATGAGTGGCAGTGCAGAGCCAAGGCTCCACCCAAGCCTTGTCTCCATCTACTTGCCATGGAGCCATACTGGCAGCTCTGTGGAACCTACTCTCTCTTACGTATGGACTAGTGATTCATATAAGAAAGCTCACAAATGAGCCTTTAGGGAGTAATGGACTAAATTCCAGCCATCTGCTCTTTGGCTTGTCAGGTTTTAAGCTCTTTCAGAAAAGATACGATATAATATATAAAACGATGTGTTTTTATAAGAAAATTTATAAAATCTATCTCTTTAAAGCTGCTTTTTAAAAATCCCGCCAATACTCTTGGCTTTGGCTAGTCCTTTTTCTTTTATCTTAGTGAATCCTGCCTCGCTGAAATTCATTAATAGCCCAAAATGTAATCAGAAATAACCCAGACAGAAGAAAAAAAACAATTAAAACTGAAGTGAATTTGCATCTCTAACTCATGCCAATTGCATCATCTAATTTCAAGTTAAATTAAGTGTACATTACTGTTAGTGCTCAGTAACAGAAACTATTAAGCAGCTCAGCTACAGATTCCACACACATACATGCACATTTTTGTGGATGAATTTAATTATCATGCTTTATTAAAAATGAGCAAGTAATTAAAACCTACATGAAAGGTGAATCTTTATGTCCTTCATACTCCGTTTACATTTTGCTCAGAATAAGGGTCATGGAATGATCGGCGGTGCCTCAATTTTCTAATTTCTGTTTTTAGAACTACCTGGCATCAGTTTTATAATAGCTCATAGCTCATATCTGACAGGATCAACTAAGCAACAGATTTTTTTCAGGCTTAGTTAGTTCCTGTATTTATTAGTAATGTATGTTTTCATTACTTTAATTGCTTTATTTTCAGCTGTAATGTATTGATTTAATATTTTAATGCAACGATTCATAATTATGACATTAATTTATAACAAAAGATGAAAACATTAAAAATGTAAAATTTTCAGCTTAGAGCAACCTTTTGATCTCTAATTAATCTTAGCTTGGCAAGACACAAAACAGAAGCAGAAAATACATGAGCAGTAAATTCTGCCTTCAGCAGAAGCAATGTTTACATCTAGAGCGAGTGATTTAGAGACAACTGAAATACTTTTTCTCTAGAAAATATCCAACACCTTGTTCTGTGGCCTCCAATTCAGAAAAACATCCCTGTTCAGGAAGTACATGCTTAGCTTAAGTGCATGCTTAAATCCTATGGGAAATCCCATCAATGAGACTTAAGCATGTGCTTAATTGCTTTCCTGAATGGGGACCTGTGTCATAAGAGAATGAAAAGTTACAAGAAGGGAGACATTTATTGGTGCATCACAGGAATTATTAGGATACTCATTAATGGTTTCATTCTCTTTGCAAAGCCTAGAATCCTTTCCTCATGACAGCAATGACTCTACCATTTCCACTCAGTCATTAGGATGGACAATTTATATTAGTCTCAGAATCTAACAGATTTTCAACCAGCAAGCCTAACTGCCTCTGATACACTGACATCTAACAGAGAACATGGTGAGATTGAAGTAGGAAGGAAGATCTCCTTGCATCCAGAGCATATGATACCATAGGAGTATCCATATTTTTTCCCCATAGATCCCTTTCTATATTTGTGTTTGTGCTCCAGTGCTATTGAACAACCCCCCAGACATACATACACACACAAATGTAGGGAGAGAGAGTTCAGTGCCTCCCTAAGCCATGGACAGCAAAATGAACAAAGCATTTCATTTAAACAAAAATGTATTCCCAAAAATAGGTTGGCTGGGATACATCTACTAAATATACAGCCAGTTAAGTGGATCCTAAAGTAAAGAAATTCTTTACTGGTAATAGATAAACAAGATAAAAAAGAAAGAACAAACCTATAAATTCATTAATTATAGTACAGTATAGCATAATATAATATATACCCAGTAAGAGTTCAAAAAATAGTGACAGCAGAAGAAAGGAAGGTTTCATCATTAGTTCAGATATCACTTTTGCCATTAGGACGTGGGGCTAATAGAGTAGGTCTGCCTTCTCCAATAACAGTGGCATCAGCAGTTTCATCCTGAGCTGTCAGATGTTATAGAATCATAGGATTAGAAGGGACCTCAAGAGTCATCTAATCTATCCACCTGCCAACATGCCAGATTTGTTGCTTCTAAACCATCCAAGATAGATGGCCAACCTCTTTTTGAAGGTTTCCAGGAGATTCCATGACTTCCCTGGGGAGTTTGTTCCATTGTCCTACTGTTCTTACAGTTAGGAAGTTGCATCACTTCTGCTAACAGGGGCTGGAGTTAAAGAAAGGAGCATGGCCTCCATAGCAGCAATGGCAGAGGAGGAAGTGTGGTTTCACCCAAGCTCCCCATCTTTGCCAGGGTTGCTGGTGGATTGGTGATGGCTGAAGGGGGTCAGTAGTCCCCCGTAGCAACCTAATTGTTTTAATTTGTTAAACTGAATACATAATTTGGCTATTTCCTTTCCTTTGACATGATACATTTTGATCAGATCTCATCATATTCGTGCTGAAATAAGGTGGAGTTTGCTTGCTGTGCTACCGTTGCAGGGTTTGTCTCAAGTATCTTCTATATTTTAAATTGTTTAAAATGACAAAGAGTCCTGTGGCACCATAAAAACTAGCAGATGTATTGGAGCATAAGCTTTCGTGAGTGGCTATTCACCCATGAAAGTTTATGCTCCAATATGTCTGTTAGTCTTTAAGGTGCCACAAGACTCTTTGTTGCTTTTTACAGATCCAGACTAATCCAGCTACCCCTCTGATATTTAAATTGTTTATTCACTTATTAATGTGTTCATTGTGTTGGAGTTATGGGGTAAGTTAAATTGACCACAAAGCTCTGTTGTACCATGTTCAGAAGGATATTATTGGGAGTGCATGCAAGAAGGAACTAGTGATTGGTGCACAGTACTATACAGTCTGGTTCAGGGTTGAGACTATGGGTATGTCTAACCTCTTGCTGGAGGTGTCACACACTGATCTAGCTAGTATGCTAAAAATAGCAGAGTGGCTGTGGCAGTTGGGCAGCAGCTCAGACTAGCCACCTGAGTACATATCTAGGATCCCAGATAGGATGTAGTCAAGTGTAAACATATCCTTAGAGACTATCTTGCCAAATAGGGAACCAAGAGAAGGTGAACATTTTAGAACTTCCTGATACTGTGGAAAAGAGGAAACCTACAGTAACTCCTGTTCTGGTTTCTGGTTTTGGGGTTTCTCCATGCTCCTCTTGAACAAACCTTGGGGGTTATCTTCTTACCATTTCCTCGTCTCTATTTTCTGGAGGTATTGATGGGATTGTGGACTCATGGAAGAAGAATAGGCTGTGGTTTGCTGTGCTGGGTAAGACTGTGATTCACTAAAAATATCTATTCTACTCTACATAGGTCCTCATACCATGTTCATCACCATAGTATCTGCATGCCTTATCTGGCCCCAACCTCAGAGAACACCCAACCAGCCCAGGCTTTTTAGGGTCTCTTTTACCCCTGGCAGCTTATCTGGTTTCTGTGTTATGCTGCTCTTAGTGAGCTAAACGCTACAAACAATATGATACAACATGAGAGCAAGCTCTAACCATGGATAGTCAATAGGAAAGAGCACACTCCACATTGAAAATGGCTATTCCATCATTTTCAGCCCTATTCATAATATATTATTTCAGCACTATCTGTAGTGTTTGTCCCTTCCCAGACCCCAATTATACAGGAACACACACTGAAAAAAAGCTGTTCTTTTCATTGGCTAAAACACAAGAATATCATCAGATTATGCTATTTACATTATAGGTGTCCATATTCTGTAGTTTAAATTGGTAAGAAGAAAAAGGAAACAACATTAAAAACCCTGCCCCTCCCCCAGCTTTTTTTTCAATACTATTGAGGTGGCAGCGCCTCTTTGAAATTCTCCTTTCATTATGAATATTAATTTAGGTGTTTTTCCTAATGATGTAGCCTTTTGAATTCAAAGAGTGTTCAAGGAGATCCAGATTTCTGCAATGCGCAATGGTCAGACAGGCTGGGGGATATGTAATTTTCAAGCAAAGATTTCTACTGGGATTTCCACCCTTCTTTTTCCCTCTATGGGAGTAGTTAGCTGGGCAGGCTGTATCCTTTTCTCTCAAAACTGAACACTAGATGTTTTTGTGGGAGAAAACATTTTTTCTGCTCCCTTTCTTTTTTTTTCTTTCCCCTAAACATTCCCTGATTATTTTGATATTAAAACTATGCCCAATTGCTTTATTTTATAGCTGTAAAAGCCTGTTTCACTGCTGATTCCCATGAAAAATTCCCAAGCATGGTGCCTTTTGCTTCTGCTCCTTGAGGCTGCTGATCTCCGCTGTATAAAAACCCATCTTAGCTTCCCGGGCTGCCTACTGTGTCCCTTGCGCTCTCCTTCTGAGTCCTTATCTGCTTACACTCTCCACCTGACACTAAGTTCACTTTGGTTCCTAGGAAGTGCCGTTTCCAAAGGCACTGGAACAATTTTTATAGTGAGGATGCTGAGAGCCACTGAACCGAAGTGTAAACCCTGTATATAATGGAAACTATCCCCAACATCTCTAGGTCCAGCAACTATGGATATCTCCGAGGTAAGCTGCATCATGCAAGAGACCAAGTTCCCTCCCTCCCCCTGCCGTGGCTGTCTTTATTTCTTTTTATGGTTTTGTTCTGGTTTATGAAATCTAGTGATTTTATTTGTATAGCCTGTTTTGCATTGGCAAGTGCACTGTACAGGGCCTTATCCCAAGCCCATTGAAGTAAACGTAAACACACACTGACTACAATAGGCTTTGGGTTAGACCCATACAGAGGAATAAAACTCTAAGAGGGTTTAATCTTCTATAATGTCTAGATTTAATTCTTAGTTCCTCATTTTGTTATCTGTGAAAGAGTTTTTCCTGCAAGGTGGAGTGTTTAGACCCAGACAAGAAAATATCCTCTGGGAAAGGTCATCAGAGAGCCTTGATTATTATCTGTGGTTTGTTTGGAATAATTCATAGGCAGGTGCCTTTCAAAGAACTGGGACTGTTTCTGTCTTGTCACAACCACCCTACTCATCATACACATTTGTCTTGGAGTTATATTTGTGGTGGACATGAGGAGTCTGACATTTGTTTCCATATGTTATTTGATGCCATTTCGCTTAATCAAAATACATTAGGAGCTGGATTCAATGCCCAGAGAAATCAATGGAAAGTCAGATCTCAACAGGCTTTGGATCAGAACCTACCTGCTTTTGCACCCAAAGTTTTCTAAACTTCAGAAGGCAATGGAATGCCTTTTGGTTACACTGCACTCTGTTTCTTTAACTCAGGAGAATAAGAGAACACAAATGGGTCTTGCTATTATTAAAAAAATTCTTATTACAAAGAATTACAATTATTATTAAATAATTTTAAAAGTGGACATTTATGACTATTGGGAATACCAAAGCGCTCAGGGGAGTCTTGCCTCTGTGGTTGGAATACATTTTCTTCTAAAATTTAATTTGAGGAAGCCAGATCTATGCTAATGCAGGTAGAAGGATTCTTATTTCTTTTGTTAAAAATTCTGTTACTGAAGTGATGATGGAAAGGTCTTCTGAGTCAGCTTGTACACTCATTATATTTATTTTCTCCATATAGAAAGAGGGTAGTTCACCATCTGTAAAACAGAAAAAGATAGCTACACAGTGCATGAAGATCAATATATATATATTCCTCTTTGATCATTCTAGGAAAGCTTAGTTACTGAAGTGTACAGTATTTTGACATTCTGAAATATGAGCTTTAAAGTATCAAAGCTAAGGAATTTTTGTTTTATTCTGCAAAACACTGTATTCTAGTATGACCCCTTTTAATTTGATGAACCCAGTTGCCTTCTTTTAATCTAACACTCCAGTCTCCCATGATCAGTGGGAAGAACTGAAATATGAACTTAGTACTGGATGATGTGACATCCTAAGAACTTTTGCTAACCAGAGTTTAGTAAATTGTCATGTTTATTGTGACCCAGTAATTGAATTGCCTACAGAGATGCTGTCACATGACATTCAATAATAGCAGTCACTTTAGAAAAGTGATTTCCAGTCAGATATAGTTTTGTATAATGCCTATTTTTGTTCCTGTTTTCTATTGTTATTGTTATTGTTTATTATGGGTAAGATTTTCAGATATGGTTAGTAATTTGGTGTTCTTCAGTTTTTTGGTTGCTTACTTGAAACATGTTAAATGGGACTGATTCTCAGCAGGAGGGCTCTCTGCATTTTCCGCAAATCAGGCTGTGATGTGGCATACAGACTCCACACTGGCTGGGAAAGAATAATTGAGAGCCTGTGGGCTTAATCAGCCCTACCCCATTACACCTGCAAGAGGTGTCAAGGCAGGACAGAGGAGTTAAAAGAGGAAAAGCCCATCTCACTAGTGGCTGACTGGGAAAAGGAGTGGACCTCTTGTGCTAGCTTCCTGAAAACAGCCCTAGCTGGGGCCAGAGAAAACCTAGGGACTGCCTGGAGGAAGGCTGGGCTGAGGACGGGGCTATCCTGAGACTTCTAGATATCAGATACTCCCTGGGGAAGGTAGGCCTGGTGCAAGACCTTTACATTTGCTTTGTTCCTTGTATCTAAGGAGGATTGTGCCAAGGAATAGGCTGTGAAAAAGCCCTAGAGACTGAACTGTTAACTAGAGATTTCCTGGGCTGGCACTCAGAAGAGTAGCTGGTTTCCTCCACTGGCCCACGAAGGGCAGTAGTGCGCAGACCCTCAGAGATACGGGCTGGAAGACCGCTAAAGCCTGAGGTCAGGCTGAAGACCTGGTGTGAAGCCCATGGACTATTGTGGCCCTGGACTCAGTTTATTCTGGAAGGGATGGAATTAGATATGACGTGGCTGGAGGGCCAAGTCATGAGAAGCAGGCCACTGTAGGGTCAGAGTAGCTGTTTGAAGGGGGTATTAGAGGAGAGGACCTTGCTATGCCCATGTCCAGCCATGAGGCGGCATGTAGGTGGTGAGTTACACTTCTTTACAGGCCTTTGCAGTGCCTCAAGTTGGCCACCCAAAATCACTAGTCACTTATGAAAATATTCGACTAGTTGGTTAGTCCCAGCATTGTGTCTTGTTCTGTACAACACACAAATAAAAGTAGTCTTTGTATACTTATAGTGTAAGATGCAGACATCAAATCACCAGAAATAGCATTAATTTAAAATATTGTGTGTGTGGGGAGGGGTTGTTTAGTAGGTTTTTTTTACCATTTATTATCATCATCTCCTATTTCCTATATAATGTTGGCATGAAAAGTTTACTGGACTGAACTGGGTGAGTTGTTATGATATTGCCAACTCTCTCGATTTTTATTGTAAGTCTTGCAATATTTCGTGTTTTTTCTTCAAACCCCTGAGCTCCTCGAATCATGTGAATACATGAGAATCTCAGCTTTCTTTTCCTTAAAACAAAAAAAAAAAGTTTCTAGCTCTCATGGTTGCATAGATAAGCTTGAAAACATGATCCCTAACAGCTCCCATGTCAAAATCCAAAAGTTACTATTTTAAAAAAATCCCATGATTTTTAAACTAATTTCATTTTTCAAGACCTGAAGGATACATTCATAAAAAGACTTAAGTGCCTATCTGCCACTTTAGGTGCCTTAATCCCAGAATGAAGTCTCACTGAGATTCACAAAACCCCACTTAGCTGCCCCTGAACCCTCCCGCATGCTTGTGCATGCTCTCTCTCTCTCTCGCTCGCTCTTCCTCTCACTCTGGCTCAATATTGTAGCTGTTTTACTGTGGGTAAATTTTGAAAAAATCATTGGGCCAGAGAGAGCAAGCATGAGAATGCCTCTGTAGCCTAGGGATTAGTGTGGTTAAGTGGGAGACTCAGGATCCAGTCCCCCTTGCTCTAATGACTTAAAAAAAAATTATTCACGCAAAGTAGAATGGCTTTGACAAGAGGGACCGAGGGAGCCCCATATTAGAATATCACAAAGCCCAGGGGCTAGGGCATTCATTTGAGAAGTAGCAAATGCCAGTTTAAATCCCTTCTCCCCATCCTGGTGGACAGCCCTAAACCAGGGGTCTCCTACATCCCAGGTGAATAACCTAACCCCGGGCTAAAAGCTATGAAGGAGCTCCCACTCTTGTGAAAACAGCATAAGCACCTAATTCCAGCAGCAGGTTTGCATCTGAGACTATTAAGCAGTCAGATGCACTTTTCTGCTGCCTGGACTTAGGTGCTTATCTCTGACAGAGAAGCAAGACTTAGTGCACGCCCCGTTTTCTTGTTATCTCCCATTGGCTGTCTTAGGTAAGGATCCACCTAGTGGGCTTTTGAGAGTCCCATTCTGAGATGCCTATCTCTCCCTTTTCATCATATAGGGAGCCTGGTGCTAACTTCAGGCTTTGTGAATCCCAGGGATTTTCTATTCACCTAAAAGTTAGGTGTGGTGATGCTCAGCATCACCACACCGAAGTTTCATTGTGATCCTAGCTGTGACCTATGATTTCTGAAAGCTTGGGGGTTGTGATACTAGTGTTGGTCCCACAAAGGAAAGGCATCTTCAGGAGTGAAGTAAGGCCAGGGCATACTGGAATTGAAAGGCAAAAGGTGCTATAAGGATGCCATTCCGGTTTGCAGTGAATTACTACCGTACTCAGGTGGTTCTAGAAGTGTTATACACTTAGGTAGATATATACGTTTTTAAACTTTTATAAATAAAACGAAAAGAAAAAGAAGAACAATCCCAGGCATAAGAATGGTAGCTCTGTATATAAATCCCCATGGTTTAGTTTGAAGGTAAACCTGCTCAGTCAACACTTCTCCCTCTTACTGTGTTATTCTTTCTGACACAATCACTGTTCTGGGCTTACATTCTGCCTTTTCCCCATCTCGGTAGAAATAAAAATTAATTAATGTGAACAAAAGCACTTTACTGTACAAAAAAGCAGTGCAACTAGCTCTGAACACTTGGAGTTCCTGTTTCATTGCAGATATTTGATTAGAATCTCCGTAATGGGGTTTGTAGTTTTAATGCTACAATAATTTGGCACTGAAAATTTTTCAGATGACCTACAGGTGTAAGGGAAAAAGCTCTTGACACAACATGATGGAAAGGATATCGGCTGTAAAGATAGGGCAACCTGAAACTTTGGAATAGAAATGGCAATTAGGTCAAACAATTCATCAATCATAGCTATTCTAATCATAGCTGTGATGCACATACATCCTGAATTTGGTACAACTACGGAGGATAAATGTGGGCTGATCATGTATTTCATTTTTCTCCTTTGGAATGTTCCCCATGGATCACTGCCTATAGAACAAGTTGATTTACGATACCATTCAGGAAAGCTCTTAAGCACATGCTTAAAGTTAAGCATATATTTTAGTAAGTTGCTGATTGAGGGCATAAATCATCGTGTTCTGTAGGTGTTAAAGAGGTTATGTGCTTTGCTAAAAAGCCTAAGGAGCCTTAAGCATGGGGAACAAAGGCCATTGAAGAGGGGGAAATGATAGAAGTATTTATGACTGACATAGCAGAAGTAAAAAACTCTAAAAGTTACCTAAAGAGTGAGTGTGCGTGTGTGCGTGCATGTGCGCGCGTGTGTGTGTGTGTGTACAGGGGGCTTTCAATAAGTTATCTGTGGATTTACCAGGGCTAGAGGCCAGCGCTATAATGGAAATCTGGGACTTCTCCTTTTCTATTAGAATTCAGCTCCTGTTTCTATTCCTGATGGGTCATAAGGTCTTGCAACTTAAAATGTATCACTTGTCCAAGACTAAATACTGCTTCTCCTGGGCTTCAGCTTGGGGTTCTTATTACTAGTGTTGGCTAGTTTAAGACTCTAAAATATTTCTGAAATAGTTTTTCTGTAAAATATTAGTCATATAAAGAACATGTGATGTTGTGGAGTAACCAGATGGCTATACTGATGCTGATTCATGTTGACCTGCATAATTCAACTTCACCAGAGCCTTTCCAATCTTATCTTCATTTTCTTTATCATTGTGAAGTTAAGACAAGTATCCATATGGATCCACTTTGTGCAGTACTTCCTAAAATTGATAAATTCATTTGTTTTATCCAAATCACGTCCTGTAAGGTATGTCTTCGCAGTTTCTCAGCAAAAGTAAAATCCACAGTGTAGACTGATAAGTTTTTCCCCAAAATAGAATTCCTAAAGCAAACTACTATTGATCTTCTATAGTTCAGTGGTATATACCAATAAATTCCTAGTCTCTGATGCACTGAGACCACTTCCTCATTCATTCTGGCTATTGTCACTATCACTAAGAGATGCCTCACATGAGGACCCATTTCAAGATTGATTTTAGTGCATACAGGACAACAGAATCTCATTTGCCAGTCTAGTTCTGGAATGTAGATCATGCCATGTCAACATCCAGACTGTAATAAAAAACATCTATGTAAAGATATTCACAATAACCTAAATATGCATTTTAGAAATAACTGTGCTATCAAGAAACTGCTAAATGCTTTAAGGCTGTGAACCCCAGTCTTGCTACTTTCACTGTACATTAATAAAGTATAACAAATTAAAAAATAGGTCATCCACCTTTAATATTCCCATGTAATTCACAAGATTTAGGAGCTAGTTGATCATATCACAATGTTCTTTGCTTTTGTATCAAGTTACAAAACAACAATAAATTTGGTAGCTATTTTCACTAGGGAAAAATGTCTCCAGATAATTTATGTAAAATCCAATGTTTGTTACAGATAAAGTGCAAATAAAAATGCCATCTCAATCTGTTCTACTGGTCCAAATTTTCTTAGCATGATTAACCTTTTAATTATGACAGCTGATAGTCTAATGCACTGATTTTACCTTGAGTTCATTGATTTCTTAGTAATATCTGTGTGGGGGATAGCTCAGTGGTTTAAGCATTGCCTTGCTAAACCCAGGGTTATGAGTTTAATCCTTGAGAAAGCCATTTGGGGCAAAATCAGTACTTGGACCTGCTACTGAAGGTAGGGGGCTGGCCTTGATGACCCTTCATGGTCCCTTCTAGTTCTCTGAGGTGTGTGTATGTATGTATATATATATAATCCATGGTACAAAATGATGCACAATTTGATTACCAGAAGGCATACTTCTGGAAATCATATTCCAGTCTCAGTGAAACATTTCAGGTTATGTAACATCATTTTCCTATACTATCATTTTATGGTACAATAAAAATTGCAATAGTAAATATTAGAATCTGGAATGGTTAAGAAAAAAAAAGATTCTTAAAACCCTCAAACCTTTTTTCATTCTCAGCAACTTTTTTCAAAACCACAATTTTTAACAAAATAGCCCTTGAGTTCCAAATGCCTGGGGGGAGTTCTAGTTTAACTCCAGCCTGGGCATATCAGTGACCCAAAAACCACCTAATTGACTCACCAGCATTTTTCAGACTTGCAGAAGAAAAAAGTAGGATTTGGCAGTGAGAGGAGTGTGGCCTGCAAAATATTTCCCCTATTTTACTCAAGCCCAGACCTCCAAAACTTTTTAGGCCACTGCTTCAATTGGCTTTCTGTCTAGGCACAACAAATAATTGTGGAGATTTTGGGTTCCTTTATTCTCTGTGATAATAACGAATAGAGTTTGCCACTACTGCTATACTCAATAATATAATCACTGGTTTAATCCTCACTCAAATTGTTTTTGAGGGCATCCTTATGTTCAGCTGTCAGTATTAGAGACAATAAATTAATGATGACTAGGTTGACAGTAGTAACAAAGTCCTAACTCCCTACTTTCCCCTACATCTTTACAGTAGAATCTTAGAGCCTGTCGGAATCCACATTAAGCCACAAGTCTTGGATCTGTATATAAACATCTCAAAATTACTAGAGGCAGCCAGATGGCCTGAGCTGTGGAATTTAGATCCAAATTCATTCAGATCCAGGCTTTTGATTTGGGTCCGACTCTGCTTGAAATCTCCTGCCCTTTGGTATGCTGTGGGTTTTTAGACAGTCCAGATTCCAATGTGCACTACAGCATATGAAATTCAGCCTACAGGTGCTGGATCTTAACCCATTTGTAAAATAAGAGTGGGATCCTGAGGTTAGGGAGAGAGATTGGGGATAAGGGTAGATACAGCCTCCCCATAGAAACTCCTGCTGTCAGGAAAGGAGTAAATCGACCCAAAACTCCTGCACGCAAAGGGAGAGGGCTGCTAAGCCTCCCTGAAGAACATTAGGTGAGGTGCCCAAGTTTGAATAAAAAGTAGGAGATGGAGATGGAGAAGAAGAGAACCTTAAAGTGGATCCTTCAAAGAGTTGGACAATTTAGTTTTCAAGGCTATCCAAATGTTTCTCCAAGCTAATTAGAAAAGGCTTTTTTTTTTTTTTTTTTCATTTTCATCATGGAGTTACTAGGCATGAATGATGTATGGATCCTCAGAGATCACACAATGTTTTTATGCGGACAACATACCAATAAGCTTATTAACATTGTCTGACCCTTTTCAGCTGTTTATTTTTTAATGTGCAGGTTGGTACCTTTCCACTGAAAATGACTGTCACTTTTTCACTTGCTGTTGAATTATGATTCAAAATCAGGTTTCATCTTCTCATTCTCAGAGTCCCAATGCCACTTTTTGACCCTAAATTCCTTTTGATTCTCTCCTGCACTGCCTGAATTGAGAGAGATGTTAACAGCTGCACCAGACTGGAGGTGTCTGCCAGCTCTGCAGACCAAGGATGGTCAAATCATAATAATGCATTTGACATATAGCATAAATACCAGCCACATTCTACCATCTGAATATCAATCATCCAATATCCAACTGACAGCTATTCTGGAATATGCACCAAAACAGATTGAGGCATTAGAGGTAGGAGTTCAAGACACATTTCCAAGTCTAACAAATGTATTACAGCTAGTGAATGGTTGGATTTAAACTCAAGCAGCGACAGACTGGTTGGGTGACAGGCGATGCTATGCTAAAAGTACAGGCCACTCTGAGCCTCTTTTAACCAATAGTGAGGGGGTGATATATTAAATATGTCATATATTAAATATATATTTTATTTTAGAAATGCTTAAACAGAGCTCTCTAGAGTTAAACTTTAAATCCAAGCCCAAAGGGCTAGATCTACAAAAAGACTTTACTGGGTTAGAGAAAGAGTGAATGGGAGTGATTCCATAGCCTGGGTCTTCGGGCACACACAGTGGAAATAGGAGACCTGGGTTCCAGTCCCTGCTCAAAGGACTATTTATTTATGCAGAGTGGAACAGTTTCAACATGACAGATTAAAACACTCACCTGGTCAGGGCATGCTTATGGAGTGTAAGAGACCTGCATGCATAGACAACTCATACCTCCTAATACTGGGGGGGAGGCAATTTAAAGGGGAGTATACCTGACCACCACACGTAGCTCCTCTGCCCAAGGATCACCCTGCCTGGCCACTGTGCTCTCCCTTCCCCACCAGAGTTACCTGCAGGCAGGTGTTTCTGTCCTTCTGCTGCACCTCCCACCCCTGGCATGTTCGGCCCCTGTCCCTGGCAGTTGGATCCAGGCAGGGAGTGGAGCTTGGGGGGATGGAGCTGCTTCTCATGCTGGCTGAAGGTAGCTGCTCTGTGTTGCTGCTCTGTGCAGTGTGGCAGCTGTCTGAAAGAGAGCCTGGCTGCTGCCACTGCCTCTCCAGCTGGGCTCCTGCAGGCAGCTGCTGCGCTACGCAGAGCAGCAACATGGAGCAGCCGGTATGATAAATGGCTGGTCTGGCCCCACTGCTCCCTGCCCAGGCATGGCTGCCAGGGAGAGGGGACAAGCCCCTCTTCTCCTCTCTCCCCCAGCAGATGGGCTGGGCACTCACCCTGCAAGCACCAGTGCCCAGGCATTGCCTGTGCCTGCATGTCAGTGCTTGCTCCGGACAGGGATTTGAACACAGATCTTGCACTTCCCAGGTGAGTGCTCTTATCTTTGAGCTATTAACTATAATGGCGGGGAGGGTCTCTTTCCCTTGCCCTCTGGCTTTACATGAGGGAGGACTGACTTGACCTGGCTTTGGTGCCTAGCTCTAGGGAAGGTTCACAGCCATGAATCACAGCCAGAGATAGGCACCTTTCAGGGGAGCGACTTAGGCCACATTCCTCTACACAGCATTTCCTACTGGCTAGTTTTGTCCGGTCCTCACTCAACATGTTGGCTTCTGAGAATCCCCATTCTTAAGTGCCTAACTCTTCCCGTTCATTGTATGGGGAATCTGGGCACCTAATTTAATACTAAGGATTCTACTAGACAGCAGCATGGCTAAAGGTGTTGCAACACTTGTTAACTCCCTTTGTGGATGTAGCCCAAATTTATTATGTTATAATGAGCGAAACCAGAAACCTTGGCTCCAAATGTTCCTGGACTTGGAAGTTTAAACTTTGGTTATAAATCCAAACTCACTCAATTTGGGTGGTTTGGGTTTGTTTTTTGGATCCAAACCCACCTCGGAGATATATATTACAAACTCGGTTTCAAAGGAAGAATGCAGGATTTTTGTTTGAGTCTATATCTAATTTGCAAACATATATAAAACTGCCCCCCATATTAATTCAGCAACATCATTTGCAGAAGAGCATGCCATAATTTTAAGACTTAGGATCTGTCATAAACAGATAGTTAAGGGTTAATGTCTCTCCTACCTGTAAAGGGTTAACAAACAGGGACCCCAAACACCTGACCAGAGGACCAGTCAGAAGACAAGATACTTTCAAATCTCATGGGAGGGAAGCCTTTGTCTGTGGGTTTGGGGTTTGGCTTTGTTCTCTCTGGGTCCTGGACGGGACTAGAGGTGCAACCAGGTTTCTGCCAATCTCCCTGCTACAGTCTCTTATCTATTCAGAATTGTGAGTAAGAAAAGGCGGTCATAGTCTTTTAATTTGTTTTTTTTTTTCATTTACATATGTGTACTTGCTGGAAGTAGCTTAAATTGTGTTTCTACTGGAGAAAGTTTCTTTCTATTGTTTATAAGTTGAAAGACCCTGTAACTGTTTACCATCTAAAGTGCAGAGATAAACCTTTTACTTTTTCCTTTCTTTCTTGTTAAAAGTTTTGCTTTTAAGATCTGTTTAATTTTTTTCTCCTAGTTAAGGTTCAAGGGAATTGGTGGGGAGAAGGGAAGGATAAATTTTCTCTTTGTGTTATATTCACGCAGCTTGTATTGCCTCTGGGTGAGGGGGAAGGTAACACTCCTCTCGGTGTGGTGATTCAAAAAGTTGAATCAGGTGATCTCCTAGTGTTCCCAGGGCAGGAAGGAGCTGGGAGGAAGAAGGGAGGGGGGAGGGAATGGCTTATGTCCCTTTGTTGTGAGACTCAAGGAATCTGGGTCTTGGGGTCCCCTGGGAAGGTTTTGGGGGGACCAGAGGGTATCAGGCCCTAAAAATTCCTGATTGGTGGCAGCCTATCAGATCTAAGCTGGTAATTAAGCTTAGGGAAATTCATGCTAGTACCCATATTTTGGACGCTAAGGTCCAAAATTGGTGCTTAGGTCCATTCCTATACAGCAAAGTACACTTGACTGTCAGAAGCTGGGACTGGAGAACAAGTGTGTATCACTTGATAATTGCCCAGTTCTTCTCATCCCTCTGAAGAATTTGGCACTGGCCACTGTTAGAAGACAGGATACTGGGATAGATGGATCATTGGCCCAACTAAAGACAGTAAACTAGTGGTCATCTGAATATTCACAAACAATTAATGGTATGACTGAAGAAAAAATGCCACATTTATTGACAAAAATATTGATGAATCACTGAGCTGGTTGCATATTAGGGAAAATAAATATTTCGTGAAAGACCCAGCGCAGAAGATTCCTGGTTTTGATCTCCCATGAAGTTCATAGGCAACCCTAAACCACATCTGCACAAACCATGGCAGATGCAGAAACTTGCTGCACAAATGGAAAATTAAAGGCTCCACAGTGTGCGACTGTGGTCACCAGAACAGACCACGGAACATATAGCAACTCAATGCCCAATTAACAAATACAAAGGAGGCATCACAGTGATACACTCTGCTACTCCAGATGCAATTGTCTGACTTAACCGTCTAAATGTAAAATTATAGTTGTTGCTCTACATTTACAAAGATGAAGATTAGAGAAAATGATTGACCAATATTTTTTTGCCAAGAAATATAGTAAATTCACTATGGTGTATTTTCTGGCTTCTCTACTTTTGTTGTTCATGAGTATTTAAATGATCACTAGCTTTCTCTCTCCTTTCTAGCTTAGTCACCATACTTCTGTATTAAATTAAATATAATACCCACATATCTCCAGTTTTTGTGTGCAGCTTAGTAGCATCCTGAAATCTTGCAAAATATTGTTTCTAGGCTGTCCATTCTGAAGGTTTGTCAAAGATGAAGTTCTCTGGGGCACTGAAAAGTGGCATGTTGATGAGATCCTGCAATCTTTATTGCTTTGTTCCTTGTGGTTACAGTGTTGCTGTTTTACTTCTGTTCCGTTCTTAGTTTACTCCTGACACCATGTCATGCACTTCTGCACCAGAACAGTATAATAGAGTTTAGTATTCCATTCCTCTAATGGTCTCTATACACTGTTCTGTGGATAATTTGGGGGTTGTTTTAAAGATCCAAATCATTACATCTTACTCACTGAAACTGAAGTTAATAATGTATGCCATCATTTGAAATGGACTTCTTATAATTCTTTATCTGGTTTACAGCCTTTGTTTCCATTACCTGTTAAAATAAAGACAACTGGCAAAATACAATTAGAGCTCTTCCTGATCAGTTTGTTCATCTAGACTATCAGCTAACATCATATACAGACAAGATAAACAGGCAATTACCACAGAGAACACGTGCTAAACACAGTGATAATTAATAATGAATGAAACTGAGTTCACAACTACTTAAATACAATAGTTATTAATTATCATGTGGCTCCAAGCTATTTGTGTGTAGTGTATAATTTACAGTTCAGCATGATTTCAGCTGTATTCCCTAAGCCTCTGGTGCAATCTTTTGCATAACTTTAAACTTCCATATGTCAGCTGTGAGAGTTCATCTGGCATCAGCTCTGACTCTTTCCATTGTATTACCAAAAAATGCAATATTTTATTTATGTGGAAGAAATTATAACTCTTGCATACCAGCATACAGCAAATGCCAGAATTATAGCACACAACAGAATTAAAACTGGTTAGCAGAACTATTTTTGTCACCTGTAGTTTATAATCAGCATCCAGCTGCACAATAAGCAATGTGAAAGAAGCCAGCAATAGCGTACATACTGTACACATTTTAAATAATTCAGAGATCTGTTTTCATCACCAGGTGGCTTTACCAGCCAGCCTCCAGTAATTTAAACTCTTATTAACTTCATCATCACCCCATGGGAAAATTATATACACTGTATAACAGAAAAGAAAATACCTTTCATATTAAAGGTCACAAATGCCTATTTAAAAATTGTTTAAGAAGACATTGTTTCTGGGAAAAACAGTATCACTGTGCTCCTGCATACCCAGTGATGTTAGCCATGATCTCTCCTGTTAAGATGACCTTATTAATGATGATAAGTCATGCCAGAAATGTCCATGGTAACTACTACAGACCATATAATGACCTATCTGTTATAGAAATCCACTGATGACCATGACAGTTTGCCTTTAATTCAAATGTACATCTTCTGCCCAAAGTAATGTATACAATCAAATGTTGCCTTTTGGGAAATGCAGTTGTTCAACTAAAACATGTCATTGGATCGTTGGTCTTCTTGTAGTGTACCACAAATAAAAAGTCATCTGATTGTCATCATCAACTCTGGTCAATTAGGGTTCATTTGCTTAGAGTAATAATGGTGTGTATGGATGTGGATGTTTGACGAGGTGATATATGTAAATTTCTTATGGCTTTATTCTGTTTTTCCTGATTTTTGTGGTTTGAGTTGGATATTATTTGCTGTTAGTGACTTTACTGTTCTTTAACAAAGTTTTTTATGTTTGAATTTCCTTGGGGTTTTTTTTTATACAAAAACTGAAAGTGTAAAAAAGATGCAGAGGCTAATTCTAAGCATCAGAACTGTCAATAAAGGAAACTGAGTTCTTTCATATATGCTCTGCTTGCAAGTCTGTGTCTGCTAACTATCTCCAGGGTGAAGTTGGATCCTGAGGGACAGTGAGGAGTGTATCTCTGAAGGCTATTCTAAATTAAAGCCAGTTGCACCCATTACAGCAGATGAGGAAAATACCAATGCACATGGAAGTCCTGGCCACACTGTTTGGCCACAGATAGCAGGGATACTTAAGGAGTTGTTATGGAGTAGCTGTGAAATAAGGAGCTGTTAATCCTCCAGAATGTCTCCCTTCAGTGGATAAGTCTCTCATGGCTACTAATACCAGAATTAGTTCCAGCAGTGCAGTGCAAAGTTGCTCAAATTCAGGGGAGAACCCAGGCTTACATTTGGAAATTGTAGATTTATTAAATGTTTATTTTAAGCCATTAAAGTCTATCACTGTGCTCATTTTTTAGTGAATAGCAGCCACTTAGATCATACATACAAACATGAGTACAGCAAACTTGTAGCAATGGCTGTGGTGATAACTAACTCTGAGTGGCGGTGGGAGACAACTAATTCATGTGTTGGAGAGGCAGAGAAATAGCATCTAAATAATATAGCTTGGGCATGATTTATTTTCCACGTGATGAAAAATGCAGGCAAAGGTCGTGCCATTACTTTTGAAAGTCATCTGATGAGATTGGTCTTTGAAGGCATGTTGCTGATGAGGTAGGTATGAGCTATTCAGAAATAAGGCTCACTATTAGATAATTAAGATGGGACACCACATACCCTTTTGTTTCATAATGAATGAAACTGCTACCTGCCCACATCAATGGGTGGAAAATTTGGTGGGACCAGAGGTGATTGGGACAGCTCCAGTAGAAAGGAGGAGGAGATCACTTGCTGGAGGACAAAAAGGGGCCCTCGCCTCCAGAGGGTCTGTCCATTCTTTGGCCACTGGAGGAGGAGGAGGGAAGTTGATTGGTCTTATCCTCGTCTTCACTAATTTAAATTCTGGCCCAGGCCATCTGGAGCTTCTTTTCATTTTATTTCCACTCCCTGCTCCTTCCTTTCTCAACACAATGGTAGTTTTGGGGCTGTATCTTGCAAATGCCACAGGTCTGACAGTTAGTATGTTTGGGGGTCAGGAAGAAATTTTTCTTCCAGTTGGGGCCAGATTGGCAGAGGCCTGGTGTGTTTTTCGCCTTCCTCACATCATCTTGGATTACAGGTAGGTTAATTAGGACTAATTAATTAACTAATTTGTGGTAGTATTTGGTAAAGATGTTAGTTCACTGCAACTTGCAGTCTATGTCCAGTGTGGTTAAAAGGAATGGTTCCCAGTTGTTAATGAGCTAGAATTTTGCTAATGGGCCTTGAACTCATGGGACAGGGGGATACCCTGTAGCCTTCACAGGCTAAGGTCCCCCTTTAATGCCCTCTATCTCTGTCATGAGGGGAGAGCAGAAAGGGAAGTGGTAAGACTCAGAAGAGCAAGCTCAGTCCTATGGGGAGGCTGATGAGTACCTGTCCCAAGTTATGGGTTATATGGTAGGTGCCCTGTAATCCCCATACTGGAACCACTTAAAATGCCTGGTAGATGAGTAGGGGTGAAAGGGCAGAGCACCCTCCTGTGTTAAGTTTAATGAAGTTGCAGTCTGTTACTTAAAAATATATCCCTGTATTTGTCTTCATTCACCACTGTGGTCACCTCATACAGGAACACAGAAATATATATAGTGCGGGGTCGGGGGAGAATCAAAAGACACAGGAATTGCCATACTGAATAAGACCCATTAGCCATCTAGTTTAGCAAATAAAATGGCCCTAGCCCCATAGCTTAATTTTGCTTTTAATGTGCTTAGTCTTTATCACAGCTATGAAGCAAATATGTTGCTCTTGTCCACTATAAAAAGTGATACAGTAAGAGTGATATAACTTTTGTCTTGTGTCCGTTTCAGCAGCCTTTAAGATAGAAACATAAATATTGCAGCTGGAGAGAGAACCATTGGTCAATGCAGTCTAGATGCATGTTATTTATCAGGGGCAGTGTCCTGGGGTTGCTGGCCTCTTTAGGGGGAGACCAAGACCAGGCTACTTGTGACAGCTAATTTAAGAGGAACGAGCCTATCTAGGCAATCAATTTAATAACAGCCTGTTAGGGCTGAGCTTCAGGGAGATGCTCACAAAGAAAGAAACACTCCCCTAAGAGAGGAGCTCCCAGAGACCACAAGCCCCGAGGAGGAGGGCTGTGCAACCCCTGAGCCCAAGGGCAGAGACTTTATTTCATGTTTATTTGTATTTAATAAAGTAGAACCCCACCAATGGAATTTTGCCTTACACCCTTTCAGACTATGGGAGTTCTTAAGGGGCCAGGAGCAAAGGGAAACTGAGCCTGGGAGTGCCCGTAGCACCACACTACATCACCAGAGGGCAGGATAAGGAAAGAGTGTGTGTGCACGCCCACACACACACATACCAAATGCAGTCACCACAGTGGAATACTTTTATTTGCAGGAGTGTGCAAAAATACCATTTATTTGTCTTTCAGTGAGAGACACTGAAAGACTCTCTTCGCCTCTTGAAACAAATCTATGCAGTATAAAATGTTATTAAAAACTTTGCAGATAACAACAGTAATACAGAAATATCTCTTCTTTAAGTGTGTCAAGTCTTTCTACTTAAATGTTACAGCCTATTTATCCATCTATTGAACTGGGAATTATGAAGTGATCAGTCTCAAGATATCCTAATGTCCTCCCAGGTGCATATCAGTTATATTGGTCAGGTCATATTTATCATCCTTACAGTTCTGAAATTACTATCCCATGGTACAGTTGTTTTCACAATTTTACTTGACAAAAATTGCATTTATTATTTCTATTTGTCCTTAGGTCTTTTTTTTTCTTCAGTGCAGCTCTTTATTTGTTACTGTTAGGTTCTGCTTGTGTGAAATGCTCCTAAATTTTAGCCATTAAATGAAAACATAACAGTAGTGTTGCTACTTGAAACACAGTATAAACTTTTTCTTCAGTTTCAGTCTATAAAGGATCACATCCACTTTGAGTTCCAGGTTCTCATGAACCTAAAATCTCATGTCAAAACCCTGAGTCACACTTGTTTTCTCATTGAAACTATATACAATCATGCATTTTTTTTCCAAAATCATCAATCAATTCAGGTTCACTTGAAATTTGGCTCTGGTTTGTTCAAAAGTTATGTGGGGTTGTCATAAACAGATGGTTAAGGGTTAATGTCTCTTTTTCCTGTAAAGGAATAACTAGCAGTAAACCTGGAACACCTGACCAGAGGACCAGTCAGGAGACAAGATACTTTCAAATCTTGGTGGAGGGAAGCCTTTGTTTGTGCTTTTTGGGTTTTTCTTTGTTCTCTCTGGGTTCTGAGAGGGACCAGACATGTAAGCAGATATCTCCAAGTTTCTGAAACAACCTCTTCTGTTCAATTTAGTAAGTACCAGTTAGAAAGGCGGTTTAGTCTTTTAATTGTTTTCTTATTTTGCAAATGTGTATTTTGCTGGAAGGATTGTGTCTCTGTTTGCTGCAACTTGTATTTGTGCTGGGGGGAGGATTCTCTCTAGTGTCTATAAGCTGAAAGACCCTGTAACATTTTCCATCTTGATTTTACAGAGACAATTTTTACTTTTTTCTTTCTTTTATTAAAAGTTTTCCTTTTTAAAAACCTAATTTTTTTTATTCTTGTGTGAGACCCAAGGGGAGGGGGTCTGCACTCACCAGGGAATTGGTGGGAGAAAGGAAAAGCCTGATTTCTCTCTGTGTTAGGATTACTGTCTCTCTCTCAGGGAGAGTCTGGGAGGGGGAGAGAAGGGGGGAAGGTGAATTTCCTCTCTGTTTTAAGATTCAAGGAGTTAAATCACAGGGATCTCCCAGTGTTACCCAGGGAGGGGAGAATCTGGGAGGAAGAAAGGAGGGGAATGGTTTATTTCCCTTTGTTTTGAGATCCAAGGTGTTTGGGTCTTGGGGTCCCCAGGGAAGGGTTTGGGGGCCAGAAAGTACCCCAAAACACTATATTTTTGGGTGGTGGCAGCTCTACCATTTCTAAGCTAGTAATTAAGCTTAGGGGGGTTCATGCAGGTACCCCATCTTTTGGACACTAAGGTTCAGAGTGGGGGTTCATACCTTAACAGGGGTGAAACCCTGGTCTCATTGAAGTCAACAGGAATTTTGTCATTGACTGCAAAGAAGTCAAGATTTCATCCATAAAGCTTAGTGAATCTTTTGTTGAATATGGTGTGTGTTTCGGGTTTGTAATAAAACTTAGCCTCAGATGAGTTGTAAGTCATTTGAAGTTTCATTTTGAATATTTGACAGAAATGAGCAACTTTTAGATCTGGTGGAAATTTTTCAAGTTTTCATAATTGTCTGGGCACTTTTTCCCAAATTATCAAAAAAAATTCATGGAAAAATGTTCACCACTTTTTCAAGCAATGCATCAATTAACTGATCTCAGTTATTGTCAAGTAAAAGCAATAAACATTGAAATAAAAGAGAGGATAAAACTTCAGCCTTAAAATGGTCACAAAGATGGGCTGAGGATGTTGTTACCCCAACACAGGGCATTCATTAATTTGTTACAGGTTTGTAGGTCTCAGTAAGCATGTTTAAATACCATTTATAATCCCTGCAACTGAACCACCTCTGATCTACTTTTACAGAAACCTTTTTTTGGACTGTGGTTAGGCCATTGAACCTATAGACCATTTCATTTTAAACTTTGTACGTGTAGGCCTGTCCATTAGTGTCTTTCACAATAGTGGAATGTCCAATTCTCAGCCAAAGAATCTTTCTGTTATCTTCCCTCTCGTCTACACACTGTGCCTGCACCTCCACCTCCTCTTTCTCTCTAGTGAATGTATTACCAAAGCAGCCTCCACACTAGATGTAGTCTAGAGCAGTGGTTCTCAAACTTTTTTCATTTGCAGACTCCAACGAATTTTTATACGGAGGTGGGGACCTCTTTGGAAATTTTAGACATAGTTCTGTGGACCACAGGTTGAAAGCCACAATTCTAGGGTAACAGCAACCTTTCACAGACCACTTAGGTATAGTCTACTGACCCCCAGGGGTCCCCAAACCACAGGTTGAGTATCTCTGGTCTAGAGGTAACCAGCATTTACTCAGTTTCATAACCACTATTTTCCTCACATTTGTGATACAAGAAAAGTTTTCCTGTCACGAAAATGGTAAAAGTGCCAGCATCATTGAACAGCACAGAGGATAACATACTCGGAAGTGGACAGCTGCTTTGCTGTGGCTTAACTCCAGGGCCGCCCGGGGAGGCAGGGGCAAGTGGGGCAATTTGCCCCAGACCCCGGGCCTCACAGGGGCCCCCACAAGAATATAGTATTCTATAGTATTGCAACTTTTTTTTTATGGGACAAGCCCCTGAAATTGCTTTGCCCCAGGCCCCCTGAATCCTCTGGGCGTCCCTGCTTAGTTCGGTGCTATTCAGAAAAGGAAAGCCTTATCCTTGTTCAAACAGGCCACCAAAGTCATCTGGGTCAAAATCAGGATCAGTCCTAGAGTGACTTACCTGTTACATATGGAAATAAAGGATACGAGGAGTAGGGAGAAAAATCTGAATGGCAGCACACTAAGAGGTCTGCATGCTTGTCTCCAAAATGCACTTTCCTATTAACTGTAATGGGCTTTGAGTTAGGATGGAGATTTTTGGTGATCTCTTTGTACCTGAAAGTGTTCACGGATTCATTTGGAAAATTAGCAAGGCCTCAGTGATGCTATACCTTATAAACAGGAAAAATGTTGATGAAAACATTGTGAAAAGAAACTGGCAAGTTTTCCACAGTTATGCATAAGCAGATCCTATGGAAATAAAGAGACCCTTTTTGTATTAATATGAATATCTGTATCAGTCTCTGTGTAGTCCTCTGGAGGGAGATAGGGACTCATTAAAAAAAAAAGTGCTATGCCAAAGTTATATGAGTAAGTAAGAGCTACTTCAGCCTGGGAAATGTAATAATTACTAGTATTGCTGCTACTATTCATCTAGTGCCAACAATGTGCTACATGCTTTACAGTCCAGTATGAAATTAAGATCCCTGCCACAGGACCTTCAGCACTAAATAAATATAATGTATTTGGAGTTATTACTATAAACTAATTAAAATTAACTTAATAAATTAAATTGCAATACGTTCCCCAGGAGGAAATGAAGATCTCTACAGGTCCCTATATCACAGTGGAACACCAACCGGGGGTGTCAACCCTGTGGAATTCTGAGGTCTGAAGATTTTTTTTTCTTGTTAAGATTGTTGACAATTTATAAAGAAATGAACCAAATGAGCCAGTCAAGGGAGTGTGATGTTCCAAGATGTCATTATGTTAATTTTAAAATCTCCAGTAGTACCCATTGTCATTGGCTAATTTTACCTGTAAATGCTGATACAAGGATTTTAACAAGTATATCAGCAGGTAGTGTTCAAAAGAGTATTTGTACAGGATGAAATTTACTAAGATATGAAGATCCTGACAAAGCTCTCTTCATGGCTTATCTCCCTCCTTTCCCTTTATGGCATACAAGCTGTCCAAGGGGAGTCCAAACCTCCTACTTTTACAATGCACAGTTTGCATGTGGATCTCAATGCCACTCAATATTGTTCAGGCCAAGTGCTTGGCAGGAATTAAAAAAGGATTGGACGTGTACACAGATAGGCTTATTTAGAGTTACAATAGTAAATATTTTTTGAAAAAACAAACAAGAATTTTGGTATGGATATAAACCCTCAGGCATCAAAGCATAAACAATGTTTACTATTGGGGGGGCAAGGCTGTCCATTGCATTGTTTTGTGAACTTTCCTCTGAGACATCAAGGCGCTGCCTTCTATCAGTGATGGAATACTAAGGTAGAGGGGGCAGTGGTCTGATCCAATATGTCTGGTTTTTAACCTGTGGTCCGCAGACTCCTGGGGGTTCGCAGACTATGTCTCAGTTTTCCAAAGGGGGCTGCACCTCCATTCAACATTTTCTAGGGGGTCTGCAAATGAAAAAAGTTTGAAAACCACTGCAATAAGGCAATTCCTATGTTTTGACCTAACATGGAGGGAGGCTCCATCCTGGATGTAAATAGGCACTCAGATCTCATGGGGACGAATACCATATGAGAATCATAGATAACATTGACTGGTCTACAGGAAGGAGACCACTAAGTGTTGGATGATGAAGGAGCTGCTAAATCTAGCTTTACACAGATCAAGTGGTCATGCTCTATCCTACATAGGAGGTGCTGAGAGAATGCAGCTGCTATTCCAGCCCTCTAGCTTGACAATGGGTTGGATGCCATCCCTGCCAATTCTTGCTGTTGAGTACCCTGCAAACAACCCAATTCATTCAGGATGGGAGTGGAGTGATAATACTAGAAGGCTTTGTAATCTGATATATAGGGCTGAGGTAACTCATTACCTGACAGCCTTCTGCTTTATATAACAAAAAACGCTTTTGATCAGGTTGAATAGCTTTATTTCTTCTCAGCCCTTTATATGCTTGCTTTTGGACCAACTTGCATTAGTTATTTGAGATTAAGCTAAAAAACACACTTACCTTTGTGTATTTGCAACTAATTTTAACCAACCATTTAATCAAATTTGACAACATAATTTAATTTTAATTATTCTAGGTAAATATGGTGCAGTGTGGTATGGATTTTTAGTGCTGACAAGTCACTTGCAGAGAGTTCTGAAAACAAGGTCAATATATCAAGATATTAGTATTCTAAAATGGTATTGCTATGCAAAAATATTCAGTACATTTCAGATCCCGTTTGTCTCAATCATCTTTGTTATCAACAAATATCCAAGTGTAATGGTTCATTCAAAAATGTCTCTAAATCTTTAGCATCGATTCTTTATAAAATCTCAGCAATTAAAATTGTATGGGTGATTAGTTAGCCAAAATGCAATGCACAAAGTTTGCCACAAAGTATCAAAGCTAGCAGTCAAAAGCAAGAGTTCAGGGGACCCATGTCAAAACCCAGTGAAGTCAACAGATACTCCTATTAACTGCAGTGGACTTTGGATTAGCTCCATAATAAATTATCTGGAACACATCTAAGAGAAATATTGCATGATGGACTTATTATCTTCTGCTATTGGTTGTGCAAGGAAGATATCATATTATTATGTCTTTCCTATATGTCTCAGAGTGACTCAGATAATGTGATAGAACCTGGATAGAAAGACAGCTATAGAAGTTGCACTTAAAACATTTATTTGGTTTTAAAAGATTCCTCTAGTCTGTGAGAGTCCCTAAACTTTAAATAGGCAATTGATGGTCTCTAACTGATCAGTAGAAAAAAAATTAAGTGCACTCATTGTAGGTAGGTAGATGGAGTCCAGAATGGAAAACCATATTACCCCCCTCACATAGATGCTGTTGCAAACAATACCAAACATCCTGTTAAGTTAACCACAGATGACATATCAGGATCAGAAGCAAGTGTGAGTTCCTGGAAATGGCCCACATAATGTCAAATTCAATTCCATTGCTTTGGCTGTTACATATATATATTATATATTACTCTAGCATCCCCAGTGAAGAGGTGGCACATAAAACTTTGAGAAGTTGTATGTATGTATGTATATAAATATTTGTAGTAACTCACTTGGTTTGAGAATGTCACTTTCACTGTCAATTATACATAGTCATTACTGAAATGTAGATATAGCTAAATTGCTGTACTATGCAGCTGCTCATGTATTTTCTCTAATGGCCCAAGCGGTATAGGCAAGAAGGTTACACCTCCATTTCACAATATAACATTGTGGAAGAGAAATGTTAGCTGAGGAGTACATTCTTTTGCTTTGTTCTCTTTTTTTTTGTTACAGAGAGATGGAGATTTAACCTTGCTGCTTATGATGTTTGGCCATTAGAACAAACACCAGTAACAGCATAATGTAGCAATTTGAATATATCTATACTTCAGTAATGATTTTGTACAATAAATAATGAAAACTACATTCTTATAAACTAAATAACACCATATTCTTTCTCATTTTCTTTATAACCCAGGTATATGTTTGACAGAAAACGTTCATTGCTAATGTGTCATCTCAGTGTAGACTTAGTATTTACACATTTATTGTGTACAGGGACATAACCTCCCAAAGTTGGTTGCTTCTCCTCTGCACTGAGGGTGTTGATGGAATAATATATGCAGATATATTTGTAACAAAAAAATACTATTTCATACTTTTTGGATCATTCTGGCACCATCGTTAAAGTGAGCTCTGTTTTATATTTAAAGCAGGGATGCAGTCTCTGTTATGAAAAATACTTTGTGACTTATCCAAACTTAATGCACTAAATCTTTTACTACAGAATGAATATTCTGAGGTAAATCCATTAACTAATTCATAAGTAAAAATGAAATTAAAAATAGGTCCTTTGAGAAAAATGTATTGTATCCATGTTTTCTTTGTCCTGAATGATCTTAAAAACAAAATCACACAGATTCTCTAAATTTTCCATACAGTTAAAATTAATTGAATTTTTGCACATAGCTTACCTTTGAAGATATTATTCATAATGAACCTAAGTTATTAATGATTAGCTCCAATTATTAGGATCATATACGTTATAGATAAGGTGATATCAACGTCTCATGTAATTTTAACATCTCAGGTGACTCAGCCAATTACCATGCCTCTACAGCCAATTTACATGCAACAGTTCTACTACTTGTGATGAGTCAGTGTTTCGAAAGAGATTAGATGCATCATGAGTTCTTATTGGTAGAGTACTTGCCCTGACAATCACTGCTCTTCAAAGATTCCATGGCTGCATGCTAGCTTGGACATCAGTACTTGAAAGGCTCCCCATGGCACTGTTCCCACAGGTCCTCTGCACATCAAGGCAGCGCTGCCTGGTGATCTGAGGCAAGAGCACAAAGGGAACCCCTAAAGTGCAAAGCTATTGGACTCTGGGATTGGGCTCCCCTCCCTCCCACCTTTTTTTACATACCACTAGTCTCACTTACACAGTCCTTTAAACCAATAAATCAGTGCAGATTAAGAACAAAATTCACTAGCATGCTTTAGCTGCTTTTCACAGCTCTGTTGATGCTATGTAGAACCAGCTGAAATTTTTCGCAGGTTTTTTTTTTCATAGACAAAAATTATTTTTCATCCAAAAAAAAATCTTTTCACAAAAATTGGTGACACTCAATTTTTTTTTTATTTTTGTGAAATCTTCCATGATTTTTCCTCCTAGATTTTGAAAGTTATTTTGGAAAACAATTGTCAAAATGTTTCTTTAACCATATTCATATTGAAAATGTTTTTTGTTTAATAAACAATTTAAAAATGTTTTTGGTTTTAAAAAAAGAGTAAAAAATTCTGTTGTAGTGCAGAAAATTTCACAGAAATAGAGAAAATGAGTCAATTTTGAACACTGCAAACTGGAAACAACTTTGAAATTTCAGAAAGTTCCAGGACATTGTTTTTCTGTTGTTTTTTTTTTTCAATCAGGTCTAGTGCCAACCAACAAAGTAATGCAAACAAAGTGTCAAGCCAGCAGTGTCCAGTTACATATCTATCTTTCTCTCTTTACTGTACATTTGCCATAGTTATAAAAATACTTACATGCAGTGAATAAAGCAAGAAAAACTTACAGTACTAATAAATTCTGGTAATGCAATGCTCCTGCCCACATATATCAGAAAGAAATCCCAAATACGTGATAAAGCATACTGCAACCATCAGTGCAGAAAACTCATGCATCTTTTAACAGCTATTTATTTGAATTACAAAAGATTATTTGAAGATGGATTCATGGTGTTTACAATTAAGAACATAGGTGTATATTCATATTGTACAGTTTCATGTATACCAAGTGGTTATTCAAGTAGCTGCATTTAAATACAAAGTTTTTTAGTACCAGTTAATATATAACTTGTATACATACTTGAAAATGTGACTCTGTATTTCAGATTTAAAAGTACATTATTGCTGAGTATTACTAACAAATAGTAGGGGTGCTTGATGTAGTGCAGAAGTATATCTTGAGTCAAGGCTCTGTGTTCTCAGTGTCAAGCTGGAACTAAATTCTGTGCCATGTTTCTAGGTTCCACGAGACTTGGGTGTAGTGGACTAGAAAATCTGTGGCAACCCCACTAAAAATGTTAAATTATATAGTTTTAATGAATTAATTAGAGAAATGAATAATTCATTCAATATGTTAGAGCTATGTTGTTCCCTTTTGATACTAAATTCAATATATTTTACTGGGTCGTGACATTTTCATTTTTGATACATTAAAGGTTTGTAGATTGCTAACATATAATTGCATTCTAGAAATTGGGGAACACTGGAAGTTTGGCTAGCTAAATAGGGAGCTGATGGGGCTTTTGGCACCTGGGAAGGCATGAGAAGCAATTTTGGATTATAGAATAAGCACATTCACTCGATTTTTCTGCTAAGTGAAGTAATTTAAATGCCACCATTGTTAATGATCATCTTTACATTTCTGACTTAACAATCCATTGAAATGAATGGGGCAGATCACAAGACTCAGAGTTATTGCTTCCTGTTATCTGCAGACTCATTAAGACAATATTGCATTGGTTACCCTTAATTCACATTTTCAAGGTTATCTTGCAACTATAAGGGCTAGGGGCATACATTTTTTATGAAAGCTTGTATTCTGAAGCACAATTCTCCAGGGAAAAGTGGAATCTACAGCCCAAGTGGCAGAGGATCACGTGATATAATTTCTGCCATTGCTTTCAATAGCATTACAGGAGTCAGTGTTAAAGCAGAAGCTCTGCTTACCCATTGTCTTGTCCACCAAAATGTCACTTATCTCAATTGTTCCTAGCTGAACTAATCATACTATGTTATTTGTTTACTAATGGTCTAAGAATCTCAGGTTGGGGACTGCTGATTTAGACCAAAGAAGTGAAAACTGTAAGCAAGAAATACATCACAGTAAGAAAGCTGAAAGGTTCATTTAATAACAGATACCTGCCAGAGCACAGCCCCAGAAATATTATGACAACTTGCTCTTTTCAAAGCATGTTGAAAACCGACTTGCTGTGCCATTTTTCAAAGAAATGAGTATGTCAATCACTCCCCAGTTAGCTAACATAATCATAAAGCTCATATTCAAAGTATATTAACATAAAAGATTCTTAAACACTAAACAGAATGAAAACTCCTCAAATGTGAATTTAGAAGAAAATTCCTTCACGATATTTGCCCAAAATGGGCTTGATTCTGATCTAAATTTTACCCTGGTGTAACTCTATTGAATTCAGAGGAGTTTGTTCATGAATCACTTAGGAATAAAACCATTACTCAAGAGCCTCTCAAGTTATCAAGTTATTTGTAAATAACTCACTCAGATAACTACTCATAATTATGTTCTAAAATATAAACTTTGTGAAAAAATAAAACTATTCAACCCCCTCCTTCCTCTTTTGACATGCTCATCATTTTTGGTTTTGCTTTGTTTTAAAAAACTTGCCTTATGTTCTGAAACTCACCTTAGTCAGCCAACAGGTAAATTTTAAAAGAAATGCTTTAAGCTATTTTTGAATTATGAGAGGCTGAAAAATTACAGTTCCCCCTGTGTTTAAACAAACAAACATTGCCACACCTAGAAATGTTTTACTGAGGACTTTTAAGCAGAACTGTCCACCGAGATCAACATGGAGCTCTGTTTAAAAGTCCATGACGGGGTACATTTTATTATTTCATTACTCAGAAATGGCTGAACTGTAATACTGGAAGTGTAGCATGCAAATTGTCCTGGATAAGGAAGCAGGCTTTTGCTAAGTCTGAAAGCCATCTGTTAGAGATAACAAAAAGCAAGTTATGAATGTTTGAAAATTGCACACCAAGCATGCCTGGTGGAAAATTTCACCACAGCTGGGAGTGTACAGTTCTGCAGAGATGGACTTCACTTGACTGTGGAACTCTGAACATTTTGAATACGAAAAAGTAGTGAGCCTTTCTTCTTCCCATACAATTCCTATTCATTTTCCTGCCTTTCCTTTCTGTCCTGAGCTACTACTTATCTCCCCATGGCTTAAAGAGATGGAGCTATTGAGCCTGCAATGATAGCCAGGAGTAGCATGGAGGCATGTCCAGTAAACCACAGAAGTCCTGTTGTTTTGGACTGGCCATTAAGTTCATGTGACATTGTCATCATGGACAGAGATTTTAAGAGTTTTCTTTTCAATAAACAATTTTTTCTTGTTAGACGTATAAAAATGTCAAATTTTCAACATGCCTTAACACAGCCTCTATTTTTTCACATTTAATTTTTCATGCACCCTTAAAGATACTTAAACAGATAAGCATCTGATTTACAGATTCAGTCAGGTACTTGACTGTACAAGTGATAGTATCGAATCTGACGCTTGTCACTGCTATCCTTTGATACTCTGCCTCAAAGAATACAAAATAATGTAATCGAGCGCATCTTGGGATGTATGCTAAGCAATTTTAGCAATGTGACTATGTTTAAACTCTGACACTTCATAGTTGTGCAGTGTTTGGAACTATTTAAGTGTCTAGCTAGGATTTTGGCTTCCCTACCCTCCTTTATATTACAAGAAACTTAAGTCTAATGTTGTTCTGTTACAATATTTCGTTGATCCTTTGTATCTGTGCATCTGATTCAAAATCAGTTGCTGCATGTTCATTTTATAGGTAAACTTTGAACCAATTTATGCTTCATTCTAGGATTAAAGGTATAATATCTTTCACAGTATATGTAGTCCTGTGGACAAAATAAGACCCATAAGTAAAAATAGGTGTGATGGGCTGGATCACAGAAACCCCCTTGGGAACTGCCAACTGATGTGCCAAGCTATTTCTGCCCCTGCTTTCCTGCCCTAGCAGCTTGGGACTTCAGTGCCCTGCTTGGTTTGAGCCAGACCCACTAGCCTGCTGCAAACCCAGACCCAGGTCTGAACCAAGTCCCCTAACAGCTGTAGGCTTAAACTGAAAGAAGTGTTCCTGTCTTTAACACTCAGATGCCCAACTCCCAATGGGGTCCAAACACCAAATAAATCCGTTTTACCTTGTATAAAGCTTATACAGGGTAAACTCAAAAATTGTTCGCCCTCTATAACGCTGATAGAGAGATATGGACAGCTGTTTGCCTCCCCCCCCCCAGGTATTAATACATACTCTGGGTTAATTAATAAGTAAAAAGTGATTTTATTAAATACAGAAAGTGGGATTCAAGTGGTTCCAGGTAGTAACAGACAGAACAAAGTGAATTACCAAGCAAAATAAAATAGAACATGCAAGTCTATGTCTAATACAATAAGAAAAGTGAATACAGATAAAAACCTCATCCTCATTTAACTTAGAAAAATTCAAGCTAAAGAATTGGAGGATGTTGGGCAGGGCAGGGAAGAATCCAAAACAATTATTCAAGAGGAGGAGGAACTCTGGGAGACAGGGATGTAGAAAGAAAGATATGAATGACAGTGGATAGTAAGTGCTTGATTCATTGTCTGCTAAAGATAATGGAAAGATTGCCATTGGCTTTAGTGAGCTCTGGGTTAGGCTTTAAATTAGACATGAGTTTGCAATTGAATGTGGCAAACCTAAAAACCATCCCCATATTGAACTTTATACATAGAATAGGGATGTAACAGCTCCTTACATTATGGCTCTGTTATGACTGACCTGGGAATTTTTAGTCATACCTGGGCACTTTAATAACAGAAAAATGATGCTAATATAGAAGGAGATCAGAGAAGAGTAACAAAAATTACTAAGGATATGGAGGATTGGCTCATAAGGAAAAGTTTTAATTGAATACACCGAGCTTAGCTATAACATGACTGTGGGGGAAATATGTCCAGCTAAAAGTATTTGAAAGGTGTAAATATTACGGCAGGAGTAGACATTTTTTCAATAGTACAGAGGAGAAATGGTACAAAAATAGCAATGTGAAATCTAGGATGAGTATGAAGAAAATTTCTGCCATGTAAGGCTGTGGAACAGCCTCCCAATGGAAGAAGTGGAAACTCCACTTTTTGGCAAATTTAAAATTAGACTTGACAAAACCTTAGTGAAGAATCTTGCATTGAAAGAGAAAGGACCTAAAAACCTGACCTAAAATCCATTGGAATTAATGGGCATCTTTCTTTGTTATCCATAACATTGGGAGCTAACACTGGATTTAAAGAAACAACAGCGTTAATGATCCCAATTGTTGTTTTGTCAATTGTACTGAGATCTGATATGGGACAGATTTTGTCACATGCTCAGGGACAGATTTTCAAGTGCTCAGCTCTCAGCAGTTCTGACTGACATTTATGGCCAGATCTTCAAACCTCAGCAGTCAACATGATGAGGCCTTTTGAAAAGCTGGCCCCTTATTTTGATGCTTAAATGAGAATTGAGCTTTTCTGAAAATGTGTCCGTTAGCTAATGTTTAAAGGGACAGATAAATTTGTGAGAGGCAAAATGGTACTAAAGGAACTTCTAACACTTGGGACAGTGAGGTACAATATATTGAGTATTTCCATACACCTCTATTCCCCCAGCCTAAGTACCTTCCTTCTGTCCCTACTACTGCTACATCAGTCTATGGATGTGACAAAATCATTATCAGGACTGCAGATACAGACAATATGACTATTTCAGTGACTATTGTATCTGAAAGTGATGAGCTCTTGATTATTTTGGGCTGCAGGAAGAATGACGGGTACTTTGTGGCTTATAAAATAGCTGTAACCTGAGGCAAAGTAAAGGGCAAAGCTCTCACAGTTGTCATGTTTTAACAGGATGTGACAAAGTCTTGGCATGTACTGGGGGATGCAAAGGGGATGGCATGGGAAACATGGAATGTCTACCTTGCATTCACAGGAATCCCTTTTTGTCTTGTCATCACCAACAGCTGAATACTTGCCTGAAGGAAATTGAGTCATTTGTAGAAGGCCTTAGAGCACTTGGCAGTATCACTAAAGCAAGCAACACTCTTATCCAAGCATGGTAGATATCTCAAAATATCCAATATCCAATAATTATTCCACTAATCCCACTAGCTTTGCACCAACATATAGTGAGAGAAACACTACAGATCATGCTGGGTAAATCTGGAAACTAACTCCTGTCCCAGAAACAGAACTTCCAAGTCTACAGAGCTAGGAATGAAGGAAGGAATCAGCTGAGTGAAAGCCATTATGTAAAATTATTTAATCAGGGAAGGTATCCTATTACAAAGCTTTCCTTTGCAGATGTCAGAAGGCACCCAGAGGATGCTGCAAATACATCAAGGCCAATTTCAAGCGCATAGAGCTATGCTGCTCTTCAAGTAGCTGTATACCAGGAAGGCTAGATAGTAACCTGTTTGCAAGTGTGCAGATTCATTCTTGTAAGTTCACTGAGTCTGACATTATGAATGGAGTTTGTGGGTGTATTTAATGATCACTAGTGTATGAGTTAGATATATACAATGAACCAGATTCTCCATTTTGTCTGAGATCTGAATTTAAGTGAGTGTAGAGGGGGAGGGTAAGGTGCAAAAGAAAATCTCTCAGGAGATGTAGTACACAATCTGTCCCTCCATGTTTACAATTAATTAGTGATGAAGTTAATTTACTTTTCCTCAGAAATGTTTTCCTTCTTCCTAGGGAGTTAATTCATTGGGGCATGACTGACACATTATATCTTTCTACACCAGCATTTGAAATTGGCTTTGAACAAACATTTTAAAGGGTGTGCAATCAAAGGCTCTGATTCTGTGTAGACAAACAGACAGATAGCTAGATTCTCCTATCCCTTATGACTGATATTTCAGCAGGTGTTCAAAATGGATCAAGAGAACCAAGAGGACATGCTTTGTAGTGGGAGACCAGACAATAAGACCCAGTCTAAACCTGAAACTTAGGCTGACCTAGCTATGTTGCATAGGATAGGAAAAATTCACATCACTGAGAGACATAGTTAAGCCAACTTAAGTCCCAGTGTAGACACAGCTAGGTTGAAAGAAGAATACTTCCATTTACCTAGCTATTGCATCTCAAGGGGGTGGATTTACTACAGCAATGCAAATCCTCATCCTCCCCCATCCCCTAGTCTCTATAGCAAGTGTCTGTTACAGAGTTATGGCAGCACAGTTGCAATGCAGTAGCTGTGCTGCTGCAGTGCTTAAGAGTAGACGCCCCAAAGAAGGAGAACACTCCCTTTTCAGGCTCTGTGATGGTGCGGAAGAGTCAGCAGGTGTTAGCTCAGGGCTGCTGCAGCAAGATTTGTTGGATTTTTTTAAAACAAATGCTTCATTGTCTGTGGTACAATTGCCCAGGACAGACAGACGTGAGTGACAAGTATAACAGTACCATGAGACAATGCAAGAGGTTGATTCCTTTTCTTTTAGAGATCAACTCTCTTTCTCAATTCTTACAAGAAGCAGGCTTCAAATCTCAGATTTATTAAATGCACTTAGGGCCTAATTCACCATTCTATTGTGCCAGTTTTACACTGCTGTCACCTTACTGACATCAGGGCTCCAAAGTGTCTAGAGCAGGGATCAGAACTTGAGCACTGCGTGCACAACCGATTTGTCTTTCATGGCTATAAAAATGTGCCCTTTTCCCCTCTGTAAACTATAGGTAGAGAGCTGCTTTTTTATGATTTAGATTAAAATAACAGTTTGATCAAGAAATCTAAAGCTGTGTCCAGAGAGAGAATTTGGAATTTATGTCTAGACGAGAGGGTATTGATAGCAAATTATAGGAGAGAGAGGAAATGGAAGTGAATATGTGGTCAGCAAGGTACTAGGAGCAGCTAGGTATTTGGTAGAGGTACAAGAAGAGATAATGAAGAAACTTATTGACCATCTGTTACAAGGAGAAAAAGGTTCAGAAAGGTTAAAAGGCACTGAAATTGAAGCTGATGACAATGTAATTACTGAAAATGAAAATGGTTATGATTTTTATTGGCCTGGAGAAGAATTACATGAAAATTTTACTGCAGCTGCTGAATCTCAAAACACAGCTGACGAACAAAAGAGAGAGCAGCTGCCAAATGACCTTCCTGACAGCTACAGTACATTAAGCTACAGAGGAAGCATAGACTTTCCAAGACACTAAGCTTGTTGGATTGGCATTATCCTTGACTTTTAACCCTAATGACATTTTTCAAACTGGGGAGGGTCCATGGAAGTAGAACAATCATTTTGTTTTTATAATATGGAACAAAAAAAGTAAAGATATTTTATTTCCCCACCCTTTTCTCTCCATTTCCCTCAGACGTCCCCAGTTCCTGGCTGCAGCCCCAAGGTGCAGAGGCCAGGTAATGTTTGCCAGGAAGTGGAAGCTGACAGCACCAAAGGCATTCAGAAGCTGCTGGTACATTCTGGTGGACAAGACACCGGCAGGGGTGTCAGGAGACCTGGGTTCTAATGCTGGCTTATCACTTATATGTGACCTTGGTCAAGTTACTTCTTAATGCCTGTTGCCTCTCCTATCATTTGTCTGTATTGTCAATTTAGACTGTAGGCTCTTTGGGACAGAAACTCTGTGTGTGTGTGTGTGTGTGTGTGTATTTGTATAGTGCCTAGAAAAAATGGGGACCCAATTTCAGTTGGGGTCTTTAGGCACTACTGTATTATACACTATAATAATCTGTTATCTGGTGTCCCCTCCTCCAGGATTGGGAGTCAAACACTAGTAAGGCTGGCATCCTCAGTGATTGCAATTAATTTAGACCTGTTTTATAGCAGTTTTCTTGTGGCAAGAATCAGGCACTTTGAATTTTTTTCAATGTTTAAGTTTATTGTTTTGCCTTAATCTAAAAGAAAAGACTTTGGATTTTAAAATGTTTTATCTTAGAAAAATATATAAATAGGGTTGGTTAAAGAATCTCTAAAGAAATATTTTCTTTTGGGTAAAAAAGGTTCTGTGTCAAAATCAATGTTTTCGGCAGGAAAAGATTTTCTGTGAGGAGACTAAACAAAACATTTCATTTTGGGTTCCTAAATCTCCTACAGCAATATATTTGGTATTTTTTATGTGCTTGTGGACTGATACAAAATCAGTTTTACTACAGGAAACTGAGCTGTAGTGAGAGAATTGCTTATATTTGTTAACAATACCTTTCCATCATACTTTGACTAAGTTTAATATAATAAAGTTGTAGTCTGTGTAAAGAAGGAAGACAATACTAGCGTCTATTCAACAGGATTATCTTGCATAACCAGATATATTATAATTTATTCTAGCAATTCTCGAGCGGAAAATCCACCTCTTTTATTGAGGATTATTATAATTAAGAAGTGTCAGTGACAAATTGTCCTAGGTTAGACATCTAAAAACATATCCCCCTTTCCAGTGAAGCTCATAGTTTAATTATAAGATAACAGTCCAAAAATCTGCTTGTGAAAGCATGTGTTTCTATTAGAGAAGTGAAATCATTAGAGAAAACAAGATGAAAAGTTAATGTTGCAAGTGACATTGTGTTTCTAAAACTGCATTAAAGTCAAGTTTATGCTGAGTGACCATCCATATTTAGCGAGGTGTTCATTATAAGTACAACCTAGACATATACATTTATAGTTATCTTTTTGAAAAAAAGCAAAAGTTCATTGTTTTTAGACTATCATTTCTTCCTGTGAATACTGTTCTTGGCCTTAGGATAATTACCCCTTGCTTTGAATGGAACAGCCACAGGCACAATTGGACATATTCAGGAAACAATCAGATGTATATGAAGAAAGGACAAAACATATTTTGATTAGCTTGATGTCAGAAACTTAGCAATCTTCTCTTTTTTGTCTCAGTGAATTATTGACAGTCTCAGTGTATGAAGTCTATTCATGTCTTTAAATTAACCAAGGCTGAAATTTTATTGAGATTGGGAGAAGACAGCTCATTAACAGGAGGTCCTTTAGCTCCCATTTCCCAACAAGACTGCAGTCAACAATGGTACAACAGCTTGTGGGGCTTTGGGTCCTCCATACTGAGGAGGCATTGTTCTCTCAATCCAGTCTTTTGTTGGGTGCCTTCTTTTGACGTGCCCTGGGTGTAATCCAGACTGTGGAACCCCTGGGCCCCCTTTTCATCTCCTGGCCAGGCTGTCTCTTACACAGCTATGCCAGTGAACAGCAAACCCCTCCAGGATCTGTCCACTCAGCCATCAGCATGCAGATGCACACCCAGCAGTTACATGAAGGCTCTCCCAAGCCACTAATGAACTGCATACAAGGAGAAATTCCCCCAGCCTTGCACCCCAGAAATGTGGGTCTTACACTGCTCAAGACCTTCTTGATCAATGCAAGCTCATTAATTAGTTTGCCACTCCTTCAAAGGATAGTAGACATGCCCCAGCTCCTGTAATCTGAGCAGATCCTCCAAACATTTTAGACAAATCGACTGGTTTAGATTAAGCATCAAAATAAGTTTATTAGCTAGAGAAAGATTGATTTTAAGTGATTAAGTGGTATTGGCATAGAAGGTTAGAGTTGGTTACAAAAGGAAATAAAATAGCAAAACCGCAATCTAAATCCTGAACTTTATCAGGCTAATAATTCTAAAAGCAAGAGGATTTTTCTCAGCCAAAACTTTACAGCAGCTCATGCTAAATGGAATGCATTCCAGTTAGGTCCAGCCTCTCCCAAAATCTCAATGGAGATCTCTTTGTTTTCCAGATTATCTTGCTTCTTTGTGTAGAAATGTGGGGTGAAGAGACAGCCAAAGTGATGATGTTACTGTCCCTCATTTATACTTTTTCCCAGGTGCGGGAAAAATCTTTGCTGTGTCATGGGTTAGGCAGACGCTGTAGTACACATGCTCAAGCAACTGTCTGTTTACAGTTGCCCTGCTGGAGAACAGCAGATGATAGTCACTTAAGACTTGGCTGGGTGGTGGACACTCTTTTGTTTCTCTGAGGATCTAGTCCAGGGGTCAGCAACCTTTAAGAAGTTGTGTGCCGAGTCATTTATTCACTCTGATTTAAGGTTTCGTGTGCCAGTAATACATTTTAATGTTTTTAGAAGATCTTTCTGTAAGTCTACGTACAACAATAGTTTAGTTATATATTATAAAGTAAATAAGGTTTTCAAAATATTTAAGAAACTTCATTTAAAATTAAATTAAAATGCAGAGCCTCCCGAACTGGTGGTCAAGACCCTGGTAGTGGGAGTGCCACTGAAAATCAGCTCGCGTGCTGCCTTTGGCACGCGTGCCTTTGGTTGCCTACCCCTGATCTAGTCTATGGGCATCTCCCAGACTCTCAAAACATATAGCAAAATCTCATAACTTCATATTCAATGAAGATACATACATTTCAATAGAATATTGATGTTCAGCTGTTTGTAACTTTTCAAATTATATCTCACAAGGCATGCTTTGTACAAAACATATCATAATCATATAACAGTAGTGAATGTATGGGTACAGGTGGTTACATGGGGGTATATTATGTCACACTTCTGCAGCCAATACTGGTTTGGCTTGTCAGCCTGATCTTCTCTTGGAGCTTGATAACTGAAGTGAATAGCAAACCTCCCACTGACTTTAATGGTGCAGAATCAGGGTCTTGGTCTATTAGTCTGACCTTATATGCTGAACCATCTATAGACTGACTCAGTATAAAGTTGGGTTTTTCAAAAAGGGCTTTACCTCAGAAGGAAATAGCACCACAAGCTATTTAATTCAAGAGTCAGGCAGCATCTGATCCTCAAACTGTAAGGTCCTTAATCTTTTCTTTATAACTGTGTGTGAAGTATGATGCACACTATTGGTGCTATACAAGTAATAACAAAGAGGCAAAGTATGAAATTAAAAAAAAACTTTAATGTACAGGATGTGTTAAGCTTTATACAGAAAATTATACATCTAAAAGGTACGATTTAGGAAATGATGGTAAACCAATGGAAAGAAGATAGTGTCTATAGGAAAAACAAAAATAAAAATAAAGAAGAAAGCTCATTGTCATTAAAACTACTAAAATGAATGATAAATCAGACTCTAGTATGTCATTATTTTGAATTCTTTGTTCCATATAAAATAGCTTTTTATTCAGCTTGAAAATCAGTATTCTAAATTTCATAGAGATTTACGGCCATTTTTTAGAAAAACAACACTCAGAATGTATTCCCTTGACAAATGTGAAAACATTTCATGAATGTAATCAGTTGAACATCTTCAACAAAAGGCCTGTGGACACCTTCATCAAACATGATATTTATATATTATTATAGTGAAATCATAATGATAAAAAATATATCAAAATGTCAGAAAGAGAAATAATCCTGATTTAGTATAGTCTGCCTTCTTTACACAGACTAAGACATGCTTTATTATATTAAACTTAGTCAAGGTGTGACTGAAAGGTATTGTTAAAAAATATAAACAATTCTCTGAGTATAGCTGTTTCTTATAGAAAAACTCATTGGGTATCAGTCAACAACTATGTAAAAAACAGAACATATATTGCCACAGGAGAGTTAGGAACAAAGGGAATGGTTAGTTCAGATTCTCAGTGAGTGTAAATCAGTATAATTCCACTGACTTCAATGGAACTACATTAATCTAATCAACTGTGGATCCAACCCATTATTTTTTATGGCAATGTGTCTCTCTCAGTATTTCTATTACTCTCTTTAATTAACTGGCTTTCTCTGAATGGGAGGCTAGATTCATTTGTAGTGGATCTCTATGAGTGAAAATAGATTAATTCTGGAAGGCCTGTGAGTGTGTAAATTAATTCTGGAGAGGCTGTGTATGTATAAGTGTAGGTTAATTAATGGGATGGTCTCTGTGTATAAGAACATAAGAATGGCCATATTGGGTGTGATGAGTTGTACAAATCCGTCATTAGACAGGAAGGGGTTAAGAAGCAACTCTGGGCTCAGTAGGCCATGCCCCCTCACCCATGACAAGCATAATGGGGCTGGAGGTGGGGTTTAAAAGGCAGCTAGACAGTTCAGTTGGGTGCTGGCAGGCCAGGGAGAAGGATTTATTCTGGGAACTCCAGGACAGGAACTCACATCAAGCCAGGAAATGGACAAATCACAGATCCAAGGGACCAGGATCAGAGCAGGAAGCCCAGAAGGCAGCACCCCACAGGGACAGATGGCAGATGGCTGAGATGTAGAGGGAGGTAGGAAGTGACCCAGGGAAGCTGTCTTGAGGCTGATACAAGGCCCTGCAGAGTAAGTGGAGCCAAATCAGGGTTACTAGGGCCCTGGGTCAGAGCCTGCAGGAGAGGGTGGACCTGGGTTCCCCTACGCTGTCCCCTGGAGTGTATCCACTTTACTTTGCACTTATCAACATTGAATTTCATCTGCTATTTTGTTGCCCAGTCACCCAGTTTGTGAGATCCCTTTGTCACTCTTTGCAGTCAATTTGGACTTAACTATTTTAAATAATTTTGTATCATCTCCAAACTTTGCCACCTTACTGTTGACCCTTTATATGTTTGCCCCCTGTGTATGTATTGGGTAAGTTGATTAGTAGAGATAGCAGCAAAGAATCCTGTGGCACCTTATAGACTAACAGACGTTTTGGAGCATGAGCTTTCGTGGGTGAATACCCACTTCCTCAGATGCATGTAATGGAAATATCCAGGGGCAGGTATATATATGTGTGCTAGCAAGCAAGCTAGAGATAACGAGGTCAGTTCAATCAGGGAGGATGAGGCCCTGTTCTAGCAGTTGAGGTGTGAAAACCAAGAGAGGAGAAACTGGTTCTGTAATTGGCAAGCCATTCACAGTCTTTGTTCAATCCTGAGCTGATGGTGTCAAATTTGCAGATGAACTGAAGCTCAGCAGTTTCTCTTTGAAGTCTGGTCCTGAAGTTTTTTTGCTGCAGGATGGCCACCTTAAGGTCTGCTATAGTGTGGCCAGGGAGGTTGAAGTGCTCTCCTACAGGTTTTTGTATATTGCCATTCCTAATGTCTGATTTGTGTCCATTTATCCTTTTCCGTAGAGACTGTCCAGTTTGGCCGATGTACATAGCATAGATGTACAAGGGGCATTGCTGGCATATGATGGCGTATATTACATTGGTGGATGTGCAGGTGAATGAACCAGTGATGGTGTGGCTGATCTGGTTAGGTCCTGTGATGGTGTTGCTGGTGTAGATATGTGGGCAGAGTTGGCATCGAGGTTTGTTGCATGGATTGGTTCCTGAGCTAGAGTTATTATGGTGTGGTGTGCAGTTACTGGTGAGAATATGTTTCAGGTTGGCAGGTTGTCTGTGGGCAAGGATTGGCCTGCCACCCAAGGCCTGTGAAAGTGTGGGATCATTGTCCAGGATGGGTTGTAGATCCTTGATGATGCGTTGGAGGGGTTTTAGCTGGGGGCTGTATGTGATGGCCAGTGGAGTCCTGTTGGTTTCTCTCTTGGGTTTGTCTTGCAGTAGGAGGCTTCTGGGTACACGTCTGGCTCTGTTGATCTGTTTCCTTATTTCCTCGTGCGGGTATTGTAGTTTTGAGAATGCTTGGTGGAGGTTTTGTAGGTGTTTCATTCTCAAAACTACAATACCCGCACGAGGAAATAAGGAAACAGATCAACAGAGCCAGACGTGTACCCAGAAGCCTCCTACTGCAAGACAAACCCAAGAGAGAAACCAACAGGACTCCACTGGCCATCACATACAGCCCCCAGCTAAAACCCCTCCAACGCATCATCAAGGATCTACAACCCATCCTGGACAATGATCCCACACTTTCACAGGCCTTGGGTGGCAGGCCAATCCTTGCCCACAGACAACCTGCCAACCTGAAACATATTCTCACCAGTAACTGCACACCACACCATAATAACTCTAGCTCAGGAACCAATCCATGCAACAAACCTCGATGCCAACTCTGCCCACATATCTACACCAGCAACACCATCACAGGACCTAACCAGATCAGCCACACCATCACTGGTTCATTCACCTGCACATCCACCAATGTAATATATGCCATCATATGCCAGCAATGCCCCTCTGCTATGTACATCGGCCAAACTGGACAGTCTCTACGGAAAAGGATAAATGGACACAAATCAGACATTAGGAATGGCAATATACAAAAACCTGTAGGAGAGCACTTCAACCTCCCTGGCCACACTATAGCAGACCTTAAGGTGGCCATCCTGCAGCAAAAAAACTTCAGGACCAGACTTCAAAGAGAAACTGCTGAGCTTCAGTTCATCTGCAAATTTGACACCATCAGCTCAGGATTGAACAAAGACTGTGAATGGCTTGCCAATTACAGAACCAGTTTCTCCTCTCTTGGTTTTCACACCTCAACTGCTAGAACAGGGCCTCATCCTCCCTGATTGAACTGACCTCGTTATCTCTAGCTTGCTTGCTAGCACACATATATATACCTGCCCCTGGATATTTCCATTACATGCATCTGAGGAAGTGGGTATTCACCCACGAAAGCTCATGCTCCAAAACGTCTGTTAGTCTATAAGGTGCCACAGGATTCTTTGCTGCTTTTACAGATCCAGACTAACACGGCTACCCTCTGATAGTAGAGATAGGTCTCTGTGTATGTGCAGGCAGAACAACTCATTGGGAGGTAGAATTAGGAATTAGAGAACTTGACGGCAGTGTAGGGGCTTTCAGCTCCTCTCTCTGGGTGTGAGTATGTGTTCCAACAATAGAGGAGAGCATGACAGCTTCTACCCCACAGGGCTGGGGGCCCTTATGTCAGATTCTGGGTTCTAGGTGGTCAGGCCTGGTGGCTGGAGAAGTGATCAAAGCCAGACTTAGAGTTGGGACTGGGCTGAGGGCAGCACTGAAACCAACGTCCAGGGACAGGTCCTGTGTCAGAACCAGGGACAAGCCAAATCAGGACTGTAGTAAAAGTCAGGAAGCAGGCCAAGGTGTCAAAGCTGGGTTAGTCAGTCCAAGGTCTGGGGTTCAGGAGACAGATGCAGGGCTGGAGCAGGTCAAGAACAGGAACAGGGTCAGGGTTTGGCATGGACAAGGCTAAAGTGGGCTGGAACAAGGCTCAGGCAAGGGAAGGGGCAAAAACTGGAACTGAATCAAGAACAGGCTGGAAGCCTAGGGAGTTTGTAACACTGTAAGGCAGCAGGAGGGTTTCTGGCCCAGTAGTCTTGTTGTACAAACTAATTTGCAACTCTGGAGGGGTCAGTAAATACTTGTGCCTGGGGGTCATCTGACTTGGGCCCTGCTCAGGGATAGGTGGCTGCAGCATCCCAGAGTGATGAGTTACTGAAGGCTCTGTTGGAAGGGTAAGTCATGGCACCTATTATGTTCCCGAGGGAATGGGCAGGCACAAGCTCGTCCACATATAAAGGCCCCTCCCTCAGCCTAAGGAGAGGAGCTATAGGATCCAGGGCTCAAGTAATTTCAGGAGGCAACAAATGAGAAAGCAGGAATGGAGTGAGGGTCATGGGGTCAAAAGCAAGGAGAAAGAGGGGGCCAGAGAACCCCAGACAGCACCCACTGCTCCTCGAAGATATCCAGGGAGCCAGTGGACTTGGCCCAGAGGAATTCTGCCCAGAGACATGACTTCAGGGAGGATCAGAAATAGGCCCCACAGTTGCAGAGCACTTCCTCCTGGTATGGCAGACAGCCACCTTGGCCAGTGCCAGAAGGAGGTTGACAAGGAGGTCTCATAACTTTTGTGAGGCCATGGATAGAGCATAGAGTGGGAGGTGCAGGGAGAAGTGCAGCCAGAACCTGAGGAGAAGGTTCTGGAGGAGCTGGAAAAGGGACTGGAACCTGGTGCCCTCGAGTTATATGTGCACCAGGGTCTCCCTCACACTGCAGGTGGGGCAAGTGCTGGGGAGGGAGTGAACTGCAACAGGTATATGTCCGTGCTCATGGCTCTGTGAAGGAGCTGCCAACTAATATCCCCAGTGGCTCAGGGGACCAGGGTAGAATACAGACTGGCCCAATGGGGCTCCTGACCTTACAAAGGTGGTTGGCGGTCTGGCAAGTTGGTGTCAGGGCAGGACATATGAGTGAGAAAATGATGGGTATGGAGCATGAGGTAAGTCACAGCAGCTGAGTGTGCAGTCCTGGTCTTGCCTCAGACCCTATACCATCAGCCCATCAGTGGCCAGCCCTCACTGTAGCTGTATTGCTTCAAATCTGAGTTGTATGTAGTGTAGTTGTAGCCACATTGATCCCAAGATATAGAGACAAGGTGGGTGAGGTAATATATTTTATTGGACCAGCTTTGTTTAGTGAGAGAGACAAGCTTCTGAGCTTACACAGAACTCTTCTTCAGGTCTGGGAAAGGTACTCAGAGTGCAACAGCTAAATACAAGGTGGAACAGATTGTTTAGCATAAATAGTTAACACATTTCAAAGGAACTGTAAGGGTGAAGTGGCCCATTAACAGCTTTGCATCCATGGCTGAGGGGGGAAAGGGAAGAAAAAAGATGGGGGAAGGGAAGGATTTAGAGGGTTATAGATTATTTTAATAAGGCATAATTCCAGTGTCCCTATTCAGTCCATGATTTTTAGTGTCTAGCAAAGTTATGAAGTTAAGCTCTCTGGCTGGTCTTTTGAAGGCGTTGTGCAGGTTTCCTTTGAAGATGAGGATGGAGAAGTCAGATATACAGTGATCGATTTGTGAAAAGTGTTCACCTACAATCATGTGGAGTTTTTGTCTTTTATCACTTTTCTATGATAGCTCATTCAAGAGCATAGTGATTATCTTGTTTCACTCACATAGTTACTGGGGCATTTAATGGGTGAGGTACATCACATGTTGTGACAGGCACGTGTAGGACCCACAGATCTTGAAAGGTATGTTGCGGGAGGTGTTGATCACCATAGCAGTAGAGATATGTCTACAGGTTTTGCATTGGTTGTTCTGTCAGGGTCTCCAGCGAGGCAGTGTGGCACCCCTCCCCCTTAGGGAGGGTCAAGCCCCGTCAGTCATCCACGGGGGCGAGGCCGCTGGGCGGAAGTCCCGCCCTTCAAAGGGTCAGGCGGCTACCCGGAAGTATAAAAGCCGGGCCCCAGCCTTCAGTTGCGGCTCAGCCACCGGCAGAAGCAGACGTGCCCACCGCTGCTTGTGACTGGAAGGCTACCCAAGCCAGAGGTCGAGACCAGGAGCTGCCAGAGCCACCTCGCCCCTCCTACGACGAGGAGCCGCCAGAGCCGCCTCGCCCCTACTACGGCCCCGAGGAGCCCCCAGACCAGGTGTGGCCCGAATTCCCCGAAACTCTACCGGACCTGCTGCCCAGCCCGGATTGGGAGGAACCGATGGTCCTGGACATCTCCAGAACAGAGTTCCCGGACCAGGTAGGAATAGAGGGGGAATTAGGAAGTAGCCCAGGGGCAGCTGACTCCAGTCAGGCTGCAGAGCTCCCGTTGCCCATGTCAGTGTGTTGCGGTCAGGACCCCACTGACCACCAGTAGCGGTGACAACCGCTACCAGGGCGCCGGGCTGGAACGCAGAGGAGTGGGTGGGCCTGCGTTCCCCCTGCCACCCGTAACCGGGTGGCAGATTCCCCCTCTTCCCAGTCGGAGAGGCCTGTATCTGTTTAAACTGTGTTTGGTGCCCCGCCCGAACCAAGGGCTGGGCCCCCGCTGACCTTGCCACTGCTCGGCCCTGCTCCAAAGGGCCAGGGCTGTGTAGAACTGTGTTTGGTGCCCTGCCCGAACCAAGGGCTGGGCCCTCTTTGACTTTGTCACTGCTCTGACCTGCCGAAAGGCCAGACCAGACTGTAATTGCAGGGAAGACATCGAGGCCGGTGTGGCTCCCCTCCCCCTCAGGGAGGGTCAAGCCCCAGCGGAACCCATCTACAGAGTCTTGTGCCACTGTTGAGTGGGTGTGTCCTAGCCTGTGAGGAGCTTGCCTCTGATGATGAGCTTGGAGAGGTTGATGGGTTATTTGAAGGCCAGCAGAGGGGGTTCTGGAAAGATTTCTTTCAGGATGAGTACTTATTGAGTATGAGTTTTAATTGTTTAATGATACCCTATATGGGTTCCAGTCCAGGAAGGTAGGGCACAACTAGGAGGGTAATTGTTATAGGGTTTTCTTTTCCATATTGAAGCAGGTTCTCTCAAGGAATCTGGGTGGCCCATTGCATGATGTGATCTACTTCTCTGGTGGAGTGTCCTTGTTTGGTGAAGGTGCTTTTAAGTATCTTAAAATATATATCATATTTCTTAGTGTGTTTGGGGTGGTTCTTTGATCTGAGAAGGTCTGTGTGGTGATCTGTGTGTTTTTTATATAGTTGTCTGTAGGGTTTCATTGTTGAAGTTGATATTGGTGTCCAGGAAGTTTAATACTGGAGTGGAAGTGTTCTAACAAGAGTTTAATGGATGAGTGGTGATTGTTAAAGTTGTGGTGGAAATCTATGAGGGAATTTAGGTAATTTTTTCCAAAGTGATCCTGTAATAGTCCCTTGAAATATGTGTTAACTCCTTATGCAAAACAATCTGTTACACCATGTTTTTGGCTGTGACACTCCAAGTACATTCCCAGACTTGCAGAAGAGCTCTGTGCAAGCTCAGAAGCTTGTCTCCGTCACCAACTGAAGTTGGTCCAATAGAAGATATTACCTTAATGATGAAGTTTACCCCTACTTGAAAGCCCAAGGTAAGCTGCATTAGTGCAAATAGTGACTCTGCCTGTACTGGCACAGGTTGCACTAGGCACAGCTATGTTGATGGCTGTAATCAGGGCAAATCTCCAATCTAAACCAGGCCTAAATCAGTTCATACAAGTTAAAAATCCACTGTATTTTTGGCCTGCAGATGTTAACAGATATGCCTTCCTTGATTGCCCACAGTTATAGCTTAACAACCAGATTCCATTTTAGCATCATAGTGATTCATACCCTATATCTATGGTGAAAATGTAAATATGAAAATTAAATTTTGTGTTCAGTGCAAAATTTAAAGGACTTGGTCTTTGACTGTGTAAAAGTGAGTGAAAAACACGTTTGAACTCTCATCTGCTGTTCAATGAGGCGAAAAGGAACACAAAATGACAAACCAATGGACCATCAGAAGGTCGAGCCTGGACCCTAGGGTGAAATAAAGACAGATAAGAGGCCCTAGGACCCATTTCACAGATCAGTGAAGGAGGCTTGTCAGTAGCTTGATGACTCACTCCTTCACTAGCTGAATAGCATGGAGGAACAAAAAGTTTTTGTCAGTTTGGATTTCACACTACAAATGCATTTAGAGAATTGACAAGGGTCTAATTTATTCTGGAGTTTTTGCTGCTGCTGTTTGTCTTTGGGCTTTTATACGTGGTTAGGTAAGGTGCTTTATGGGTGGAGGGTTGATTTCTAAAGCACACTAATATGTAGACCATCAATTGGTCTGTGTAGACCCTGCTGTTGCACTGATGTGCTTTAATGCAGTACTGTTTCAAAAAGCCCTATATTAAAGTGCACCAGTAGGGTCTACATGGAGTAATTAATGTGCACCATGTTAGTGTGTTAAAAATTGCACTCCCATAGAGCACATTACCCATCCCCCAACACATAGCCAAGCATTCTGTTTTAAAACAAATCTCTGATTTTTGTGCTTTGATGCCGTATCTGTATTGTACAATAGTTACCATGAGCTGATCTTGCATTTCTTGCAGATCCAAAATTCCCAGACTACTGAGAGCTGGAGGAAGGGGGGGCACTAGCATCACCATCCAATTACAAGAGTCATAATCTTACTTAAGGGCATTACTGAGTGACAGGAGTGAGCCCAAGATACCTGGCGGATACCTGGCAGTCCTCTGCGAACCCAGTGGCATGACCCACACTGGCTCTGCCCCAAGCTCAGCAGTGGAACTGCATTGGTCTGTGCTTCAGTGAATGGCGAACCCAAAAGTCCATTTATAGTGTGGATCTGTGAGTTTACTACTCTGATTACCAAAATATGGCTTCTTAGTGAGGATCTTCTGGATTCTCTTTCTTAGTTCTTCCCATTGTGGAGGGCTGTTTCGTTTGTTGCTAGCCGAAGTGCAAAGCTTTGCTTTCATTGCTGAAAATGAGAATGGGGGGATGTTATGAGGTGACTAAAGCAAGGAGTTAAAGTCAAGCACTCATCTTTCCTTATAGTCTTCATATAAAAAATGGGTAGAGGTGAGGGACACCAAGTACTATTGAAAGTCAAGACACTGAAAACTAACAATTAAATAATCTTCTATACAATATATAATTAACCTTGTGGAATTAAATGCTAAATGATATGACTAAGGACAAAGAGCTTGTCTACATTATATGAGTAATGAGAACATCCACAATAATGTTAGATAGGACAAAAAAAAAACCTCCAGGCCATAAGCCAACCACTTCCTATTAAAGGTTAGGAAGAAACTTCTCCTCTAGGCAGGTTATTCCACAGCTGTCCATCACAGGGTTTGGTTTTTTTGTTGTTGTTTTTTGTTTTTTTTGCACTTTTCTCTGTGGTATCTGGAAGTGGCCATTGCTGGAAACAGGATATTGGACAACTGATCTGAACAGGATGATGAAATGATATGAAGGACAAGAGAGCTAAGGTGCTAATTTCTGAGATCCCTGCCAGTACTAAGAGCATATCTTTTCAAGATTAAATAAATCCTATGGCAGAATATATTTAATATCAGTAATGATAAAAATTTAAGGAATGGTATCATAGGATTTACCAATAAGTATTGCCCAGAAAGGCAGAGGATGTAGGATATTGACCACGCCCTTCCTACATGCGCTACAAAATATACAAGGATTAAAGTTGGATGCTTTGCCCAAGATTTCAGCATAAAAAAAATCCACTTTAGCCACAGCTAAATAGTTCATTCACATTTGTGCAGCACCTGAATTTCAACAAAATCTTTATTATGTCTTACAGTAAAAACTGAATATTTTAATAGCCAAAGGGAAGGCTGGTATTTTTATGTAAAGATGGAACTTAATTGTTTCCCCTTTTTTGTGCAACACCTAATCTTTAAAGGTCAACTTAGAAGAGAGGGTGGGAATTTTAAGTTGTGACAAATGACTTTCGTTTCTAATTTTTTTCCGCTTATAATTTGGCCTTCACTGAAAAGTGCAATTTTAAATCCAATTTAGTTTCTGCTATAAGAAAGAAAGAAAAGCTAAGCTGAACATAGGATTCTATATTACTAGATTAGTTTCAGTGATGTAAAGGGTTTTCAGTTACAGTCACCTTCAAAAACCATAGCCTGCTTTTGTTCTGTATTGTACTGATTTTGACACATAAATTATGGTGCTTTAAGATACTTTTGTGCAGGAAGTACTACTGAGATACCATTCCCAAACACAATTAAATGAAATCTATAATGCTTGTCTTTCTGAGGATAGTAATATCAGAATTCCTACTTCTTAGAGCTGAGCTAAGGATACAAATTATATATTATTTGAGTATTTATAAATCTACAAAATTATGTAGTATGGTATATTATAGGCATAATCAGCATGAGTTTGAGATACTGCATTCATCACAACTGACAAAGCTACAAGTGCATTCCACAGGTTAACCTAAATGAGTGCTGATGATTTATGCCACAACATAGCATTACATATTCTGCATATGCCACAGTAGTACAGATAATAAATATACGAGAGAATTTTGAGAGTTCTGAAATATATATATGTTAGAATAATTGTAGCATTGCTCCTCCTGTAAAGCCCTGGTTACTATGCCCTGATTACCATGAGATCAATGGTACAGAGGGAAAGAAAAAGTGAAAGCAATAAATGCAGGCCAGTCATTAAATTCACATAAAAAAGCTTTTAGATCATTTTAAAGTAAGGAATTTAAATTTTGTATAACAATTCTCATTAATTTGAAGTCCAACATTTTAGGCCTTATTTTGTCTAGAAGCAAATGCTGAGTTCCACTGGAAATCTCCCCTTTTCTATGTTTCACCTCTATACGATTGCAAAATAGCGGACTTCAAATGTGTGATATTTTTAGGTATAGAAAAGTTGTCAGTTTTTCAGGACATCTTGGACCTTGGGCCAATATAATCTGGGAGGGAATACTGTACGTTTGCTGAGAAGGAACATTGCTGTGGCAGGTTCGATTTAAAGAACAACAACAATAAAATGCATCTGTTTGAAACTGCTCAGCAGTTTGTGATGTTGAAATAAGTTCCTGGGAAAGGTACTTAGGGGCAGGTAAGAGAATCAGATGTATGATACATGTATATATTACAAATTTTATCCCAGAGATATATTATCTGAACCTATATGGCTTGTGAAATCATGTAATCAACATATATTTCATGCTCAGAATATGCCAAGAGAGCTATTCGAAAAACAATGGGATTTGCCCACCTTTTAGTCTTACGTGACGGCAAAAGACAACAGACAGATGAGCTAATCAATCATTGCTACTGAGCCCAGTCTCCTGGAACTTCTAGGATACTTTGTAATTGTGTTTTGACCCCTTGGTACCACCCCCTTGCTAAGATTCTTACGGGAAAAATGATGTGCCAATAAGGAGTGACATGAGATTCATCTTGTTTGACTGGTTAGGTCAGAATGACAAGTTGGGTCAATCTAAAGCAGTCTGTGATGGCGGGAAGAGAGATACTGACGGCTGTGGAATTACTTCCTAAAGGATAGGCAAAAAAAAAGCCAAAATAAACAAGCTTCATCTCATTCATTTGAAGAATGAGGAATATCACAACATAAATAGTTTTGTGATTGACCCTGAGATTCTAGAATCTAGAATAATGGCACTAGAAACACCACATGGAGACAGACAGATAGAAGCTCATATTCTGCACTGGAGTGAGTCCACTTTGTGCTACACCACCTGCATAAAACAACCCAAACATTGGGATAATTGATCATAGAAAAAACACTCCATCATAGTCAGAAAGCCAGGCCAGCCTCTGGTGGAATGCAGTCAACAGAATGGTTTGAGCACCATCTTGCCTTTGATGCCAGCAAAGGGACATGACTAGAACAAAAAGAGTCGGTCAGAGTTCCCTTATGCCTGGCTAATCCCCAGCTGCTGAATTAGATTTCTGGGGGTCCTTGGCTGGCAGTATAATGTGCAGCCCTCTGAAGGCTGCTCTAACACACTGAGGAACTGGACTGGCCCTGAATCATGGGAATTCAAAGACAAAACACATCCATGCATCCATTCACTCATTGCCCCCTCCCACTGCATCCACTAGCTAACTACTTCCATTTATGCAGCCATTCATCCCCCAACCTCTTCCAACACACATGGACGCATTCACATACATTCTTCTTATGTCCTGCTGAGGGGAGACCTTCAGAAATGAGGCCACCATAGTAGAGGCACAGTGGGTTCACAACTAATGGTAAATCCTGCTGTCTCATCTCGGATTTAAGGCCTGTTTTACTGGAGAGGCATTCCAGCCGTTTGTTTACATCACAGGAGGTGGAAGGGGATTGGCTGGCTAATGTTTCCCAACTTGGCCACTCGTTAGATCTGACTCTGTCCTGTCTGCCAGTTCATGAATTAATATTTTAAATGAGATTGGACCTGGTACTAGGCTCTATAGCACATCACTAGACACCTCTCCTCAGCTCAATATATTACCATTTGCCTTTGATTTATGGTTCATTCGCAATCCATGTGGACTGAGACTGAAAATGTTGCCCAGAGTGCATTAATGATAGTGTATTAGATTTATAGGCCACTTACTGTAGTTGAAAACAACTGAACTGTGAAATGATTACGTAAATAAAGAATGTACATAGGCTAGAGTGATAGTAATGGCAAATGGTTACTAAGCAGAAATAGGAGTACATTAAGTGGCGGGAATAAGGCTAAATGGCATGTTTGTGACACTTTGCAGGGCTATTTTCAGCATTAATATGTATAAACTGTATCTCTGAGCTTGGAATTTAGTCATGCTGAAGGTATGAATGGAAGATAAATGGTGCAAAAGGATCTCAGAGAAGCAAGGGTTGCAATATTATTAAATGTATCATAAAAATAATTAAAGCACTTAATTTTGGAAGGGCAAAATTGGAATGTAGGATCTACCATATAACTCAAATTCAGTAAAAACTGTTGGGGAAAATAAAAACAAAGAGGAAACTAAGAGCATTGAGCTATGTGCACAGATGTTGTGTTTAATAGCAAATAATAATAAATAATATAGGAATTAAAGGTGTGAAGAGTGACAACGTGATTTTACTGAATACTTCAAAGAAGGAAGACAATGGACGTGATGGGTCCCCATTGAATTCAGTGATGGCTTGGTTCCAATACAAATACTGAGAAAACCAAAACAGCATTTAAAGCAGTAAAAGAATAAGTAGCAAAGCCAGGATTCTCTTTTAATATTAAAAAAGGAGTAAGAGTTTAGGTAATGAGTGTAAGCATTAAACAAAGTGACAGTTGTGATAGATGTTTTTGAGGGCCTAAATTCATTTTGTCTCAGCATTCATACCTATATTTAGGCAATAAGAATTATACGATTATGACAAAATACTAGTCTCAAGTGAAATACATCCCAGAATTCTCAGAGATTCAGCAAAGGAAATACTGCAAAAGCCACAGAGGGCACCAGCCTGCATCCATTAGTGTCACTGGGGAACAATTCTCATTCACTTCCATGCAAACAGGATCAGACACTTAAGCCCAGATCCACAAAGGAATTTAGGCTCCTGATATCCATTGATTCCAGTACCTTTATGGATCTGGGCCTTTAGTGTTGATGGGTTAGTTCACTGAGCACAGTAGCACCATATTAGAAAGTCGCAGCATAGCTAATATGTCTCACTTATTTTATTTTGATTTCAAATCCATATCAATGGCTGCATGAAATAATATAGCTTGATGATATGGCAAAGTCACAGGAGGCCAGACTGTGATCCCCTTTCCTCATACTGGTGAGCAAGTGGCCGTATTGTCTTCAGTTACATAATTATATCTTCATTGGAATTGCTCGTGTGAGTAAGTGTTCACCAGTGGACGTAACATGTTCATGATCTGGTTAAATATGCTTCATGACTGAGGATCTGAACCTGCAATATGTTGATTCCCCTCATTGCCCATTAAATTCAATGGGAATTGAGGGGGTGAACACCTGTTAGGAGGCTCTTAGCACCCTGCATGATCAGTCCAAAGGGAATAAGCCTTTTAGCTTCAGTGACTTCTCCCAAGAGCCACCCAAAAGAACTTCATTAACACTCCCTCCATAGCAAAGTCCTGACAGCCCAATATATTTTGCAAACTTCTTCAGTTATCAGGGGTCATACAGAATAATGTAAATTAAACAGTCATAAAGAAACCAAAACCACCAAGGCAACTTCTTGGAAAATGGACTGTAATCCTAACAGAAAATGTCAGTGCAGTCTGTGCATTATAGTAGCTGATGCAACCTATAAGTTTGTTTTTTTTTGGTGTGTAGCTATTTCATTCATAGAATCATAGAATATTAGGGTTGGAAGAGACCTCAGAAGGTCATCTAGTCCAACCCCCTGCTCAAAGCAGGACCAACACCAACTAAATCATCCCAGCCAGGGCTTTGTCAAGCTGGGCCTTAAAAAACTCTAAGGCTGGAGATTCCACCACCTCCCTAGATAACCCATTCCAGTGCTTCACCACCCTTATTATGTATGCATTGTATAAAACCAGAAAGTAGGAAGTATGTTCCTGATGGTCCCCATACCATTTTTATAGTAGTATTAACACACAACTCTGGAAGAGAAATCTCACTGTAAAAGTACTTGACATTATTCTTTGTGCATTTTTTTTTTATTTTTTTGTATCTGCCATGAATTTTTTTTAAAATAACAAGTATTTTTAAATACTATATGAATTCAAAACAGCATGGATCAGTCTGCCCAATACCATCTACAACCACTGAGAAATGTCGTAAAAGTAATTTTTAGACTCAATATGGGGGTGAAAACATTTGAAAGGTAAGATTTATTTGTTTAGAAAACACAGATACGTCTTTTTGTCTGGCATGAATTTTTAGCTAGAATAATGTACAATAGATAAAGATAGAAAAGAAAAAATGTTTAACCTACAGTATTGCACTTTGCACTCAAAATAAATTGCTTCTTTAAAATGCGGTTGCATAATGTTTAATTTTAAATTCCAAGTCCTTCTCGAACAACTCCGCCAACACTATTTATTTTAGCAGAAACTGTCCATTAACTTTCAGAACATCTCTAGGAAACTAATCCCTGAGGAGGCTGAAATTCATGGGAATCTAACAAGTCTGCACCTTTATCCACTATCCACACACAGTGCTAGATGGGATTATGCAAAAGACTTCTATAAAAATAGTTTGGAGAATGCAGGCCCACAAACATTTGCAGAGTCTTTACAACCTAGACTATGTCTAAAATATTTTCTCATTCTATCTTCTCTTGCAGTACTTCAGACTTTTATCTTTTACATATGCACATCAGGTCTAGAGGCAATGTCATTGAAGGTTATGCTCTGACATAGATAGTAAGCAAAGGAAGAAGAGTAAATTTGAGGAAAGATAATACATTTAAGCTTCCTTATTAAACTTCTCTGTCCCTCTTTCTAAAAATATTTAGATTACTACAGATTTCAAAGGGTAATGGCCAATGACACATGTAACATACACTATTCAGAATCATTTTCAAGACTATGGAATTTAAACCTCCAGAAATACCTTTTGAATTATGTGTGCAAATATGTTAGTTTTGAAGAGGCATAATGCACCTAATTTGCCACATGCTAAAATGCAAAATATGCTGTTTATTTTGGTGACAATCTACTTCATCATTTTAATATTTGAACAATATCGTCAAATTTGTTGCATCTCAATAATAGTTTAATGAGGAACATCACCTCACCTCGGCTGAGATCTCAAAACAAAATGTTAATTACCCTAATAATTAACTATATTTTGACTAACAGCAATATAGGAATCTTTGCGCAGGAGTTTGATTCTCTAGCAAGATAAATTCACCGTGCCATTTCACTGCCTGTGAACAGCTTTAAAATAATTGTTTTGCTTTGGGGGGAGGATTTCAAAGCTGATGCCTGTTCCAGATATGTCTTGCAGTAAGTGCAGCAGCAAGGAGAAAAAAAGCAAATTTAAAATGATTTACAGTACCTGTAATCATTGTTCCTAAAATATACAGGGAGAATTCCCTTATAAATTGTTTTGTTTCAAATGGATTTTATTTAATATTTCAGAACAACTGTGCAATGTAGGTAACATGTCATGTACCCAAAATAAAGTTTAAGACTAAGATATTCAAAGCTGCCTAAAGGATTACGGTTACAATTAATAGGAACTGGGTATCAAAATCACCTAGATAGCTTTAAAAATCTCACCCTAATTGTATAAGCCTAATTTCCAAGTGCACTCATTTTTTCATCTGTTTCCTTGTAATTTTTCCTTCGTCCACTCTCCAAGTAACTCTGATTTATTAGGTCCTATTCAGGGATTAAAACAGGATTTTTCTGTTAAGCTTTCACTCAGGAGGGGCACATCAGTTCTTCTTTATATCCTAGGGGCTCAAAATATTCCCAGTAAAGCGTGTCATTCACAGCCTCAGCATGAATGATCTGATACTAGATATCAATTCCATATTTTTCTAATGGACTCTATGGAGAGATCAGTCTAAATCTGAGTCAAACCTAAGTGATCTAGGTTTCACTGTGCAGGCTCGTGGATGCCCTAAATGTCTGTGCAATAACACACCATGTAGCATTCGAATATTTCATCTAACAACAGTGTCAGTTTGTCCATTGCCACTGTACACCATGAATTCCTTCATTCCACCTCTGTGGATAAGCAAGTTTGTTTCAACTACAGAAGGGCAAAAAAATTGAAAAAATAAACTGACTTGGGTCAAATCAAATCCAAAAAATGTGAAAAATGTAGCTGATTTTTTTTTAATTGAACCCAACTCTGTTTGGGATCTAGAATATGCGATAGCCCACTGCTTAGGGTGCTCCTCCACCATGATGAAAACCCAAGTTCAGGTCTCCCACATTCTAGGTGAGTGCTCCCAATGGGCTAAGGGAGCTGTTTCCTCTGCTACCACCTGGCATCTAAGTCTATACCCTCCTTCTGTCCCCCCCCCCCAAAGGAAAAGTTTTGGCCAAACTATTCTGTAATTTAATGTCTAATTCAATAGTTTTAAGTTGACCAAAATGCATTTTTTGGTGAACAAGCTATTCACTCAATAAATTTTGCCAGCTTCTAGCTATTACAATACCTGGAGGCAGAAAAATTGGGTTACATAGATCTTTGCAGTAATCTCTCAAGGAGAGGCCTGAATAGGATGCCTAGCCAAAATATAATTGGGCCTGTCACAGAGTGGTCTGTCACAGACAGCTTGGGGAACCAGGGAGTTGATTTGTGAGAGGGTTAAAATAGCTGTTTGTGTAAAAGTTCCTCTGTGAATCAGGTTGCGGGGAAAAGCTCTGACTAACCAGAACCTACTATGAGGTGGAGCTAAGGAACTCTAGAGCCTACTCGATAGGGAAGGAGTTCACTCCATTTTAGGAATTCAGCTTAGGGAGAGGCTGGTGCCAACTATCAAGGGTTAATCTGTGCATGGGCACAGGCCTGATCCAGCCCAAGAGTCTTACTCTGTTTGGGATTTTTATCTTTGCTCAGGAGTTTGCTTGAGTTGAAGGAGCTCATTTCAGTCTGGACATTTTAGAGACTTTGCTAGGGGATGCAGCTGGATATTTTTTCTAATTTCATGTTGGAATGTATACGGTAGTAGTTCTTATGAAGCTGTTATTGGAATTTATTTATGGCATCTTAAATTAGAAATTGTGTATTTTTCAATATTCTGATAGATTGGTTTTCTGCTTTTTTATTTTAATTGTCATGAGGAGTCAAATATCCAATGCTTGCACGCAATGTCTGCTGTGTGACAAGGTCCAAAGTCAGCTTCATGTTGGCAAGATTGATGGTGGAAGCATTTGCCCAAAATTCAGATATTAAAGGATAGCATCAGCATGTGTGGAAGGGAGAATGGTTTGAACATGACTACTTCCTATGAAACCTGAATATTTTTACAGCTGATATAAAAGAAAATTCCATCTTAAACTGTTAAGATTGCAAAGTAATGCATTCAAAAGTCACAGTTAAGGTTTTCCATGCAACCTTAACTGTGGCCTGTAGTACATATGCATTACAATAAAGCAGGGGTTGGCAACCTTTCAGAAGTGGTGTGCCGAATCTTCATTTATTCACTCTAATTTAAGGTTTAACATGCCAGCAATACATTTTAACGTTTCTAGAAGTCTATAATATATAACTAAACTATTGTTGAATGAAAAGTAAATAAGGTTTTTAACATTTAAGAAGCTTCATTTAAAATTAAAGTAAAATGCAGAGTCCCCTGGACTGGTGGCCAGGACCTGGGCAGTGTGAGTGCCACTGAAAATCAGTTTGCGTGTGTCTTCGGCACCCATGCCATAGGTTGCCTACCCCTGTAATAAAGCCTTTCTTGGCAGGGTTTCATGCTATTCTACTGAAGTATTATATGACCTCTATCATTATAATAGGTTGTAATTCTTAATGTAGTAATCCTTATAACACCCCTGTGAGATAGGGAAGTACCATTATTCCTGTCTGACAAAGGGAGGAGTAAGGCACAGAGAGAGGAAGTGACTTGCCACGGTCAGACAGCAAGTCTGTGGTGAAGGGAGATTAATTCTTATCTCTCTTATCACAGGCAAGCATGCTAATGACTATATTATCCCTCTCCCTCTCTCCTCTGCCCCACCAAATATTTCTGCAAGATCAATGCCACATTTAAGGGGAAATTCACCCCATGCAGAGAGTTCACACAAGGTCTGTAGCCCGTTTAAGTGCCACATATTCTCAAAATCATGTGTTTTCTCTATGGAAACCTCCTTTATTTAAATTATTTTAAAATGTACTAGTTATAATTACTTTTACCATCACTTTTAAATGAATGAAACCTCCTGCATTTGTGCACAGGGGATCAACTCCATCCCACTCCATAGCCACAAAGGATCTCTTGGGAACAACAACCCACACCCTAGGAGAAGGTCAGGCACAGGTTGTTGCTGATGCTTTATAAGGCTGTAAGCCTACAAGCACACCAGTGTCATTTTACTCATGTGAGCATCCCATCAATTTCAATTTACACCTCTCAGACATCAAATGCCCTTTTGCGCAGAACTCCCTGAGAAACGGTGTATCTCTGATCTCTATCCCTGTTCCTTGATTTTTCTGCCCAGCACTATCAGCCCAGGTTATTCCACATCCACGCTTTGCTCCCACCCCGCAATCTGACACCATAGGACAGTTAGATGTGTCACACAGGAAGTTTTTGAATGACCCATGTGGTGGTTTATTGTTTCCTTCTCCTCTAGATGAGAGGATGGAAGATGTATTTGTAGAGAGAACTTTTTGCTAAGGGAAATTTCTGGCAGAGAGAAAGTTTTCACATTGGACAAGACAAAGCTGCATGGACGAAGAGTCATGCTGGTAATGCTGGTTGAGATTTAAAAGGACCTATCATATAGTCAAGCAGTAACTGACCTGTAACTTGTCTCCTGCTACGCAGAGTGATTGAGATGCGAATTTACATTGCGGGAAGGCTACTAAACTTGTTGGAGATCAAAGGGTCAACCCACACTGTAGGCCAAAATTTCTATTGAAATGGCAGATGCGGGGTGGAGATACCTCTATCCATGATGTGGAGTCAGGTGTCTGTCTCCTAGATGAGGTTGTTAATGCCTTTAATATTTCTTTCTCTTTGCGCAGACTAGCTCCAGTAGACCTTCCAAACTTGTCTGCACAGTATTGCTGTAAAAGTTTTGAAATTCTTTACTTTTTCTCACCTGTAATTTCTATATAAACATCTTTGTTTTTTTAATAGTCAATCCTGAACACGACTACTATAACTAGGAACACACTATTCGTGCCTGTCTCACAAAGGAGTTCTGGCTACCTGATTTCATTCCAAAATAAGTAATAGAGAGTAAGATAAGGTCTGTTGTGTGACTCGTCAAACGAGAGCAAGACCTCTTGATCAGAAGACCATCCCACCCCAGAGCTTGTCCTGGTAGAATTTAAGAATAGGCTGGATACCAAAAAGGGCATAAATCCAGGGCAAGGGCAGCTAAGCCTCATTGCAAGTAAGACCATTGCAATTAGTAAGCTGTGATTTTGTCCAAAATCTGCAAGTACAGATAAAACCATTGTTCCTCACATTATTCCAAAACTGCTAAAAATTCCCACTACTGTGAGCATGAACTAGGATTTTGAAATATCAAAATATATCTGTTTATTACTTGTTGGAATATTTATTATGAAGGCTTAGACTTGGTTTATTTTGCTCCTGTAACATATAAATTGTAGTCAGTTTGTGCATAGATTCCTTTGGGAGAAATATTTGCCACATCTTTGTATCATAAGAGTGCATGAATCCCCCAAGAAACCAAAACCCAGCTGCAGGAAGCTGAAAGCAATATTTATGTAAATCTAAATAAACATCATCCTACAGGAAGAGTGCGAAATCAATACCAAGAGATAATTCACCGAAGTCTGTACTGTCTCTTAAGATAGATAAGGATGAACTTACCTTACAGGCAATCATTGTGCACATTTTTTACGTTTTTTTTGGATTACTACTGAAATTTCATTATCATTTATTACTTTGTGTAATAATTTACCCAAGTTCTGTTTTATTATGTTCTGGTCACGCAGCTGAAAATCAATTTTTGAACTAAAATTTATGTGACTTGTAGTGTTCCTTGTGTTGTGAGTAATAATACTAAAAGTCCAGAGGCAAATGAGAAGAATAACTGTTTTAATCAAACTTAATTCAGTCTATACAAACAAGCTTCTTTAGTTCAAACTGATTCCAGGGGTATTTTACTTGCCAACGTTCCACAGCAGGGAATCAAATAGGAGCCATTACGCCACATGAATCTTTTATTGACAGATCTAATTCTGAGGCAGGACACTGACTACTAAGAGTTACCTGCTGACTACTGAGAGTTAATTATCCCTTCTGTGCATGACACATACACCACCTTCTACCGTGCTCTGAAACTATAAATTTCACGGCTGGACAAAAACCAGACTGCATGTGTGGGGAGGAACCAAAGTAAATGATACAAAGTGCTTTTTCAATGTATAGATTTATGGTAAATTATCTGGACACATCCTGGTAGGGTGAGGTAGTTCTGGTAGGGTGAGGTAGGGTTGATACAGTGACCCTGAACCCCTACCCACCTTCAGGCTACTTTGCACTACTGCACCAACCCAAAGTGGCCTTTAAATCTACTAGTCTGGACTTCTAGGAATCTCTCCAGGTATTGTAAAGTTGCTGTTAAAGCTTCTATCCCACCACCCTCACAGCAACTGGCACAGAGGGAATAGCCAGGGAACAGTGTATAGGCGAGGGTTCCCAAATTCTCCAGCTGCTGTTAATACAGGCTGTGCTAAACACAGAGCAGCCTCACGATCAGAAGAGGGCAAAAGGCTCTTTGGAATGCCATTCCTCTGTAGCACTGTGTCCTCCTCAGCCAAAGCTAAGGATCTAGCATAGTGCCTTGCATCTACACAGATGCCAAGGCCAGAAGGGATCATTATGATTATCTAGTCTGACCTCCTGCATAACACAGAATTTTGCCCAGAATCTAAAAACGGAGCCTGGTACAATTTCATGAATTTGTTCCATAACACACTTTCATTTGTGTCTTCATGGAAAACATTCGGAACTTCCCAATTACAGGCTGTCAGTCTGGACTCCACAGATCCCTCCGAGACATCCAAGTGGTTATTGAGCATCAGATTCTCACAAATCTTTAGAAGTTTCACATTTATTTCTCCTAAGTATGTCACAGGTATCAGGATTTTTTTTTGTTTTGCATTCCAGTGCTGAAATAATGGTGTGACATAAAGGCATGCTGGTAAGAAACTGTGCTTTACTTTCTGGCATCAGTCATCTGATTTGTGTCAAGATAAAAATGGTGAATACTCAGTATACCATGGGAGATGTAGTACAGCTGGGAAGCATAGGTCCTAGAGGAGAATGAGGACATGGGGCAAACAAACTACAACTCCCATGAGGCACTCTGGCAGCATCTCCAGAATAAATTATTTTGGTTTTCAGGCACTGGGTTTTTTTTTTCATTAATCAAAATTTTCTGCAGAAAGCAGACATTCTGTGAAAAAAATTGTTTCATGTACAACCCAATCTTATTCCAAACAAATTTCAATGGAATTTTTTAACCAGCCTTAGTTCATGAATATCCAAGTCACTTGACAAAAGTCAGTATCCACTAGTTACTGTTCATTTTACTACTAGAGTTAGTTATTCTATTATTGATTACAAATAAATTATTTATCCTTTATTCCTGTTTATGATTCATACTCCACCAATCCTAATTCATGCAAATTCATTCATTATTTGTAAGTCTCTGCCAAATGGTTATCATAGACAATTTTTAACCATCAATGGTTCACAGACTGTTCACTTTGACTATTCCCTATTCATTAGTTGTAATCTTACCTGTCCCATAAGTCATATGGTATTGTGTCTGCTTACTAACTGTCTAAAAAATGTTAGAAGAGGGGAATAATTAATAGCAGTAAAAAAAAAATTCCCTGTACCTGTAGTACAAATTTTCAAATGGATAATCATATTTCCTAAGATTCATGAACATTTTAGGATTTGCAAGCATTTCTGTGAATAAAGAATCAGTCAAATACTGGTGAATAAAGTAAAATATGACCCCTCCAAACCGACAGAAAATTCACTAAAAGGATTCACAAAATATTTTGAGTTTTTTGTGTTATTTAGTTGTACTTGTAATCAAGTTCCACTGTCCTTGACTTTTATGTGGGAAAAATTTGCTCTTGAATGAAAACTTTCTGATGTATATGCTAGATCACACACCAGATTTCTTTAGAAAACCTTGCAAGAGTGCCTGAATGACCATGTTCTAAAGAGGATGATCTCCACAATCTCGCCAACAATTTTCCCATCCCACACACTCAGGACACAAATCAGATATTAGGAATGGCAACATACAAAAACCTGTAGGAGAACACTTCAATCTCCCTGGACACACAATAGCAGATTTAAAGGTAGCCATTCTGCAGCAAAAAAACTTCAGGACCAGACTTCAAAGAGAAACTGCTGAGCTTCAGTTCATCTGCAAATTTGACACATCAGCTCAGCATTAAACAAAGACTGTGAATGGCTAGCCAACTACAAAAGCAGTTTCTTCTCCCTTTGTGTTCATACCTCTACTGCTAGAAGAGGGCTTCATCCTCCCTGATTGAACTAACCTCATTATCTCTAGCTTGATTCTTGCTTGCATATTTATACCTGCCTCTGGGAATTTCCACTACATGCATCCGATTAAGTGGGTATTCACCCACGAAAGCTCATGCTCCAATACATCCGTTAGTTTATAAGGTGCCACAGGACTCTTTGCTTCTACTTGGTTTCTTATTCACCAAAGGGAGATTTGAGTTCAATGCAAAATGTGTACCTAATTGTTGTTATTGGTCTGTTCTTTACCCCAACAGTTCCAGTTTTATGCCATGAAACCCTATAATGTTCTTTGGATAATGCCAGGGTGAGCCTGGAACTACTAAATGTAAAGGATAGGAGATTTGTGGTACTGTTTCCTATATAGGAGAACCTGTTTTCTATATGGGCCAAATATGAGCTTTTTGTGGGGTGAGGCTGTTGAAACTAGAAAATACTCTGCATAATTTTGGCTCAGTTTCATTACACTGACTGTTCACAAGGTACAGATAAGGATCTTAAAAAAAACACTTGCCTGAACAAAGATCTTCACATCATTTATAAACTGAGATTTGTATTTTAGAATAATTATAAATTAAAATAAGCTTTTCTGAGCCCCCTTCTGTTATCTTGCCAAAACGTGACCATCTCTTGGATGGAATGCGGTCATGTTGTTTCTGTTGCATACAACATGTCATATTTGATGTGGTGCATGTGAACACATGCCTCTGTTCTGGAAAAAGAAAAAAATAAACTGTGTATGCTATTGCCAGCAGGAATATTGTGCTATTACAGGACTATAATGGTGTGATTTTATGGTGGCGAAGGACAGAGTGTTGCTTACACAGGGAGCCAATAACATTCCACTTAATACAGCTCGAGGTTAACTTCTTGCCAAGCTGATTAATGTAGTCTACATAATTGACAGGAGATATTGAGAATGTATGTGAGGCTGAGAGTTTCCAAGTTCAAAGCTGAGTTTTGCTTTGCATTTTGACCTTTACTTAGGAGACCCTGCCCTGGGTAATCATTAGTCACTGAAATTCTCCTCAAATGCATTTTCAATTTCTCCCAATTACAAGATTGTTTTTAAAACGACTCGCCTAACAGCAAAACTGAAGTCAGCTTGATACTTATTGGCCCATGTAGTATCTGTTGCCAATTTCCTCATGTGTTCTCATGAGCAGAGTCTGGGGTTTTAACTGCTAATGGGGCCCAGCTATTGTTTTTTATGTTTATGATAGCTAAACTTTTCTCCATAGTATAAAAAAACCAGTGGGATATCTTTATATTGTCTAGCTTAGATTGTAAACTCTTTACACTCCATCTAGCCTTCCCTGTCCAGTTATGACTAGACATCATCTATCACTTAATACCAAAAATTAGTAAGTGAGGAAGTAAACACAAGATTTCTTTTTTCCCCAATATGCACTAGTTCCACGAGGAGAAAAATAGTAAACTTGTCATTGTCAGTGTGGTATTATTTCATATCTGACTTTTAGAAAAGAATATCAGTGTAATCAAACTAGGAAGACAAAAAAGTAAGTATTGAAAATGATGGAGAAACAAGGTAGCTAAGAAGTGGCCAGATGAGTGATCAGAAGATGACAGATTTGACACTCTGGAGACAGAAAGCTACCCCTCAAAACTAGGTTTAAAAATGATGACTCAGAAGACAAAGCTGGCAAGCTGTTTGCATTAAGGAAAAGCAGGATTGCTCCCAGAACTCATGCTAACAGAGAGCAAAATCTAAAATGAGTTGGCAAAAGGACATTTACACAACTTTATGAAGCAGTAAGGACAAATTCTTGAATCCCATTTAAAGGTGAACTGCAAAAGAATAAAAAGTTGTGTTTGTGCCCTTTTTCGTTCCTTTAGGCTGTATAAAGAAGGTTTTAATTTTCCCTCCAAAACCATGGTGGGGGCTATTTTGCCATTTGACTGACATTTACATAATCTCTTTGAAAAGTATGCTTTGAAAAGCACTGAGGTGATTTTTCCTGATTTAGTGATATGATCCCAACTGGCCAGGTTTGATGTTTTGCTACTCCTGGGAAATACCTTTTCACATTTATGATCAATCATTTCCATCTGGTACTCATACAGTTCCACAGACATAAATATTAACCGACGTCACACTAACACCCGCCTTTATCTCACAGGAAAATTGTCCTTATAGCAAGAAGTGCATCTTCCTCTTACCATGGAATTTAGTTAATAAAAAAGAGATCTGGTCACTCTTTTTTCAGTATGTTGTTAAAATTATAATTTGCTTGCATGTCACTTGTGAAATTGGTCTTTTTAATACCCAGAATGACTGCAACATTTAAACATCTAGAATTTACGAGTTTTATACCTGTCCTTTCTCCAGGCTTCAACACTGGAGTTTAGGGAGCAAATGAATATAAATCCAGATTGTTTGTGCTCTTTATTTTCTTCAATACTAATCTGTCTTTGAATAGATAAAATAAAATAAATTTATTTCCCTGAAAAACATGAGTGGGGAATCTGTAAAGTAAAAAAAAAAAAAGGCAGAACATAAAATGTTGTAAAATATGAAGAAACAATTATAACTGTGCCATGGAAATCTGAAAAAATAGATTATAAAAATATAAATGTTAGTGCACTGTCAGTGTGAAAATAAACAGGAATTTCTAATGAGAAAAAGACAGCAGAATCCCATTACAAATGACTGAAGGACTAATTATTCTGGTGTGTGAGGTTTGGGTGCTTGGTTTGTTGTTTTGTGTTAGAGCAATTTGAAATGTGGATAAGCATGACCTAAGAGGGTCTTTTTTTCCAAGGTGGTATGTGTGGAAATGTGAGATAGCGTGGAGAACTAATCATTACATGCAAAGTTTTGAAAATCTCTACAGACTCAAGTTTAATTAGAACTGCATAAAACCATGTTGCTTGGAATAAAAAATGAACAATTCTACCAACTGCAACTTTAGCTGATTAATAAATTATATCCTTTACAATTTCTTACTGTGATCTTTTAGTAAATATCTGCACCCCTGCATTTGATGTATTTTCCTGTGTCTGCAGTCCAGGTTGTTTATTTTTCAGTGTCAAAGATGAGCTACATCATCACCTTGGAGCCTGGGGCACATACCTGTTTGTTCATGTAGTTGGTATCACCGCCTCCTGATGGGACTACATCATTCCTCATCTTTTCAAAAAGGGAAGATGTTGACTTGTACCTTACTCCACTAATCCAGCTGGTAGCTTTTCCAATTTACTGTTAGAGGACAGACTGGAAGTACATGCTTACTACAATGTGCATCTTTCTCTAGTTGCCTGCTTCATGCTTTCTTACCTGTTCAGTCTGAAGGTTCAGAAATCTGAGGATTTTATACAGTGACTTAAGTAGCTTATACATAGACGAGCACAAGTTTATGCAGGTACTATGAGAGTACACTAGTTCTTTTTAATTACCAGAAGGAGCAGCAGCCAAGTAAGATCCTATATAGCTATTACTATGTTTTACAAAGACTCTTCCATAGAGCGTTCATTATGCCATCCCAAAGAGAAGATCATGCATGTGAACTAGAGCCTGTTGCACTGGGACCTTGAAACAGCAGTGCATAAAGCTGCCTATGCCTACTGGCAATGAATGAAGAAGTCCTATGATGAAATCAGGCATACTCCCATGACATGGTGATGGAGGAAGATCAGAATACATGCAGGGTTGGGAAAGCAGAAGAAAAATCAGCAATGCTGTCCATTCTTAATCACAACTGAATAATGACCCTAGCACATCAAGCAGTCCAGAGTTATTAGGCCAAGCGCTTGTGGGGAGTGCAGAGGCTGCAACCAAGTTAATTCCTTTCTGTGACAATTCACTAAAAAGGGATCAGAAGACATGATAATTAGGTGGCGTCCTAGCTCTACCCCTTTGCATACCAGCAGCGTGAAGGCATACCTCATAAAAGATGGGTGCAAATCATTCTCCCTGTAAATCCAACTGGGGAGCTCCAGGAGGCATAGCACCTCTGTGCCTGGCTCTTACTGCAGTTGTACACTGCACTTATGATGGGTGGTGCCAGAAAGGTGTGATCTAGCTCTGAATGAGGCAGGGGCCCATGGGAAAAAATATCAAGTGCTGATATAATTGAAGACTATTTTGTAATACATATGCACAAGGAGGCAGAATGAGCATATTTTAATGAATAAGCATTGGAGTACTGCCACATGGATCTTCACAGAGCATATGCCACGTGCACATACACATTAACTGGAAAATGTCACTCAATTTTTCTTGTGTATACCTGAGGAAAAGCTGTAGATTATTGTAAATGAAAATCTGTTTATTGAATGAGAAATTTGTGGAGCTGATCAGAAAAATGGGATTTGACTACAATACTTTTCCTGGGGAAAATCCCCTTTTAAAACTTGCTTGTTGAGAAATTCTTTTTTTTTCTGCACAAAACATCAAAAATGCAGCAAAATAGTAGGTTTTCTCCCACTTTCCCACACTTTCTCACTCTTTCCAGTTGTAATACATTGTGCTTGCATTGTACCATCATATCTTAAGATGCCAAGATTGGTGTAATGGCATAATTCTAAGCCACTTTTACCAATGGAATCTTATAAACAATGCTAAAATGTGTTATACCACTGTCAGCAGCTGAGCACAAATTAATGTGTGTTCTCATTACAGATGCCAAAAATATGACATATATAGAGGATGTTGTTGTATTGGACATATTCACATGTTCTATCCAAAGGTTCTGGCTGTAGTAACTACTGATAGCAATATATTGAGATATTATCAATTTGTTATAATGCCATCTATTCAGGGAACAAATAATTGTGCTTATTAATATGAACATATACTGGCATTCTTCTGAAACTATATTATGTCAACTAATTTAAAGGAACAAAAGCAAAGCTAGATTTTGACATTACAAATGGTCTCGCAGCCAGTCAGGCATTTATTTAAAATTAGATAAAATCTCATCACTGTTTCACTAGACTCGCAAGTTTTAGATGTTGTGTCCTAAAACCCCATCTCTGAAAATCTGGTCCCGGCTGATGATCTTGGGAAGTTCATACTTCATACCAAAAGCTTGAGTTCCTTTGATATCAGTTCAACAACAACTAACTTAGTGACATCTGTAAATATAGGGAACACCAAGAGATTTTGATATGGTACTGGCGTTAACTATGTTACAGATAAATCTTGTCAAGAACCTTTCAGGTAATTCTTTGGGGAAAGAAGCATGGGGGAGATGGGGTATCAAATAAAAGGCAAGGTTTACATTGTGATCCAACTCAAAAGTGCAAAGCAAAACTGAGTGAACATACAACTAGATCTGTATGAACCACTGGATTTTTTTTTTTTTGGTTCAATGGCCAAACTGAAAAATTATTTTTAATTATTTGGTGACAACATTTTTTGTAAATTTGTTGTTTTGGGGTTTTTTCGGACATAAGTTCACAGAATGCATTTTTCTGTGGAAAAAAATGTTTTGTCTGGAAATTCTGTCCAGCCCTACTTAGAGCCAGCCCCAACTTCAGCTCAACTCCAACTTGAACAGACTGGCAGTCTTTCTACTGACTTTAATGAGAGCTGAATCAGGGCATCAACTACCACTGTGATGGGCTTTAAATAAAATCTTAAGCTGTATAGCTAGTATGAGCTGTAAGCTAATAGATAGATTTGTGATAAACTTCTTTATTAAAATACATCAGAGTCAAGTGAGATAATGAGCATCTATTTTTGTGCCTGAATTATATCAGAAAAGCAATCTACTTGCTCTCCACTCTTTTTTCCATGTTTTGAATGTTTACAATATACAGTGCTCATTATAGATTAGCAGTATGCTAGGAATTAAGCATGTGTTACACACAGACAGATGTTATTTTATAGAGTGTCATTCAGTATAATGGTACTGGGTTTTAGCACTTAGACTCTATCCCAATTACCCATTACCTGCTTCTGTACTTGGGGAGCAAAAAAATATCTACTATGTACTGGACCAATTATTTGAGGAGCTATGATTCCAAAACTTGCTGTGGTGGGAGGTTTATCCACAAGCAGTAACATCTATTTTAAACACAAACTTTTGGCCAAATTAGTAATAATTGGTGACAGCTCTGAATCTTTTAACTGAGCAGGGATGCCCCATGTCATCCTTTTTGGTAACTCCATCCTTGAGGCTCATGCAGTTTTGCATAAATTCCTATACAAACATACAAGATATTAAAAATGATAACAGAGCAGAAAGGTGAAAGCTATTCTGATTATATGGGTAGTGGTTATTTTTTCGCAGCTCTTGTGCTGCCTGCAATGTCAGTTGTTCCTGTGCCACATGTTGTCCAAACATACAGACAACCCTTGCATTCAACACATTTCCTGCCTTGATTTTGCACTCAGTGCTATAGAAGCAAACAACAGTTCTGTGCCTTTTTCATACAGCACACCAACCGACTAAGTATACATACACACACACAGACACCAATTTAACCCCATTTTGGATAAAATAACTAACCACCAGGAGCTATGAAGGGATCTAACATTCAGTGTTTTAGGCCAGGTTGCCATCACTAAAATGATGATTACTCTGCCTATATCCAGTCGAGACACTACATACAGCTGCACAGTAGGTTCTCTGGAAAATGTAATGGCATTTATAATCAGATTTATAATGAAAAGCAAATGATCCTGGATATAGTGAGTAATCTAAGCAAGGTGGAGGGTAGTCCATGGAAATATTAAGCCTTCTGGGGAAAGGGCTGGGTCAGGATTAGGCTCAGTTTCTGCATATATACCCATCACAACAGATCTACAATTCTGGGACCTTGCTCATGGCACATGAACAGGAGGGAACTTCCATAGTCCCTTTAAAGTTCTTACCTTGAGCCACCCCAACAGAACAACCATGGCACTCCCTAGTGCTTCAAAGATTCAGTTCCATTCGAACAATGAATAACAATGGAGCTCTTCCTGGTCATGCTGCTGTCACAGCAGTGCTGAACTTCCGGCTCTATTGAGCAGAACTTCGTTGAAAACTAGCTGTTTCCACAGATTTAATATCTTTTCCTGGTGCCTGTAACTGAGTGAATGCCTCTTATTAATCAATAAAACTGTATTTTTCTCTGTGGTGTCGCCGAAGGTTGTTTTGGTGCCAGAAAAAAGTAAAGGTCTAGTCCATGAGGGGCTCTCCTTTGTCTGTGTGGGTTTTTAAAGCCAATTTGATTGTACTTTTGTTCTCTGGGGCCTTTTAAAAACTCTGACAGATCCAAGATGTTAAAGAGGTAGCCCACTAGCTTCAAGTACTGTCTCAAATGCAGCCGATTACGAGCTGTAGTCAGATGTCCATGTATATTACATAACAGCTTCATTAAATCTACAAATTTATGAACAATGCTGCATATTCTTATATGCCAATAGATGGAGTTCTTTATATTAGCTGTCCACAGATATGAAGCTATACCTATCTAATAACAGAGCCATTTATATCCTTTGCTGAAAAAGAATAGACTATTGTACACTTTGAGGCAGGATCTTGTATTGTTTATCTGCAGGATTTATAGCCAGATGTTGCCACAGACCTATAAGTACAGGGGTAACATCTGGGAATGAGCACCTGAAATATAGTGTCCTCTCCAGTGCTTTCCATAAAGCTAGACTGAAAGTTCATGGAGGTTACACTTAAAGCTATCCAGATGGGAGCATTTCAGATGGTGTGAAGACTGCATCAGCATTTATTTCATTGAGTCAGTTCCAACCGAATAGGCTCAGCGGCACCTGCAGGATGGACAGCCACATCAGAAGATAGGTTGGTTCAAGGCTTCACTATCCTTGGTGCATCGATCCTGGCAGTGCTCATCTCTAAACTGTAGTCATATTTGTCAAAACATATCTCATCCTTCTGATCAACTGCATTTTATTCTCATACATTCATGTAAGGATAGAATTTATTAACTAAGGGCAGAGTACAACAGCATTCTCCAGGAATAGGAATTGGTTGCACTCTCCAGGGAGCAAATCCTCAGAAAAGGGAAGAAGAAGGATGAAGTGAGGGCTAGTACCTTTCAATGACAGTGGCCAGTATCATATGCTTCAAAGAAAGATCAAGAAATCCTGCAGTAGGCAGTTATGGGATAGTTATGTCCTAACACCCAACAGTAGAGGTTGGCTTGAATCCTGCAGCCTGAGGGTGTATATCGCTTTCAAAAATATTGTTTAGCCTTTTAAAATTTACTGTTTATACATTCATGCACAGTGAGCAGCACCAGGAAAGATACCATCACTCCTCATCATCCCCTTGGAAGCAGTGCCATTCTGTATTGCCCCTTCCACAGGAATTTGTGCCAATTGCACAATCTAGTCCAGAATTGCCTCTGTTCCAAGATGAGGTTGATTTGCACAGCTAAAAGCAGTGTGAATTTTGAATGGCACAGCTGAATATGCATTCCCAGATGTCCCCCACTTCCATCTTGAATGTAAGAGGACCACACACAGATGTAGGCACCTCAGGCATGTAAAAGTCTATGTAATGGATTCGGTGCTAATTCTCCCCCAACCCTAACCCATGTCTCACACTTGCTTCCTCCCCGGCCCCCCCATACACTCATGAGGAGCATAGGGGGCATGGAAAAAAGGGTCAGTGTACAGGACATCCTTGCATTGTGGCAATCCCCAACTATTGTAAAAGACCCTTGGAGCCATTAGTAGCCGGCACAATTTAAAGCAGCCTCCTGGCTGTTCTAACTCATGTAGGGGACTGGCCCAGCACACAGATACAAATGTTTGTTCTTCAGCCACAGCTGAGATACTGGGCCAGAATTTGAAACTGGGGCCATTTATGTGGATTAATTGTATTAATCAATGAACCAGAGAGCAGAAGCCAATACTGTATGACTTATGTAACTAAACACCACAATATGCATTTCAGTTTCGCCTGTCCCAAATACTTTTTTCAGATGGCAATAAGAGAGTCCTGTGCTTTGTTTCTGCAGTAATGAACAGGTTATAAATATCATGTATAAAATCTCAATTTCCTCAAGCAATTCACATGGATTCTTTATTTGTGTATATTGGGATTACGCTGGTGTTGCCTTGAACACAATTGATCTCCGCTGTTTGCCCTTCAACTACATTAAAATAGCTACTAAGTCAACCTATGACACATTTGTTGATGTTTTTATTGGTAACCTGACATGAAACTATTGAAGAGTAGATGCTGTGATAAACATCTCTTTAAGGTTTTGAAATTTTTTCTCATGTACCTCTGTCCATTGCCACTCTATCACTTTAGGTAATAACTTTTGTCCGTTTTGTGTTTCTCCTGACAGATTATGGATAAATGCACCCAAATAATGTACGCTTCCAAGAACATGTTGCAATTGCATTTTGCTAGTAGTGCTAGATATTTTTAGCACAGCTGCTTTTTTCCATGCTCTGGTTTAATTCCATTGAATGTCATCATTTCTCTCAGGTATAACAACTCCTGTTTTTCAAACAAACATTCTTCCTGTTTAGTTGAAGCCCTTTTGCACAAACTTCTAAATCATACTTCCTCTTAGCCATTCCTCAAAGCAACACATCAAATCAAATTCTGCTCCCCATTATATAGGAGTGAATCCAAAATAACTCATTGATCTCTATCCAAATTTACACCAGTGTAAGTAAAAACAGAATTTGGGTCTATATAGTACAAATTGGAAAATACTGTTGTATTGCCTTGGGGGACAGCTGCTGTTTCTCTTGGAAGAACTATGGTATTGTATTATGAAAACCTTCACATGCAGAACTGATCAGAAAAGATGAATGTATAAAGCAATGTTTCAACCAGACATACCAAACATACACAAAAAAATCCTGAAATTGGGCTTGGTTTTGGTTTAATTGGCTTGTGAATTGCTTGTTGGCTTGTAGATTGTTGCATGCTGCTGCTTTTTTTTATCAGCTGCCAACAAGCAGGGGCAAGGTGGGAAGCGAGTTGGAGGTGCACAGCGGGACCACCACAGTCCCAGGCTGCATGCCGGGGGAATCTAGTCACATAGAGTGTTGGGTTCTTAGGGACTGGCTTGTTTTGTCCTTGTTTTGAAATGGGATTAGCTTGATTTTTGGCTTAGTGTCGGGGGGCTTGTTTATCACGTGAAAATTGGCAAATGTGGTTTGAACTGATCCAAATGGTGATGACATTTACTCCCCTCCCCTCTTCATTAGAAGCTCCAACTTTTCCTCAGTGTTGCCCCCGCCCCTTCCCCCTTTTTTTCCTGTCACCAGCCATGAGAATGGAGGGTATGGCATGCCCACTTATATACCCATTCTGACACATACTATAAGTCCTTGTATAAAGCAGCATTTCCCAAAAAAACATGTTAAACATGCACTGCCAAAATGCAGCAGAACCAGCCAGTATGCGGAAATACTTTATGCCTCTGACATCTCTCATGTCTTATAGGTAAATGATAATGTTTCTTGCAAATCTGCTCATTCAGTTCTTTGGAACTTACGCACAGGTAAAGCAGCCATTCTTTTATTATTATTTTTCTTTACAGTCATAAGCAACAAGATTCCTTTGGCAGGTTCTTCCATTTTCTGAATCATTTCTGTTTTCACCTGTCTATTTCCAGTTACTTTTCTGGCAGCATGGCACCACTGCCTGTGCATTCCACTCCATTACATTTATTTTTGGTCACTGGAGAATATCCCATTTCCTTAAAAGCCTCATGAAATTCTGCTACTAAATTCTCTGTCTTATCTATTTGTATCGTGAAGCCACCTGATGAACATTAGCAATCCACATGCACAAATGGGTGACTATCTAGTACTATAGCTAAGAGCAGTTTACTCACTTGTAGAACCCTGCGTGGATACACAAATGTGTATCTGCATCTGAGTCGCAGAAATTATCTGCAGATATCTGCGGATTTTCAGGGCTGTACACGGGGAGCCGCAGCAGACCCACTACCGAGCAGCCCCCGGCCCCTGTCCCTGTCCCCCAGGCCCTCCACCCAGGGCAGCTCACATCTGCCCACCTGCTCTTACTGTCAGAGCCCTGCACCGATACAAAATATGTATTCTATGCTGGTATCCACAGAAATGGTCCACCGATACAAAGTGGATACCTGCAGATTTGCAGGGCTCTCCTCACTTTTCCTCCACTGCACTTTGATCAAGTCCATTCATGTTAAATCAGGCTTCCCTTTAGGGTATTGTAACAGACCTCCCTCTCACCTTGGATAAGCCTGAACCTGACCCCATGTAAACACCATTGGTTGAACATTTAGTAATGCTGGCAGTTGTAGCAATCATGCTACAAGCCCTGAAGGCCTTTGCTGTAGGTATTCCAATGATTAGAGCCATGTGTCAGTCATGTCCATCTAACACTCAATGGACTGACCAAAAATGACACTCACAATCAGGCTCACGACATTTAAGGCACCTTTATTCCCAGTCTGGCTGAGACACAGCAAAAGATACAGGTTATTAGGATGCAGGGTATGTCACTAAGTAAAGGGGTTACACTAAACAATATTAAACAGTGAATAACATGAGGGTATAACACAAGTAGTTCTAAACCCTATAGCCCCACATGTTCCTACTGATGAACGATATCTTTGGGTAACACCCAATACAATCCCCAGGAGGGAGAGAAATTGGATCCTTTGTATTAACTTATCTACAAGTTATTTAACCATCCTATAGCATTTCATAGCTATTAAATTTCATAGGATGATTCAAACAAACCTGGAGAAAGGTAAAAAATTTCTATTAGATTTTATAGGAGTTCATAAGGGGGGAAGATGTTGCCAAAGAAAGATTAAGGCAGAATATCAGGAAAAACTTGCTGATGGTGAGATACCAGCCTGAAGGATGAGGTGGAAGTTTTGAAACATTTAAAAATAAACCGGACAAAATGTAAGCAAATGTACAATAGGGAACAATCCTGCAATGACAGTGAGATGGAATAAGTGATACCTGCTGCATTAAGTCTTTTCTCTAACTTATCTGTTTATTTCAAGGTTTGGAATAGACCCCATTCACAAATTTGTGTGGGGAGTACATGGACTGCCCTGTATGTATGTCCTCAAGCACCTGAGGAGTACAAGTGTGATGCCTGGCAACTTGGCCAACACACTAGGAATTGAATCAGGAGCCCCTAGAGCAGTGGTTCCCAGGCTGCCAGCTTCTTGTGGCCCAATCAGAACACAGCTGAGGACCAGGTAATATACTCTGTGGATCCAGCCCACCTACCACATAGAAAGTGGCGTATGTGACCCACACTGGTAAATAGGTTGAGAGCCACTATGAGCTAAAAGCATGAGCAACTACAACTTGAGCTAAAGAGCCAGATTCCTATTGGGCACAAAGGGCATCTGTGATACAGTACACACTCACCAGTGGGTTACATAAATCACATGACTAAAACAAAACACTCTCAAATTACAGTCTGATAATTCATCCTTTTATTAGTCGAATACATTTCTCTTAGACCCAGCAAGATGAGAACTGATATGGAACTTTGTCCCCTTACATTAGGGTGAAGAAAACAAGTCTCATAATGTGTGTCACAAGCAAAGGTTTAATGCAAGTTCTAAAATTAACAAAGCAGTACAAAGAAACATGGAACAGTTTTCCATGGATACATAAAACCTCTTTTTTTATCAAAAGATTAGCTTACAAAATGTCTGCTTATCAGCAACAGAGAATGAAACAGCTTCTTTATCTGTGGACTAGGTGATACTGGAAAACAAAACAACCATGGAATTCTTTTTTAGCACTTTAACAGTTCAGTTCATGCCTAACCTAAAACTTGATGACTAGGAGAGTGATTTATCATATTGATTTATTCAATGCTTTTAGAAAAACCGCCAGTCTGAACACCAACCTCACTTCATCTGAGCTTCCCTTAAATTTACAACACATTGTAAGAAAAAGGAAGGTCATGGACTAATGGACAATTTCCTGTCCAAATGAAAGACTATGCTATAGATCTAGCGCAGGAGAACCTGTGAACTGTTACATCCAGATAATGTTGAAATGTATTAGAAATATATCTTTTAAAAAAGCATAGAAAACCAGTAGCTTGATTTTCAGATAGTTTCATACCCAATCCAATCAAACAGTTTAATGGAGGTACAGATGATTTCATACTGTGATGCCATAACTTGGATCCCTCAATTGGATTTTGCTGTCAGCCTGAACAAAATTATGGAATAACTACTTTGTAATGAGCTGGCCATTCATGCATATAGTGAAAGAAATTCTTCCTCTATGAATTAGCAATGGGGAAATAAGCTAGATATTCACACTATTGCAATGGGAGAAAATTGGCCACTTCCCAAAGTAGACCACTTTAGCAGTTGCAATGCACCAGGGAAATGTGCATGAATACAATGTGAGAGACTGTCATGTCACTAACCATACATTACTATTAAAAATGTAATACTTCTCTATGAATTATTTAAAATGTTAAATAGCAAAATAGACTGTGGGCAGGGTATACCAGCCCTTTGTGGCCCCCTTCTGGAGGCCCCTCTGCTCTGCTGCTCCCAGACTCGGGAGCAGTTCTCTGAGAGGAAAAGAACAGCAAGTATTAAACCTTCAGCCTTGCCTAAAGAGATATCCAGAGAGCAGCCATTTTAGGAATCATTGAGAGCTGGTCCTCCAGCAGCTAGAAAGGCTGGGGACCAGCTACAAACAATCAAGACGCAGCAGGCCAAAATAGAAGTAGCTGCCTAGAGTAAGCAATATGGTTCCTGGCTGGAGCCAATGGAGCAAGGTGGGATGTTCCCTAGGCCACAGCCAAAGGAACTGGGCTGGGCCAAGCCTCAATCTGTTTCTGGTCACCAGTGAGGGTAGGAGTATGGAAAGAACCCCACTGAGTTAATTCTACAAAGGGAGTTAAGCCCCAAGTGAATAAGAAACCATTTTAGTTAGTTAGTTAGTTTATTCCTGAAGGGCAAGGAACTCTTTCTATTTGAGTTTGTTGTACCCTAGAAGGGGTTGGACAGTGTGAGCCAGCTAGAAGGCTGAGCCACAGAGGCCAACTGATAGCTTACAGGAGACTGAGGGAGCTGAAGAAAACAGCAACACTCAAAAAGACCACCACACAGACATATGTCCATGTCTTTTTAATGGCAGTTTTCCGAAGTCTTCTATATAAGCTACATCATTGAGGTAATTGATTCTCTCCTGGAGCTGGGAGAAGGAGGAGGTACTAAGGAGATGGCTCAAGCTCTCTGAATCTCAAGGCCATTTGGAGCCCCAGCAAGAGTTAGAGCCACTTCTAGGCAGCTTTTAGTTGCACAACTGATGCACTGTCCTTAGTGGACCCCATACCAGTGCAGGATTGCTTTGACATGGCCCTTTCTAATGAATCGGCAGGTGCAGGGCTTGGATTCAACACATTTTTACCTGCAGGCAATTCCCCTCCAACAGAGCCATTTTCCAACCCCTTTGTACCTCCTGAGTGGTGAAAAGATGCCAGCCCTAACTAGAGTTTGTAGCCCGTTATGTTCAAACTGGATTACTCCAATTCTCTCTGTGCACAGTTGCACTTGAAGACTGCTGCAAAACTCCAGCTGGTTTTGCATGTGGAAGCTGCAGCCTTAGTGGTATCTCCCATAGCAAGTACATTTGTTATAATGCTCAGTGGTTACCTGCTGGAAGGTGTTGGTTTTAACCTATATATCTGTGATGGGTTTAATATTGGTGCATGGAGACTACCTCTCATTCTGTAAGTTACAACAATACATGAGATCTGCTGAGGCCTTTGAGATGACAGCACCACAGTTTTAGCACTTCAGTGCTGATGAAAGAGAATTTTCATTGGAGGGACTATCAGTGAAGGGACTCAGTCTATTTCTTTGTCCACCAGAGCCTGAATGTGTTGAGCTGTAGGGCATGGTGCAAAGCTTATCTCATATCCCAGGCTTCTCCCAAATGGGATTAAGGGCATAGTGGTGGGGGAAGGGGGAGGACATGTTAGAACTGTTCTGATATGGGAACCAGGCCAGTTATATATTGTACATTTTTTATACATGCACCCAGAGTTCTAAGCCTAACAGGCGAAGTCTGTATGCAGGAGTAAATTAGAGCACATTTCCTATTCTTTCTTTCCTATTCTCAGTGTGGTTTTATGTGGCAATGAAGTAGTAATCCTGGCTATGATTTTTATGTGGGTTTTGCAGGTTCACGCTTCACCAGTTTATGTAGAGAGCAGGCAGTTTTGCAAACAGTTATGCTGCTGGCCTGTGAAATTCAGGCAACCATTAATGATGATCTAGGATTGAGTCCTGCTCCCACAGATGTCATTAGCATAATCCCTAGAGGGCCAAATCCTGCCCTTTCCTCCATGGATGCAGAGGGACACGTGGCAACAGAATCAGTCAGTTCTGCTGCATAGGGGATAGGATATGGAGAGCCATGAAGGGTGTGTGTAGACCTTGGACCTTAGCTCTGCTCAGCAGTAGCTCCCTATGTGTGCTAAAAGGGCAAAGCAGCAGCGGGCTAAGGGTGTGTCTGAGCATCCTCTCTTATGTGGCTCTTTCTGTTCACCACTGTCACGCTCAGAGGGCTAGCTATGCTTTAGACTTCTTTGCAGTATCTCTTGAGCACACCCTGTCAGGTGACCAATCCATGCCTGTCTTTTTCTCAGGACAGAATTCTGCAATTCACCCTGCTGTTAGACTGGATTTCTTACTGCAGTCCCCCTATTTACCAGCCATGATCATTCCACACAGCCAGCTGTATTTTGAACCTGCAATAACTATCCCTTTGGGACCCTGTCATCAGTGTCTGATTCAAGCTTCTTCCAAACAAACACATTTGTTTGTTAATCTAAAGGTGCATTGCAATAAGAGTACAGGTTAAAAAATCACAAAAAGCCTATATCACTTTACCTAACTTAGCCTTTCCTTGACATTTTAAGTAGGTTCCACTTAACCCCCCAGTCACTGGGCTAGGTGTTATGGGTTCCCCTGTAACTACTGCTCCTTGGACATCCCAGACAGCATCTCTCCCCTCTTAAGTCATGGTTGTCTTTTTAACCATTCTAAAGTCCCTTTGTTTAGCATTTCTGTCTAAAGATCTCCTAGGGTTTTGAGCAGGGCACCAAATTCACTTACGCACTTCTCCAGAGGGTACAGGAGGTGCTCTTCGCAGAGTGGATTGCTGGTATGGGCCCTCTGAACACCAGGCAATTGAATTCTATCTACTACTACTGTGTGTGGTTCCTGCAGGATTATCATCAAACTTACAGAGCTAGACAGAGATACATAACATTCGAAAAATTAGTATATATAATGTCCATGTTCTTCACAGCCACTCTCAGTGGAACGAAATGTTTTTGGATCACTGTGACTAGTGCATTTTCAGAGCTGCAATGATAGAAAGGTCCAGCAGCTACTCCATAGCCTGACTATGGAAAACTCTTTTGCCCCAGTCCCCCATGGAGCTAACTAGCATCCAGCTCAGCTACTGGGATTAAGGATTTGGGAACAAAGTCAGATGTGCCACTTACTGCTATACTCAGAATCTGACCCAATGAGTTAAATTCCTTTGAAAACTACAGTGAACATGGGGATGTTCCCCAGTCTTCTCTGAGGAAACCTTACCAAGCAGAATCACTTGGTTCAAAACCAAACATAAAAACTCTGATGTACATGTTCACTATCGGAACTGGACGCAAATGCTTACATGACTGCACATATTACAGGAAAAAATAAATTCAAGTACAAGTAATCTCCACTTTAGTGTATTTGAATTTGCATTTGAAAAGAGAATTTGTAAACTCAAATTACTTACAAATTTTGAGAGAACCCTTGTCAAGGGCATGCGTAATAGAAACATTGGCCTGCCCCTGCCCAGGAATGACTGGCATTGAGCCTAACTCATTATTTTATCAAGGATCTGGCAGTCAATCAATAGGAAATTACCTGTGCTGTATTGACATAAATCATAGCTGGTTTCCCTTGAATGCTATGCCAGATCGTTGTCAGAGTGAGTTACTATACGTTCTATGCCAGTTTTCTTTCTATATCAGTTTGAATACAAATTCTTCTTTGAATGAAATCAAATAGTGGTAGAATCTTAAACAGAACTATCTCATGGGAACACAGAAATTGCCATATCTAGTGCATCACCCTGCTTCCAGCTGCAGCCAATACCTGCTGCATCAGAAATCTAGGAATTGCAGGGAGAAATGCACCTTTTCAGTTATGCAATGTGATGCATAGGAAGGGGCAGAATTCATTGGATCCCCATATTTCACCCTGAAATAGAAGATTTAGTTATTATTTTTAACTCCTCTACAATTTGTCTGTAGTGCCTGTAACCACAGCATGTAAGTGCCTATCACCATAATATCTCATTTGGATCCACAAAGCATGATCCATGGGTGGTCTTCATAGTAATGATTACTCTTTGCTTCTCCACAGTTCTAGGGAAGCTCTCCTAGATAGCTGTTTTGATTGCTTTGGTTTAACCCATTTCTCACATGCTAGTATTCATTGCATAGAAGCAAAAGTTATTAAAGGTTATGAAATTATACAAGCCTCTTAAATGCTGGTAGTCCCACTCTGCTCAGCTGATCAAGCTTCTAAGGAGATGTAGCTCAACACTAAACCTGCTCTGCTCTGAAGCTCCGCTACACAATCAACAGAGGGATGGAATTTTCTCTAAAGCCCTGCTAATGCCAAGCAATGCCAGCAGATTTTCTTTCAAGTCCTGCTGTCACTGTGCTGACCAGCGTGGGATGGGGCCAGCAGCCTGACTTGCTTGTTCTGTGGAGCTCTGTCTCCCTTTAGTTGAAAGGAGTGGGGTTGGCATTGGTGACTATTCTGAAGTTCTGCTCAAGCCACTGCAGGATAAAAGAAGCAAGGAGGGAGACAAAAACATGGAGGAAGAAAACCACCAGAGAGGGGAGGAAGAGATGGGGGAAATGGAGAGGAGAGAAATGGGTAGGGAAGTAGTTTTTAGAACTGTCATTTACAATTGCCTCACAAACGTGAAGCATTTTACTGAGGTCTTTACTGTCTGGTTCCAGACAGTGGGCTAGATTCCCTAGACTGCTTGGCTGCTTTGCCTCACTGGAGCAGCTTGTACAAACTGGAGCATACCTGGCCCTGTATAGTTATCCTTGAAATTATGAACTAAATTCCTGAGTTACACCAGCTTAACAGTGGAGTAATTCCACTGACGTCAGTGGAGTCCTGCATAAAACTGGACTAACACAGGAGTGAATCACTCCCTGATTTTTATTTCCATACTTTTGGTATGATGGTATTTTACATACCTTTTGATTGAGATTTTTGGTGGCTTAATAATCCATACATTTATTATCAGCAGTCAGAAATCACTTGTATTCTTTTTTCAATAAAACATGCTTAGAATGCAATAGCACATTCTGGAATGTACTTTTGTCAACCAATATTAGCATACTTTGCATCTGTTGAGGCACGAGGCACACACCTAAAATATACTTATATTATTAACCCACTAACAAACCCACACCCAGGGATAATCCCTTGCATTCAAGAAGTATACATATTGAGATATCATAGCTGGACAGTTTATTGTTTAAAAGCAAGCCAACTAAACCACTTGCAGATGTCTGTACTTTATGCAAAATAATTATCCAGATAATTTCCCAGACTAAGTGGGGGAAAAACCAGCTCTTTTGCAAAATATCAATTTAGCAAAGAGGTTAAGATTACCACGTTATACACCCCATGTTTGTGGTATGTTTGCTGTGCTTCACAGATAGTAAAAGCATAATGCTGCATAGTTCATTTTATCTTAAATACTTGCTTCTCCTTGACCTGTTAGCTGGCATCATTGGTGCAGACCCACAGAGCATGTGTGATTGGCACAACTTATACAAACTGGTGGGCCAGGCCTGATCTTCGTTTGAAATCAGTTTTCCTTCTCCTGGGTTCCCTGCCTGCCATGGCTGACGAGACCCCATCCCTGCCCCCACCAGATGGAGGCACAGAGGAGCGAAGTGACTTGCCCAATGTCACCCCAGCAGCAGAGTCAAGAATCTTGAATCCCAGTCCTTCACACTCTTCACTGTACAATGCTGCCTTTTCTTGCCACTCCCTACACACTCACATTTAATCTTAAATATCTTTCCTAAATGTTCATATTTCCCAAAGTTACTCTGGGGTTTAGGAATATGTTGATCATTGCTGCCTATTGTGAGCTCAAATGATGCTTTTAAGATCAGTCAGTTGAACTATATTTTTCAATTTTTGCAAATTAAAAACATTGCTTTTTAACTTTCTAGAGAGCACAAACGACTCATGCCAGGAAAGTATGACAGTGTAAAAACAAAACAGCTACACGTTCTCGTCCAAGAAGTTACCAAGTGTTCAGATGCAATAAGACAAGAGTTTTGAGACTATATTAATCACAATGAAGTATGATAATAACTACAGAAAGTAGAATGAAAAGGACGAGCAAGAGCATGAAACAGAACAGAAAAGGATTATGAAATACAAGAAAAATGAGATTCCTCAATACAGAATGTGGAACACATCTTCCTTTTCATTCTACAGGAGTACAAGTCCCAGGATAGAAGTTATTTAATTCTGAGAGGCTGGATTATAATAATGACTGTTTAGGAGATGTAAAAGTTGCAGTGAGGAAACTTCAGAGCACAAGAAAAGAGTTGGAAATGGGGTGGAGGGAGGGAGAAGGCAAGAGAAAAAAATATTAGATATTCTAAAATAAGACTAAAGGAAACAGACACAACTCTGGAGGCAGGTTAGTGAGTGATGATCTGTTGTGGTGTATATATTCACAGAACAACAGTTACCAGTAATTGTGCTGCCAGAACAGATACCCAGTCTTGGGTACTAAAATATTCCAGGGAATTCTTTGAAACAATAAAAATGCAACACTACAAGAGGTACCGTAAGCAGCAATAGGAGGTAATAGAATGTAAAACACACCTTCCACATCAATGTCAATATCTCACTTTTATATGGAAAGAGATAATATGATTTTCAATGAGGTTTTAATGTCTTCGTTGAGAGAAAGAGAGCCTCAAAAACAATACAAACACAGAGTAAAATAAAGCTATGTCCTATCCCCTATTAAAAATTGAGAGGAAACATTGAATTACTCCTATTTCCTGAATCCTGGCATGAATGGATGGTTGTATGTTGACAAAAGGTTATCTGCTGAGTGTAAGCTGGTTAGAAAATAGGTAAAACTTGCATTGGTTAGGCATTCAGTTAATATTCAAAAATCAAACATCAAGGTGGCAGAAAGAGAGAAGCAACAAGACAGGTACTAACGGGGTGTAAGATAAAGTAAGCCATTTCTACCGTCTTTTGCACCCTCCTGCTAAGTGTTAGTTGTTTTTCCTGCCTCCTGCAGGATGTAAATTATTTTACACAACTCATGAAAGCCAAACCAGTGCAAGTTACATTCATTTATTATTTGCATCTGTTTTCTGATCAATTTACACCTTTATATCCAATAAATGCCACTATTTACACCACTGCATTGACCCCCTCTCCTGATGATGAGCCCAAGAAATGCTTTGTCAGGGTGGGCAGAGAACTCCAAATAGCTGTGTTGTGAACCTCCTGGATAGAAACTGATCAGAGATTGGCCACAGAGGCCAACAGTCCCCGGATCAAATGAGCCTGGAGATGGCCTTCAAGTTTCACACTTGGCAAGCTGTAGCAATGATAATGACTGTCTGATTTATTTTAGACATGGTTTGCTTAGAAACAGCAAAAAACTAATGTTTTGGTGTCAAACGAAACCAAAAGCTCTGTGGATTTTCTAAAGGAATCGGGCTCACTATCCATATTGTATTCCTAGCTTGCACCTGGTATCTCTGGCAAATACTTGCTGCCAAATCCACATCCATCCAATTGTACTGAACACTTGCACCAACGCCGAGTGCAGATGCTGGTTATGTTGTGCCAAGGCCTGTGCCAGCTAGGGTTGCTAACTTTGTAATATTTAAAAACTGGACACTGGAGCAGGAGTGCTGGAACCTCCCCTTCCCTGCCTCTTTCCTCCTGAGGCCCCTGCCCCTGCCCCTTCCCACTGAGGCCTCTCTCCCCGTTTGCTCCTCTTTTCCTCTCCCTCCATCCCTCGTTGCTTCGCCCCCCCACCCCGCATATGTTGGAAGGGACTCGCCTGCAGAGCTGGGGCTGGGAGCTGCAGCCGCCTGATGCAGGTAGGAGGTGGCCCTGGCTGAGTAGGGGCTGATGCAGGTGGTGACTTGGCACCTCCCCATCTCTCCCACCTGCAGTGACTGGACTTTGGGTTTCAGATCCACTGACTGGACACCATCAGGTTCCCTTTTCGACCAGACTTTCTGATCAAAAGCCAGGCACCTGGCCACCCTAGTGCCAGCAGCTTCAACTCTGATGCATCCATATGTTATAAAAGTGGATGGGTAGGGTTCTGTGGCCTGCCTTGTGCAGGAGGTCAGACTAGATGATCATATTGGTCCCTTCTGACCTATGAGTCTATGATACTATGATACATACCACCAAATATTCACAGGACTCTCAGGATATGTCTACTCTGCAAACTAAGCCTGAGCTCTGATTGAGCCCAGACACCCCTTTCCCCCATCAACACAGAAATCAGTCTGACTTGGGCCAGCAAGCACTCAGGATCCAGGTCCTAGGACTCTGCCAGGGGGAGTGGATTAGAGCCTGAATCTCACTCGGGTCTAAGCCCTGTCATTTTACTGTGTGGATGCTGGTCAAGCCACAGATCCAAATCAGAAGGGCTGCATAGTGCAGAACGGACGCATGAGCATGGCAGTGAGACCTGGGTTTGCAGTGCAGTGTGGATGCTCAAGCATGAGCTTGGAAACACTTAGTCTATATGCCCTGGTCCGAGAGACCTGGGCAGAGTGTGCAGTTTAGACATAGTCTCAGAAGCAAGGAAATGGTTAAACATGCCAATCTGCTTATTTGCATTGCACATTCTTTCATCATTTTCTGCACATCTTCTCAGTTCAGAAGTATAAAATAAACCTGTCTGCCCGGTGGAATTCTTAAAACTTACTTGAAAGAGACAGTGTTACATGGAAAAAATACATTCATTTCAGAGATTGTCTGTATTCAGTAGATGCCCAAAATATAGTAAGACCACATAGCTGCTAGCTCCACCTCAGTAATCAGAGCCAGTCGGCATGGCAACGCCACCCTAGCTTGTATCTTAGGACCCAATACCACACACAGTGGCAATACTGGGATATTCATATGACCACAACCTATTGATTACTACACAATCCCAAATAGCATTTGCTGAATGGAGTTTAACAAGCTGTCCTGCAGTTCAACACAAAATGCAGTATGGAAAAGGCTTCCTTTTTAAGGCCGCCCACTGCACTGTTATTATATGCAATGTAGAGCTCCCTGAAGTTTTTAAACATCGACAGAAAAGCACAGTTTGGCAGGAAATGTGTTGTAAACACTATCTTCCCCTAAACTAAATGAATAATTCATAGGAAATAGGTTGTAGAAAAGTAATTTAAAAAGACATTTTTTCAGCACCAGAGTATTCTGATTTAAGTAATGAATTATTTTGTTTCTATTACTTTAAATTGCAGTGTTTGAGGACTGATGGGTTGAAATCAAATCAGCTGCATCAAAATCAGTTTCCTTCATATGAATTTTTATTCTGAAATGAAGCATTTGCTGAAGCATGTTATTCCACCTTGTAACCTTCTTTTTATATTTTACTCACTCGAATGTTTTTCATGTTTAATATTCTTTGTATGCTTTTTCAAACCTCCATTTTAATCTTTCATATTTTTAATGGCAGTTGGAACCCTTCATTTTCTCTCAACACAGCAAAAAAAAAAAAAGAAGGCCAGTGTTGGAGTTTAAGCAATTAAAATAAAATAGATTATACCCTAGACCTCTCATAACCTAAACTAAGCATTTATCCAAACTGTCTCATACTATCTAGAAAGACCAGACTAATTTTGGAGGGTTATATGTTAAAGACAATTAAAATAGGATCTAGCTCCTTTTTTCTTCACGTCCCCTTTCCTTAATCATCTTTTATTGGCTCTTCTGTATTGGTAAGGTTGTAATACTGCTAACACAAGTGTAAGGCTGCTTCCACTGACCTGTTTTGAACTACATCTTATAGAAGCCTACTGCTTAGAGCTACTGGAAGTAAGGAGATCTGGGGTTTAGTTTCAGCTCTGCCACTGACTTCCTGTGTGACCTTCAGCAAATCATTTACCACCTCTGTATTTCAGTGTCACCCCACTGTGAAATGAAGACAATTGTTACTTCTCTCAGAGGAAAGTTGGGAGGATTAGTTGTTTTGGTGAAGAAACCAAAAATGAAAAAAAATCTAATGTCTTTAAAAGTCAGCTTAATCTAATCTGGAACTACAAACAGTATTATGCACTGATTATAACCGTATGGCAGTTCCATAGCATCACTATAGGCAGAAACAAAGAGTCGCTCTTGTGGCACCTTAGAGACTAATACATTTATGTGGGCATAAGCTTTGGTGTGCTAAAACCCACTTCATCGGATGCATGGAATGAAAAATGCAATAAGCAGGTATAAATATACAGCACATGAAAAGATGGAAATTACCCTAATTGAATTGGCCTCATTAGCACTGACCCTCCCACTTGGTAAGCAACTCCCATCTTTTCATGTGCTGTATATTTATACCTGCTACTGTATTTTCCACTCCATACATCTGATGAACTGGGTTATATCCCATGAAAGCTTATGCCCAAATAAATGTGTTAGTCTTTAAGGTGCCACAAGGACAGCTCGTTGTTTTTACTGATGTAGCCGTATTAGTCTGTAACTCTGAAACCTGCCATTATAGTCAGTTAAGGTTACTGAGTGCCTTACTTCTGCATTTCCATACCTTGGATATCTTTTAAGTTTTACCTTAAATCTGAATTCCTATGTTTCTAATGCTTGCTTTTTGAGATAATTACAATGTCCCTGTAATGTTTTTATTCTTAAATTACTGAGATATACTCATCCTTAACTCTAGTTTCAGGTATTTTTCATATGGGGAATTATTTCATATAGCATTCAGTAGTGGGCTAGGTATCGCTCAATATGCAAGTCATGGTCCCTGCCCCAAGAATCTTGCAAACTAACATCACAAATGATATTAACGAGAGAGTGAGGTTGCAGTTGAGGAAGGAAGGCCAAGGGTTACATCATTAAGAGAATATAATTACTCAGCAAGGGCACAACATAGTGGAGTGATTTCTTGGTAAAAGAATTAAGAAGTCTTAGCTAGCTAAGTATCAGAGGGGTAGCCGTGTTAGTCTGGATCTGTAAAAGCAGCAAAGAATCCTGTGGCACCTTATAGACCAACAGACGTTTTGGAGCATGAGCTTTCGTGGGTGAATACATGCATCTGAAGAAGTGGGTATTCACCCATGAAAGCTCATGCTCCAAAACGTCTGTTGGTCTATAAGGTGCCACAGGATTCTTTGCTGCTTAGCTAGCTAACTTTGTGCTGGAGTTGCAGCAGAAGCCAGTTTTAGGAGGAACTTGAAAGAGAAGGGGTTGTGGCTTTGAGGACTAGCTCAGGAAGAGAATTTCATGTGTTGGGGGTACTGAAAACAAAGAGATAGTTCAGGGACAAGTAGACAAATAGGGTAACATCATTAGCAGAGGTGAGAGAAAGACAAGTTCATTTAAGGGGCAAAGTTATGCAGGGCCTAGAAGGTGAGAACAAGAAACTGGATCTTGATGCAGTGAAACAGGGGGAGCCAATGGAAGCAGTCAAAGAAATGGTTAGATTGATGTAGCAGGAAAATGACTTTAGCAGCTATGTTGTGTATGGAAGGCCAGAGAGGAGGAGATTATTGTAACTGAGACAGGGGAAGTATTTCAGCTGTCTTGTGTTAGGAAAGAAAGGTCAGATCTTAGACACCAGGGAGGAAGAAATTATAGGGCATGGAGGTGGCCGGGATATGATGGACTAGGGAGAGAAGGAGCCTCCCTGCTTCCCAGGTTGCAGTCATGAATCACACCAGGAGAGTGGATGTTGTCATTGACAAAGATTGGAGAGAGAGGAGGTTTTGGGAAAAGGATCAGGAGTTTGGTTTTTGTCATGTTAAGTGACTAGTGAGATATCCGGGAGGAGACATCAGAAAGTCAGGCTGAGGTGACTCATGCTCACAAAGCTCTTTGAGATCATCACATATAAGGCATTATAGTAGTGCAATGTCATACTACAATGTGATGTACCCTTACTACCTCCTTCTGAGCTATGTTTTTACAAATAGCAGAATACCTCACTTACTGCAAAGTAGGAAAAGAATAATTAAATGTACTTAGATTTTTAAAATGTGTCACAGCCAAAAAAGCTTGGATTTTAACTTCAATGTGGATTGGCTTTTCATTGCTTATACTGATGGGCAAGATCATCTTTAAGACCTGGATATTTAGAAATATGCACAATTTGTGCCAACAATTATGACAATTCAAGTTACTCATGCATAGAAGGTAGACATTTAACCAGCCTTCTGTTCCTGTATATAACATGAATACCCAGGATCACAATAATTGTGTACATTATGCATGTACATATTAAAAATAATTTTATATTTTAATAAATAAATATAACAAAGATCAGTCTTAACATCTGGACCTACAGTTTGTTATATACTTTTTGACATAGGTGACTATAACTTGAATATAAGTAAGACACAACTTAGGTAAGAGCCAACCAATGATGTATGAAATGCCATTATAATATTTCTATTCTATTTCAAATCACTTCCACATCCCAGTACATTGTATTCCTATCATCCAGGGAGACACCTTCACAACTAATCGAGAAGATACTGTCCAAAATGCCAAACATCCCCCACAACCACAACTTCATTGAGTGAAGATATATCAATACAACAGGTTAGATGAACACTTTATGGCAAGTCTGCACCTGTTTGTGGAGCAAACCAGATACCTCCAAGTGAGCTAGAATCAATAGTACCATTGTATGGTATCTAGCTGAAATGCATTTTACTGTCTTGAATGCTACAGAGAATGTTTAATTCTGAAAACAGTACATTAAAAAGACGTACCTCTTCCCAGAATGCGAGTGAATTTAAGGATGCCAGAACTATATACAACAACCTGTATAATCTACAAACCTACATGCAAATTGATGCCTCAGTTATTAACAATTTTTTATGTGGAAGCCAGGCCTTTTAAACCTTCTGTATATCCAGATAATTTTTTTTCATCTGGATTTTATCTAAGGTCAGGGGAAGTATATCTTTGATTTTCCATATAGGAATACATATCTTCCAGTCTAAACACTTTAAAAAGACCACTGCACACTTCGCCTGGCTTTCCAGGTGGAACAAAATTCTTCTGCAGAGACTTTGGTCCAACCCGTCAGGAGAAAATGTCTTTCATCCTTCCTCTTTGTTATTTGCAAATGGAAACTCTTTACATTCCTCATCTGTACTTGAATTCTATATAACTCCAAAAAAATCTAGCTTCTCTGTTGTAAAAAGCCAGAAAAGGAAGATTGTCTTGCAGTTAAGTGATTAGATGAGCACTCAAGAGACTTGAATTCAATTCACAGCTCTCTCATAGATTCCATATGTGATTTTGGGCAAGTCACTTTGTCTGTGCCTCAGTTCTCCATCTGTATAATTACATTTGATAGCATTTGAAATACCCAAATAGATGGGAAAGCGTAGTGCTAAGACATGGTTCTTTTTACTTGCTGATTTCTTTTCATTAAAGACTACAGGCATGACTGGAAAATAGATCAGGTTGCTTGAATGAGTCCAATGACTGAGGGGCAGCCAGGTGATTATATTCTGTAGCAATTTCTATTCACAGTATATGCACAGTCCAAGAGAGCTTTAACAACTTTAATTTCTTACAACCAAATCTGAGCACTGACTTGGGCTACTTTCTCTTGTGAGCATCTTCTGGGTTTATCGTGCAGTGCATGCAATTCCCATTGAAAGGTTAATTTATATTTCCTGGAACAAGTGTGTCATGATCAGGGCATGGGCAGACATGCCCAGTGGAGATAGCAGGAGTCATGCCTAGTGGTCAGAGCAGGGTCAGAGCTGTAAGAAAATCTGTTGGAGTCAGAGCCAAGAGTCAGACCTGGAACCCAGAGTGAAGGGTCAAGAACCAACCAGGAGAGCAGGGCAGGAACAAGGCAGGAACAGGAGCTACCTCAGTGCAGGAATAAGCACTAAGCAGCTGGTGACCTGCTGCTGAGCTTAAATGCAGGCCTGCTGGCTCCCTTCAGACTATAAAACAATCTGCCACAATCCAGCTAAACTCATTAATCTGCCTGGAAGGTGGACCTGCTAGTCTTCAAACTCAGCTGAAGATGCCCAATCCTGACATTAGAGTGTGACTAGCCAATCAATAATTGATATTTTCCTGAAGAACTAAGGTGGGGCTGGTGTTCTGTGGAACAGACAGAACTGGAATTCTCCTGGTCTCTGGATTGCTTGTGCAGTTTCAGTTACTTTCTCCCATTCAGTTAATATGTTTAAAAAAATCAATTATCTTTCTAACTTCAGTCTGGAATCTTACTTACTTTCACACCAAGCACAACTGTTTAGTGATGGATGGCATTTTAGAAAAGAGAGAAGAACGTAGAAAGTCTGGGGGAAATCAAAAAGAAAAACAGAAACAAAAGGTTAATAATAATTACGATGGAAATGCTTGTAGGCCTCACATGAGAATGGGGTTCTATTATGCTAGGACTCATATAGACCTATAGCAAGAAACAGTCCCAGCATTGAATTGCTTACAGCCTAACCTGACAAGACAGACAAAGGGTTGGAGAATGGAACTATTATCATCCCCATTATACAGATGGAGGGCTGACAAAAAATGACTTGCCCCAAATCACACATGGAATCTATCATCGATGTGGGAATTGAATTCAAACAGGACTGCCCAAAGGGGCTGGGTTAGGGAGAGGAGAAGAGGCAGTTAGCTTCTGGCCTCCCTTTTGAAAGGGCCCTCAGATTGAGAGGTAGTGCAACCTGGCAATGCCACTCATTGGAATTTGGCCCAGCAGCTCCTCCATCATGACAGAGGAGCCATCAGGCCATACCTGAGTGGTCACAACACCTGAAGTAGGGAGCTGGGCCCAGCCCCATTGGACAGAAGCCACTTCTGGAGAGTGAGTTCAGGGTGGGCTCATTCTCCAATTGCCCACCCCACCCCAGCCTCGTCTAAGTGCTAATTGCCTCAGTTTCACATTTTGCTCTGGACCACAGAAAACTTTCATGCGGCTCTGAAACTAATAAGCAACATCTGCAAGATTAACTCTTTCAACATTACTTGAAACAATCTATAAATACTAGTGAAGTGATAATATTTTCCACTTGGTGGCAGATACTGCTTTTTAAAAATAAACATCTAACTGAAGGTTTGAAAGAATCAGCTTTCACTGAGAAAGGGTTCAGTTATTCCTGTTAGGCACAGCCCTGCCTCAGGGGTTGAGCCAAGCCGCACAGTTCCAGGGAAAGCATCAAGAGGTGCAATACCTCTGGGAGGCACATATTCAGAAGCAGCAGGCCCACAGCTGTACCTCTTCAGTGGAAGCAGGTTACTGCTCCCTCCTGCCTGAGGCTAACCAGCTCTGTGAGGCCTGGTCTACACTACGCAGTTAAACCAATTTTAACAGCGTTAAATCGATTTAAAGCTGTACCCGTCCATACTACAATGCACTTTATATCGATTTAAAGGGCTCTTTAAATCGATTTCTGTACTCCTCCCCAAAGAGAGAAGTAACACTAAAATCGATATTAACATATCGGTTTAGAGTTAGTTTGGCCTCAAATCGGTGTTATTGGCCTCCAGGCGGTATCCCACAGTGCACCACTGTGACCGCTCTGGACAGCAATCTGAACTCAGAGGCACTGGCCAGGTATACAGGAAAAGCCCTGCGAACTTTTGAATTGCATTTCCTGTTTGGCCAGCGTGGAGCTCTCATCAGCACAGGTGACCACGCAGAGCTCATCAGCACAGGTAACAATGCAGTCTCCTGAGAATAGAAAAAGAGCTCCAGCATGGACCACACGAGAGGTACTGGATCTTATCGCTATATGGGGAGAGGATTCAGTGCTAACAGAACTCCGTTCCAAAAGACGAAATGAAAAAATATTTGAAAAAATTTCCAAAGCTATGATGGGAAAAGGCCACACCAGGGACTCAGTGCAGTGCAGAGTGAAAGTTAAGGAGCTCAGACAAGCATACCAGAAAACCAAAGCAGTAAATGGAAGATCCGGGTCAGGGCCGAAAACATGCCGCTTCTACACTGAGCTGCATGCAATTTTAGGGGGCTGCGCCACCACTACCCCCCCCTTGTCTGTGGATTCCGAGGTGGGGGTTATAATCTCAACCATGGCTGAGGATTCAGCAGAGGGGGAAGATGAGGAGGAGGAGGAGGAAAAGGAGGACGACCTTGCAGCGAGCACACAGCACTCTGTTAGCCCCAACAGCCAGGAGATTTTTGTGACCCAGACGGAATTACCCTCCCAGCCCTCCGAAGCCACTAGCCCAGACAGTGAAGCCATGGAAGCGACCTCTGGTGAGTGTACCTTTGTAAATATAAAACGTGGTTTAATAGCCAGCGTTTTTTAATGATTGATTTGCCATGAGGGCTTGGGATGCATTCGCAGCCAGTAAAGTTACTGGAAAAGTTTGTTAACATGTCTGGGGATGAAGTGGAAATCCTCCAGGGACATCTCCATGAAGAGCTCCTGGAGGTACTCCAAAAGCCTTTGCAGAAGGTTTCTGGGCAAGGCAGCCTTGTTCCGTCCACCATGGTAGGACACTTTACCACGCCATGCATGTAGCAAGTAATCGGGTATCATTGCATGACAAAGTATAGCTGCGTATGGTCCTGGTGATTGCTGGCATTCAAGAAACATCCCTTCTTTATCTCTCTCTGTTATCCTCAGCAGAGTGATATCGTTCATGGTAACCTGGTTGAAATTAAGGAATTTAATTAAGGGGACAGAGATGGGCATTTTCCTACTGGACTGTTGCTTAAAAGAAATCCTTCCTTACACGTAGCCAAGCGGGGGGAGGGGAAGAAGGATAGCGCTGAGCTTTTTAGCATTTGGCCAGCAGGAATCTTCCCAGCTAGCAGCCACGCGGTGGCAGGAGGGGAAAGGGGGGTGATTAGCAGTGATCTTCCATTATACCAGCCATGCGGGGGGGGGGAGGGGTAAAACAATCCTAGAGAATTGGATTGGGGAGGGGAGGGGTTGGCATCTGCTGCTGCTTGTTAACAGGAAAGAAGCATCAGAGGGCACTGTGTATATGAAGGCTGGAGAAGCTGAAAGACAGTGGCTTACCATGGACGCATGCAAGCTGAATTGTGATTCCCGGACCTGCGTCTGTGAGATCTGTAACACCAGAGCCACAGGCACTCAGTATTAAAAGATTCAAAATGCAACCTTGTAGTGAAATCACATGTGCTATGTAAGGTGAATAGTGTTGTTCACTGTGAAAGAGTATAACCATTGTTCTGTAAAATATATCTTTTTAAATACTTCTCTCCCTTTTTTCCCTCCCTCATGCAGCTGCACATTTTTCAAGCCTTCCTACTCCATCCCGAAGGCTATCTCAGATAAGGCGGAGGAAGAAGAGGACGCGAGATGAAATGTTCTCTGAAATCATGGAAGTAACCCGCAATGAAAGAGCTCATCTGAAGGAGTGGAAGGACATGGTAGCAAAGTACAGGAAAGATGCCAGTGAACGTGAGGACAGGAGGGACGCTCGAGATGAGAGGTGGCGGCAGGAAGATTAGAGGTGTAGGCAGGAAGATCAGCGGTGGCGGGATGCAACGCTGGAGCTGCTGCGTGATCAAACTGATATCCTCCGACGTCTGGTGGATCTTCAGGAAGAGCAGCGGGGTCACAGAGTGCCACTGCAGCCCCTGTGTAACCACCCTCACCACTCACCATGTTCCATATTTTCCTCATCCAGACGTGTAAGAACGCGTGGGGGAAGGCTTTGTGCACCCGCCAACTCCACCCCCGTGGACAGCCCAACCAAAAGGCTGTCATTACTTTGAAATATTTTTCGTGGCCTTTTCCTTTCCTCCTATCCTCCTCCCAAACCACACCCGGGATACCTTGTCAGTTCTCTTCCTCTTTTTATAATTACTTTTTAATAAAGAATACATGCTTTTTAAACGATAGTGACTTTATTTCCTTAAGCAAGCTGTAATCAAAGGGGAAGGGTGGGTTGCTTACAGGGAATGACTTTTAATAAAGAATACATGATTTTTAAATGATAGTGACTTTATATCCTTAAGCAAGCTGTAATTGAAGGGGGAGGGTGGGTTGCTTACAGGGAATGACTTTTAATAAAGAATGCATGATTTTTAAATGATAGTGACTTTATTTCCTTAAGCAAGCTGTAATCGAAGGGGGAGGGTGGGTTGTTTACAGGGAAGGAATCAATAAAGGGGAGGGGAGTTCATGAAGGGGAAACAAACACAGCAGTCACACCATACCCTGGCCCTTGATGAAACTCGTTTTCAAGGCTTCTCTGATGCGCACCGCTTCCTGGTGAGCTCTTCTAATCGTCCTGGTGTCTGGCTGCGCATAATCAGCGGCCAGGTGATTTGCCTCAGCCTCCCCCCCGCCATAAAGGTCTCCCCCTTACTCTCACACAGATTGTGGAGCACACAGCAAGCAGCAATAACAAAGGGGACATTGGTTTAGCTGAGGTCTGAGCGAGTGAGTAATGTGCGCAGCGTGCCTTTAAACTGCCAAATGCACATTCTACCACCATCCCGCACTTGCTCAGCCTGTAGTTGAACAGCTCCTGACCACTGTCCAGGCTGCCTGTGTATGGCTTCATGAGCCATGGCATCAAGGGGTAGGCTGGGTCACCCAGGATAACGACAGGCATTTCAGCATCCCCAACTGTTATTTTCTGGTCTGGGAAGTAAGTCCCTTGCTGCAGCCGTTTAAACAGAGCAGTGCTTCTGAAGACATGAGCGTAATGAACCTTTCCTGTCCATCCCACGTGGATGTTGTTGAAACGTCCCTTGTGATCCACCAGTGCTTGCAGCACCATTGAAAAGTATCCCTTGCAGTTTATGTACTGGGTGCCCTGGTGCTCCGGTGCCAAGATAGGGATATGGGTTCCATCTATCGCCCCCCCACAGTTAGGGAATCCCATTGCAGCAAAGCCATCCACTATGACCTACACGTTTCCCAGAGTCACAACCTTTCGTAGCAGCAGCTTAATGATTGCTTTGGCTACTTGCATCACAGCAGCCCCCACAGTAGATTTTCCCACTCCAAATTGATTCCCAACTGACCAGTAGCTGTCTGGCGTTGCAAGCTTCCAGAGGGCTATTGCCACTCACTTCTCCACTGTGAGGGCTGCTCTCATCTTGGTATTATGGTGTTTCAGGGCAGGGGAAATCAAGTCACAAAGTTCAAAGAAAGTGCTCTTAAGCATGCGAAAGTTTTGCAGCCACTGCGAATCGTCCCACACCTGCAAAACTATGCGGTCCCACCAGTCTGTGCTTGTTTCCCGGGCCCAAAATCGGCGTTCAATGGGTAGAACCTCCCCCATTACCAGCAGGAGCTCCAAAGCGCAGGGGCCCACGGTTAGGGAGAATTCAGTGTCCATGTCCTCATCACTCTCGTCACCGTGCTGCCATAGCTACCTCCTCCTCGTCTGCCTTTGCAGTTCATGGTTCACCATAGACAGCACGAGAATGCGCGAGGTGTTTACAACGTCCACGATTGCGCTATTGATCTGAGCAGGGTCCATGCTTGCTGTGCTATGGCGTTTGCTCAGTTCACCCAGGAAAAAAGGCGTGAAATGGTTGTCCGCTGCTTTCACGAAGGGAGGGGTGAGGCTGTACCCAGAACCACCCGCAACAATGATTTTTGCCCCATCAGGCACTGGGATCTCAACCCAGAATTCCGAGGGGCAGGGGAGACTGCGGGAACTATGGGATAGCTACGGGATAGCTACCCACAGTGCAACGCTCCGGAAATCGATGCTAGCCTCAGACCATGGACGCACACTGCCGAATTAATGTTCCTAGTGTGGCCATGTGCAATCGACTTTATAATATCTGTTTTATAAAACCAGTTTCTGTTAATTCGAAATTATCCCGTATTGTAGACATAGCCTGAGTGGGGGAAGGACAGATACAGGGTCTCCCCTCATACTAGCTTTTGCTCGCCCTTTTAACAGTACTATGCACCCTGAGAAGTCAGAAGCAAGCAGGCCTTGAATACAGGGATTTCAACTGTGGCTGGTCTTCATGTGGGTAATGGGAGGAGATGGTTCTTTGCCCCCTCCCCTTCACCACCAACCCTACATAAATGCCAGGCCCACTCTGGCCCCAAATGGGCATTTTTGCTCATGGAACCAGGTCTCTGTTCTCTTTTGACATTGTGCCTCTGAGGAGGAGCCTTGTGTAGTAATGTTTATAATATTTAATGTAGAATGTATCTCTTAATTTTCTTCTAAGACTCTATCTTGGAAGAAAAAGCTATATCCTAATAACCAGTCATTAAAGTCTCTGGACCTCTTGAACCATTACTGGTAGGTAGAACTAGTTATGCATCTGGGGCCTGGTCTACACTACGCGTTTAAACCAATTTTAGCAGCGTTAAACTGATTTAACGCTGCACCCGTCCATACAACGAGACCCTTTATATCAATATAAAGGGCTCTTTAAACCGGTTTCTGTATTCCTCCCCGACGAGAGGAGTAGTGCTGAAATTGGTATTACCATATCAGATAAGAGTTAGCGTCGTCGCAAATCGACGGTATTGGCCTCTGGGCGGTATCCCACAGTGCACCATTGTGACTGCTCTGGACAGCAATCCAAACTCGGATGCACTGGCCAGGTAAACAGGAAAAGCCCTGCAAACTTTTGAATTTCATTTCCTGTTTGCCCAGCATGGAGCTCTGATCAGCACAGGTGGCGATGCAGTCCCAAATCCAAAAAGAGCTCCAGCATGGGCCATATAGGAGATACTGGATCTGATCGCTGTTTGGGGAGACAAATCTGTTCATCACAGCTCCGTTAAAGACGAAATGAGAAAGCATTTGAAAAAATCTCCAGGCTATGATAGACAGAGTCCACAGCACAGTGCTGTGTGACAAGCGTAACGGAAAGCCAAAGAATCAAATGGATGCTCATGGAGGGAGGGAGGGGGTACTGAGGACTCCAGCTATCCCACAGTCCCTGCAGTCTCCAAGAAGCATTTGTATTCTTGGCTGAGCTCCCAATGCCTGTAGGGTCAAACACATTGTCCAGGGTGTTTCAGGGTATATGTCGTCAATTTACCTCCCCTTCCCCCTCCGTGAAAGAAAAGGGAAAAAAATCGTTTCTTGACTTTTTTATATGTCACTCTATGTATACTGCATGCTGCTGGTAGACGCGGTGCTGCGGCAATGAATAGCAGCATCCTCTCCCCTCCCCTCCCCGGTGGCAGATGGTACTGTACAAAAGGATTGATAGCTGTCCTCATCATCCTGTGAGTGCTCCTGGCTGGCCTCAGGTGAGGTCGGCCGGCAGCACCTGGGTGAAAATAGGAATGACTCCTGGTGATTCCTGGAAGATGGTACAGAATGGCTGGTAACTGTCGTCATCATAGCAACTGAGGGCTGAGTTCCATCACCCCCCCCCCCTTCATGTCTAAAGAAAAGATTCTGTACTGCCTGAACTATCATAGCAGTGGGATGCTGGGCTCCTCTCCCCCCCCACCATTTAATGTCCTTCCTGGACTATCATAGCAGCTGGAGGCTGCCTCCCCCTCATTTTATCTCACTAAAAACTCAGTGTTTCTTATTCCTGCATTCTTTATTACTTCATCACACAAATGGGGGGACTCTGCAATGGTAACCCAGGAAGGTTGGGGGAGGAGGGAAGCAACGAGTGGAGTTCTTGCAAGGGCACCCCCTAGAATGGCATGCAGCTAATAATTTCTGCAGGATCTGACACAGAGCAGCTGTGCTCTCTGGTTCTCTGATACACTGGTTCTCTAGTATACTTGCCCCATATTCTAGGCAGGACTGACTCTATTTTTAGATAAACCATAAAGGAGGGATTGACTCAGGGAGTCATTCCCATTTTTGTCTTTGCGCCCCCGGCCGACCTCAGCCAGGAGCACCCATGACAGCAGTAGATGGTACAGAACGACTGATAACAGTCATTTCATTGCCAATTTACCATAGCACAGCAGATGGTACAGAACAACTGGTAACCATCTTTGCTACCTTACAATGGCAAATGAATGCTGCTGTGTAGCGCTGCAGTACCGCCTCTGTCAGCGGCATCCAGTACACATATGGTGACAGTGACAAAAGGCAAAACGGGCTCCATGGTTGCCATGCTATGGCATCTGCCAGGGCAATCCAGGGAAAAAGGGCGCAAAATGATTGTCTGCCATTGCTTTCATGGAGGAAGGAATGAGTGACTATATTTACCCAGAATCACCCACGACACTGTTTTTGCACCATCATGCATTGGGATCTCAACCCAGAATTCCAGTGGGAGGGTGGGACTGCGGGAACTATGGGATAGCTACGGGATAGCTACCCATAGTGCAAAGCTCCGGAAATCGACACTAGCCTCGGTACATGGACGCACACCGCCGAATTAATGTGCTTAGTGTGGCTGCGTGCACTCGATTTTATACAATCTGTTTTACAAAACCGGTTTATGTAAAATCGGAATAATCCCATAGTGTAGACATACCCTGGAAGATTACTGAATGAAAATAGATGACAGTGTGCCAGTTGGTGCAATACAAATTAATTTAATACTATGCATACTCAGTCTTAGACAGGTGCAAAATATTTTGAATAAAAATGCAAATCATTCAGAATCTGCCTCCTTGATGTCCACAGAGAGTTTTGTTTTGTTTTTGTTGTTATTGTTTTGGAAATTCACAGAAAAATGTTGCAAGTGCCATTTGCCATTCAATCTGACTATAGAAATGTTTTCACTATTATACAACTGTGAATATTTTTGCAAAAAATAACATCTGAACTCAAAACATTCAGTGCAATAATGTCGTATGTGTGTGTGTGAGAGAGAAAGAACATTCTGAAAAAAAATATTACAAAGTTCATTCCCTCATGGGGGTAGGGAGACTGTATGTACTAGGTCTGCTCAATTCTTACATATAACTGGTTTCTGTTTCCATTTTAATTGTTTTACCTAATGAAATTGTTTTGATAGTGGCTGACAAAAGCTTTGGTGGCATAATAAGATCACCACTGATGGAGATAAACTGAATCTCCAGTCAGATCACCTTAAGTCCCTAGTTAGAGATTGCTGGTAGAGTTCTACCCTGATCAAAGAGGCTACATCTATTGGGGATTTGTGATGAAGATGTATTAATTAAACATTTTCTTGAGATTTCTTAAAACTGTAACAAACAAGACTCCAGTAATGAACCCCCTCTTAGTATGATATAAGCCCTCCAAAGATCCCTTCTCATGCTATTTTATGGTAGATGTAGTGCGTCAGGTGTACCAGCTACTACAGAGGGAGAGGAGGAGCTGGTGGTTACTGCCTGTGCTTCAGTAGTGTATTGCTTAGTGGCGGCATAACTTCTTGGCACTACATATTTAACACTTCCTCCTGGACTTGTGACCACACAAAATAAGCAGTTCAAAGCCACAGATCCTTCCCATCTAGCCATGCACTCTTTGTGCCTAGGTATGGCTCCCCTGCTACTGTCTCATCTTATTGCAACTGAGCCACATCCCACTGCTAATGATTCAGAACAGTGTATGAGGCATGATAGCTCTCTGTGACCTCTCTTATGTGGGCCATCAGTTGGTGCCACCAGGCACTCAGGCTGTCAGGAGCCCAATCCTGCTGCTGTTCCAGCCTTCTTCTGCTACTGTCTCCCACTGAAAATTATTACGTATTCTTATCCCTGATGCTTTTGCAGCCATCTCCCTTTTTGCTACCACTGTCTGTGCTCCAAAGCTTGGCAATGGCGGACCTTTCTCCTTGAACCATAGGGTAAGGCATTCTGTGAGCCCAGGAAGAATAATCATTCTTTACATGGTCTACCAAAAAGCTGGAGGTCCCTAGCTACTTCTTCAAACCAAAACTGACCTGTCTTTCACACTCCAAGCTGCAGGCATAATGCTGGCTGTGCAGGGCCGTCCTTAGCCATAGGCAGAATAGGCAGCCACCTAGGGCACCACTAGGTTTGGGGGCATTGCTCTGCCGGGAGCCCAGACAGACGAGAAGCAGTGAAGCATGTAAGAGCAGGGCTGTTGGGTCCTAGAGAGATGAATGCAGCACAGTCTGAGGGAGGGGATTGGCTGCTGGGATCTCTGGGAAGGGGTGGGGGAAGGAACTCACCTGCGAGTGTGATTCCTTCCCCCGGCATGAGGTGAGGCAGGCTCGGCGGCTCTGGCAGTATCCTTTGTTGTCCTCCATAACATCCGTTCTTCTCCCTCCTGCCCCACGGAGCACCCCTCTCTCCCCACTCCCCTCCCTGGCTGCCTACTGAGGAATGAAAGTGAAAGTAACTCACTTCCTTGACAGGCAGCCAGGATTGGAATGGTTGCACAGGACTGGACTGGGGATAGCCAGATAGCATGTGCAAAAAATCAGAACAGGGGGTTGGGGTAGGGTGAGCAGATGTCCCACTTTTATAGGGACAGTCACAATTTTGGGGTCTTTTTCTTATATAGGCACCAGGAGCCTATATAAGACAAAGCCCCAAATATTGGGACTAGCCCTATAAAATCAGGATATCTGGATCTGTTCACCATAGCTAGGGAGCGCATCTCTCCCCCAGGCAGAGCTGCACAGGGCAGGATGAGCTGCTGTGGCTCCATGGGTGCCCCGTCCCTGAGATCAGATGCTGTGCTAACTTCACCATGGTCCATTGGGCTGGCGGTGGTGCCCATTGGCATGTGATCGGACCTGAAGGTTTGCTGCTGCTGTTGCCACTCTGCACCCCAAGAGGTGGATTTTGGGGTCCTGCAGTTTTCCACCTATCTCCTCCTCTACTGCAGCTGTTGGACCAGCAGGCTGGGGGTTGAGGCAAGCATGAAAGCAGTGCTGTGTTGCCATTTAGATTGTCATTTAACAAATTTGTTTGCCAAAAATGCTTGCTAACAATCCTGAATTCAATTTCAATTTTTTTTAAAAAAAATCAATATCTTAGCCAAAAACAGAAAATTAAGTTGTTGACAAATATTTGTGAGAAGTTTGGTATGGGGAAGGGAGTGGGCCAGTTTTCATCAGAGAAACAAAAAATGTTGACTGACTTTCCTATAGCCCTGTTACTGCTAAATAGAGCCCTCCAACAACTGTAATATGCTCATCTCCTTACTAGTGTATAGAGCAGGGGTTCCCAAACTTTAACAGCCCATGAATCCCTTTCACTAAATTGTGAAATGTCATGAACCCCCTCCTAAAAATGAATATTTTCAGGGATTTATTTTTAAATTTCCTGAGTGTGATGGATGCCCCAACTGCCTGCCCCGCTCTTCCTGGGGCTCAGGCTGGGGTTCAGGCTGCTGACTCCCCACTGATGGGGGCAGGGCTCAGACTGCCAGCCCCACTCTTCTTGTTACTCAGGCTGCCAGCCCCACACAAAGCACTGTAGTTCAGGCTGCCGGCTTCCTTGCTGACTGCCAGGACTTGGGCTACCAGCCCCAACTGCCCAGCCCCACTCTCCCTGGGGCTTGGGCTACCAGCCCCGCACGGAGCGCTGGGGTTTGGGCTGCCAGCTGCCACACTGACTGCCAGAACTCGGGCTGCCAGCCCAAACTGCCCAGCCCCACTCTCCCTGAGGCTCAGGGGGCCAACCTGCAACCAGGTCCCACCTGCTGTCTCCAATGGCCGGGGTCCTCTGACCGCCATTAGTGAAATTTTACTAGCGAACCCCCTGTAATGTTCTGCAAACCCCCAGGGGTTCGCAAACCCCAGTTTGGGAACCACTGGTATAGAGCAGGGGTCAGCAACCTACGGCACACGTGCCAAAGGTGGCATGCCAGCTAATTTTTGATGCTCTGGGGTTCCGGCTGCTGCCCCATTGCCAGCCGAGGTCCCAGCCGCCGGCCCCACTCAGCACTGGCTGCTGGCCTGGGAACCCCCGAGGAACCCCAGGCTGGCAGCAGGCTAAGCAGGCCTGTAGCTGAGACCCCAGCTGAGCCACTCAACCCACTGTCAGCCTGGGGTTCCATTCACTCAGCTGGCAGCAGGCTGAGCGGGACTAAATTCAACGAAATAGGAAAACAAGAGCAACTAATGACAAAGTGCAAGAACCTAGAGAGCCTCCTGAAGCACAGTGATAGTTTTGATTTAAATGGACTTAAACTGTACGAAGAATTGAGTATCATCAGTGTTACCACATACAAAATCAATGATGGACATTGTACAGTTTATTCATACCAGCAAACTTGTTGATATAGATATATCCGAATGTGTACATTGCCACTCGTATTCTACTGACAATTTCTGTAACAGTAGCATCAGGAGAACAGAGTTTCTCAAAACTAAAGCTCATTAAAAACTATTTCCGCTCTGCAATGAGTCAGGAACACTTGACTGGTCTTGCTGTTCTTGGAATCGAACAAGACATTACTTTGTCTTTGTCATACGATGACATTATTACTGATTTTGCAGCCAAAAAAGCCAGAAAGATTGCTTTTAATTAAAAACAAATCCTTGTTTCAATACATCTTCATATAAATTTCCAATAAAATGATGACAAATTTAAAAAATTATATTATTTGCATCATTCTGTCAAATCAGAATTTTTTCTATAGTGCTACTTCTTTAGTGCTAGTCCATCAGCATTACAGTGTGCTTAGTTAAGTTAAACTGGTTTTAATAACATGCATGTGGCAAGTTTTCCAGTACTGTAAGCTTATGTTTGTGTTGCTCAGAGCAAGTCAGGCACAGGGACACCAGTTTAATAATCTCGCGTAGGGCACCATAAATCCTAAGGACGGCCCTGTGTCTGTGTACTTGTCCGGCTGGGACATCACTCCAAACAGGGAACATTTTTCCCCCCTCTGGACCATTTTTTCACCATTTTTTATCATGATGCAGCAGCCTCATCTTCACCCCACTCCCTGCTTCACTTCTGGGTCCTCTCCTATGCCGGTCATCTTCCTCACTTCTTCGCCCCCTCCATCAGTAATTTTCATTTTATCTGTGTGTGCATGTGACTGTCCATATTTTCTATTTCTTCATCATCAACCCACAATACTGTTTTAACATGACATTTCACTCAAGTAGTTTTTTCTTTGTCTTTTATTTTTATGTTTTTGATATTTTGCACTGGAAATGGCCAGGCTACTGAATATTTCACAGAAAAGCAAAATGTCATAAATGCAAAATAACCTACACCAAGAATGTGGAAAACTTCAAATAACTATAATTTTGTCTTGGGAGGGGGGAGGAATGAGGGGCATTATTGGATAATTCTAGTAAATGCCCTTTTCCATCCAAGTGGACTAGCAAATACTCATACCATCTGTTTTAATATCTAATTTACTGTATGCCATCTATGACTTTCAGTTTTAGCTTCACTTTAGAACCCATCAGTCTATGCACCTGACACACATCCTTTGTGTGTGCTTGATAATCGGAATCTTCATTTTAATGTCTCTTATGGAGAATAGCAACTATCTTCAGCAGTTCTGCTGAACATAGGAATGCTTTTGCATCCCTAGCCATGGCACTGTTATTACCAGGAACACACAATGAATTTGTCTATATCAAATTAAAATCCATTTATTATTTTGTGAGATTAGGAATTTGAAACCCTCTTTCTTTGTTTTTAGCACTTAACTTTGTGACTGTTTTCATGCAAATACTTTAGAAAATATAAACAACCTATCTTCCAAAGGGAGTAGTAGTAAAAGGAAACTAAGTTGTGGATCTGAGACCAATTTCAGGACAGTAGAACTACCCCATAGAAAATTCCACCTATCCAATCAAGACGTTGTCTAGTCCTGCCCCCTGTGCTGAGGCAGGACCAAGTAAACCTAGACCATTCCTCACAGGTGTTTGTCTAACCTTTTTTTAAAAACCTCCAGTGAAGGGGATTTCCCCCTCAGTCTTCTTTTCTCAAGACTAAACATGCCCAGTTTTTTTCACCTTTCCTCATAACTCAGGTTTTCTAAACCTTTTATCGTTTTTGTTGTTCTTCTCTGACTATCTTCAGTTTGTCCACATCTTTCTTACAGTGTGAGAACTGGACACAGTACCCCTGTTGAGGTCTCAGCAGTGCAAAGTAGAGCAGCACAATTCTCTCCTGTGTCTTGCATATGATCTTCCTGTTAACACATCCCAGATTATTAACCTTTTTCACAACTGCATCACATTGCTGACTTATATTCAATTTGTGATCCACTGTAACTCCCAGACTTTTCTGTGGTGGTTAGATGTGCTTGTAATTATTAGAACTGGGAGCACTGGCTGTTGGGAGTCTGAAAGGACAGGAGACAGAAAGGAGAGGGGAGGAGTTGAGGATGCTGAGTGAGAGTTACAGACGGTGCCACTGCAGCTTGGTAGAGGGGTTTCCACTGTAAATAAAGTCCTGATGAAGCTAATTAGCACCTACCTTATAGTAATTTCATCTAGACCACATTGTCCTAGTTTGTTTACAAGAATGTCATGTGGGACTGTATCAAAAACTTGACTAAAATCAAGATGTGTCATGTCTAAAGCTTCCCCCTTTCCTCTAGGCCAGTAACTTTGTCCAAGAAAGAAATTGGGTTGGGTTGGCATGATTTGTTCTTGACAAATCAATGCTAGCTATTCTGTATAACCCTATTATCCTCTAGGTGCTTATAAACTGATTGCTTAATAACTTGTTCCACTATCTTTCCAGTAACTGAAATTAGGCTGACTTGTCTATAATTCCCCAGGTCCTCTAAGTACCTATCTTTAAGAAGAGGAACAATGTTTGCCCTTCTCCAGTCTTCTGGGACGTCACTTGTCTTCCATGAGTTCTCAAACAATAATCATTTACAGTTCTGAGATTGTAAGTACCCCAGGATGAATTTAATCAGCCCCTGCCAACTTGAATATATCTAACTCATCTAAATATTCTTTAACATGATTTCTTTATTTTTGGTTTGCATTCCATCTCCCTTTTTGTTAACATTAATTGTGTTCAGTATCTGGTCAGTCATAATTTAAGTTTTTTGTGAAGAATGACGTAGAGTAAGTATTAAACACCTGTGTTTTTATGATGTCATCTTTTATTAGCTCTCCTTCCCTCCTAAGTAGAGAACTTACCTTTTACTTCATCATTCTCTTGCTCCTAATGTATGCATTAAACCTCTTCTTATTGCTTTTATTTTTCTCGCTGGGCGTAACTCATCTTGTGCCTTAACCTTTCTGATTTTGTCCCTACATGCTTGTGCTGTTCTTTTGCACTCATTCTTAGCCACGTGTCCATTTTCCTACTTTTTGTAGGATTCCTTTTTGAGTTTCAGGTGATTTAAGGACCTGGAGCTATACTGTCCTCTTACTATTCTTCCTATCTTTCCTTCGCATTGGGGTAGTTCTACTATTGCACCTTTAATATTGTTTCTTTTGAGAAACTGCCAGCTCTCCTGAACTCCTTTTCTCCTTAGATTTTTGTCCCATGGGACATTAACAAACTCAAGGGAGTAGTAGGTAAAGTCACCTTTTTTAAGTCCATTGTCCTTCTTCTTTCATTTCTTCCCTTTCTTAGGATCATGATCATGAAATGAGATTTCACTTTCATTCCAATTGACTTCAGCCTTCATTTTCAAAACCCATTCATCCCCGCTGGTCACAATCAAGTCTAAAATAACTGTCCCCTGGTTACCTTCATCACCTTCTTACACAAAATGTTGTCCCCAATATAATCCAAATTTGCAAAACTACTTTTCTAACAGATGTCTGAGTTAAAGTCCTCTATTATTATTGGGGCTTAATGTTTTAAATCACTTGGGTCCTCTTTAATCTTTAACTGTATTGTTCAAACCTATTTTTGGCTTAGTACTCATAAAATATTAGGGTTAGAAGTGACCTCAAGAGATCATCTAGTCCAACCCTCTGCTCAAAGCAGGACCAATCCTCAAATGGCCCTCTTAAGGATTGAGTTCACAACCCTGGGTTTAGCAGGCTAATGCTCAAACCACTGAGCTATCCCTCCCCCCCAAACTCAAACAGTTCCCTGTCACAGCTATACCTCTTGCAAGCCCTAGCCATGTTGGTGTTGGGCAGGAGGCTTATAGTAGACTTTTCTGGAGGTATTTTTGCTGGAATTTTAAAAAGGGTTTTTTAAATCAAAATGGACTATTGAGTGATGCAAATCAGGCTCAGTGGAGGTTCATCCATTTAGCGAATTTCATGGAGAAGTTGTTAGTCATGATCTAGAGCGGCTAGGAGTCCAGGGTTTTCAAAAGTATTCACTATTTTCTCTCCCTTCCCATCCTCAGCCCAATACTGCTGACCTAGGCTTGCCAGGAGTATGACTATCAGGAGGTACAACCCACTCACTACCAGCCTGCTCTACACAGAACACAACCAGGGAGCCAACTCTTAAAATAATAAAAAGAAAACAAACACACAGGAAAATGGCATGTTTTCAGACAGATAAAGGAGGACAGCAATAGCCTTATAGACTTGTTCAGTAATACAAGGGAAAGGACTGAGCCTTGTGGTTTGTCACAAATGAGGGCTTTTAGAGGTGAAGGAACAGTTGCCTATAACAACTGTCTAGGTCTGGTTTGACAGGAAGGACATCAGCCATTTCACTGCATTTCTCATTCACCCTGCACCTTATTGGTGGTGAGACAGAACTAGTTACTACAGACTGAAGGCATCTATAGGGAGAAGTTCTGGCAGGATAAGTATGGAAGTGCTTCCCTTGTCTAAAGGAATGAGGAGGCCACTGAAATTTGACTCCGTGAAATCCATGAATGAACAGTTGGCATTAGAGAACATCATCTGTCATTCACCTACCTTTGTTAGGTCCCTCTGAAATACCTCACAATCCTTTCTAGTCTCACCTAAACCTAAATAAATTGTGTGTCATCTGCAAATTTTGCCACCTTACTAGTTACACCCTTTTTATTTTAAGGGACAGTTTGTTAGCAGAGGATTTGTGCTAAGACATGAAGAATTTGGCATTATGCATGACTAGCAGCTAAGCTCAGTACAGTCTAACCAGTACAACTCCCTCTTGGAGGGAATCTTTTTTATCATTTCTATACCCTTCTTTTACCCAAGGCATTTGGGCTCATATGTGGAGGGGGGATGGGAATTTATGCCCATCAAAGAAGATATCCTTCTTGGATCTTACAGCTTTTAGCAATCCACCTTAGTACCTGAGACAGACATAATAAAATTCCCATCTTTGTGGATAGGAAATGACCACTTTTCTTTACAGCGGATGTGTCTTTGCCTTTCTCTACATCAAGGATCTGCAGGAGAATATTCAGGACAAAGGGAATCAGATCCATGCCTTTTTGTCTGCAAAAACCTCAATTGCATATTTTTGGATTTCACTTGACCCTGCAGAACTTCTGCCTGTCTCTCTATCACTGCAGGCATTTGATCATAGCAAATGAATGATTTTAGATGTCAGATATAACTCCTCATTGACTGCGCCTGGGTTCAGCTTGGGCTGTGCTATCCTCTACTGTGTGTTCAGATTAAATGTTTGGGACATCATGTTTCTGATATTGTTTCCACCAAAGTTACGGCAATTGTCACACATGGCCAGAATTTGATGCTGTTATTCATGCTGTGGTTTCTTTGATTTCAGTAGGCCCATTGATAAAGTAAGCTACTACTCAACATAGGAGTACAGGCCTACAAACACATTCATCATCACAGACTTTCATTCTCTGAGCTCCTGTTAATGAGCAACTACTCACCCACTGACAGTGGGACAACGTAGGTGAGCCACTGTTCATCAAAGTACTGTATCTTTATTTGGCAGTATAACAACTTTGATCAATTGGATTGATTTGGCGAGACTGAAAGTTGAGCAGCCCCAACACTGGGAAGTTTTTTAAAAACAAACTATTTTTGACCAGAAAAATCAAGGTTTCCATTTTCAGCTTTTAATAGTAGGAACGCAATGTAGTTGAGCCCAGGTTATGGATCTTCTCTCAAGCATATTCTTTCAATCCCTCGCCAGATTCTTCGCCCTCTGTGAAAGAAGGGTTGGACTTCTTCCTTTTAATTTCGTTAAATTTTCCTTGAGTTTGGATATTTCAATGGTTAGACGGTAAGAATTATTCCTATAAAAAACAGCAAAATCTCAAGTGTTTTCATTCCCCCTAAAGGCTGGCTAGTGCTGTATACATTGTACTTTTGTTTCTTTTATTAAATGTCTTGTTTTGGTTTTTTCTCCCACTTGCCAGCACAATACCAAAATCTACAAGTTCCCTCCTAAACTACCCTGTGCCAAATTTTCCAGGAAATATTGTGTGGTAATGAGTCCCTTAAGGTATCTATTGTTCCCAAAGCAAACATCTGCATTGAGAACAGCCACATAAGGAGAGATGATTAAGAACTGTGTAGATCTAATGTACTTTACCATCTGTTTGGTTATAACTTATTTAATTACCAAATTTCGTAGCTTCTGCTTGGATTTTTAATTTAATCAAGAACCAGGTGTTTGCTACATCTAGGAATCATTTCCTCTACAAGTGCACAGAAATCATTTCCCCTAGTAATAATCTGAAGCCTGGCCAAATACTACAGGTTGACACTGTATCTTAAATTACCTTGAATGCACTGTAACCCATTGTTCGGTGTCTAACCCTAAACTATACTCCTTTGTTAGGTCTTTAAAACAAACTGCAGATTGTTTTAAAAACCTTTGCCTCGCAGGTAATGAAAGTCGATAGCTGTGACTTCCTGTAAGATACATTGTTAAATATATATTTTAGCATAAATATGTTAATTAAATAAAATGATTTTGGATTTTCTCCCCAAGAGTCTTGTGTTAAAAAAATCTCAAATTCAGGATAGAACAAACTTCATTTCAAAGGTTATTAGTAAAAAAGAAGGCATTGTTTAGCCTTAAAGGAATCATTCTCCCAGGATGACACACACATCTATAAAACATGATGATTTAATTTGGGTTGTAAAAAATCAACTCTATTTTTCCCTGATGCAAAATAAAAGAGATTAGTTATTCTAACTGTATTAGGTAATACAACAATGACCAGATTGTCTCTGGCCATTGTGTGGGTGTACAGGGCAGTGAGGAGACAAAAGACGACTATCCACATGCAATTGGTCTTCATTTTTAATTTGCCACAAACACTTCCTACTATCCCAGAAAGGAGGAACAGAAGCTGAAGACTTCCCTTACAATACATCCACTCTAAAGTTCCATCTTCAGACTCAGAAACCTATTCATTAATCACTGAGTAACTGAACTAGCAAGTAGTCTTAGACAATGAGTGCAGTGCTGGAATAGATTCTAGGATGCTGTACCATACAGTGCTAGAGACTGAGAAGCAGAGAGTTGCTACCTAGGAAATGTCACAGATTTGAGATGGGCCAATCTGACATTAAGCTAAACCCGTTAGCAGTTCTTGGTGTGAAGATGAGAATCAGAATGTGGTCATAATGCAAATTATCTCCCAAGGAAGTTTAACGCTCTCTGTGGTTTTGTTTATTTGTTACTTCAAGGTTCTTTTTTTCCATTTTTTTACTATAAAAGTTATCGAAATGAAGAAACAGCCCTTAAAAAAATCTCCCACAGCATAAAACAGGAGATAATGGAGTTTGTGGTCCAGTTATAACAACTTGAATATGAGCTGGAAGCTAAATTAAATAAGGTCCAACAAGCACAATTAGACTTGTTTTCTTCATGGCTCTTTGCTCACTCAGGGCATTTGCTGTTGTGAAACATGTAAGGCTGCAAACCAATTTTCATATATAAAGCTGAATGTTTTCTTTCTTTTAAATAGTTTCTAACTATAGTTTGATAAATAGTTCTTAAATAACTCATAAACACCGAGAGCTCTGTGTTTTCTAGGCATAGGACTTCTTTTGGGACAATGCAAAGATAGCATTCTGGAAGGCATTGAACCTCCAGAAGACACATTGCCTTGGGAAGCTCCCCAGCTTGTAAGAAGAGCATAGTTACTATTACACCCCTTGAGAAAGAGAGCACTTTCCTGAACTGCTTGTCAGCTTGGCTGGCCCATATGAAGAATGGACAGAGTCATAGTCCCATCTTTCCCTCACCATTCTCCGTCATCTTTTGGAGCTAGTTCTGTTAGCCCTGAGCACTCCTTGTATTTATGTCGGTAGGGAAACTACAGCTGTGCCCAGCACTTGCACAGGAGCTCCCTGCAGTCTCCTCCCCTTACACATCTGTATAAGGGGAAAACATAATTTAACTCAATTTCTTCTTTGACTGAGATTGTTCCCTTTTGCATAACTCCAAAGAAGGGTCAATGTCTAAACTGTACCTCCCCAGAAGTAGTGCTGGGAGGAAATGTGCCTGAGGGACCCCCTTGCATTATTGCCCAGGGTTCAAAATGGACCCATTTTTATTAACCTTTCCATTACCGTGTTCACCAAAAGTTGCAGCCAAATGCTAATGGTGGTAATTTGGTGTGTGTAGACGAGTGGACTCACCCCGACGGCACCTCCTGCTGGTTATCCAGAGAATTAGCTCAATCCAGCATGGAGCACCCTCTGCAGGCTGGTGATCTGCCTTCTAGCTACTCACCTGCATGTCCCTCCCAGGACCCTGGTGCCCCTTTAACTGGGTCTCCCCTTCCCAGGGGAACCCCCACCCCATTATCCCCACTTTGCCTCAGTATTAGCTACTGCACAGTCTCCATCTAGCCCCCGTTCCCTGGGGCAGACTGCAGTATAAGCCACTCATCATCAGCAAATGGGTTTGGACTTGCTACCTTTGTCTTCCCCTGGGCTGCCCCCTGCAATCCCCAGTACCTCTTAGCCTTATGCTAGGCCACAGCCTGGGGCTTTCCAGCCAGGAGCTCCTCAGCCTTTCCCCAGCCCTGCTCCCCTCAGGTACCCTGTGTCTAGCTCCCTGCAGCCAGGCCCTTCTCCATCTACAGGCAGAGGGAGAGTCCTCAGGCTTTTGGCTCACAGCCTCTTATAGGGGCAAGTTGGGCCTGATTGGAGCATGGCCACAGCTGAGCCTATTTTCCCCAATCAACCCAGGCTTCTTGCCCCAGCTCCAGCCCTCCTCCTGGGCTGTTTTAAGCCCTACATGCAAGAGCAGGGGACCACCCTGCTACAGTGTGAAATATTTTGGAGGGGTTTTTCAGGGGCATCTTTCAACAAAAAAAGGTGAAAAATGGTGACCTACTATAAAATATGCATCCAAAAGATATGTTCAGAACTAAGAATAGAAAAACAAGTAAAGCTGATGGAAAGTCTGATACTGAAAATAACAATAATAATAATAATAGGCTGTGCTGCTTTCAATTAAAATTGCTTTCCTAAGGATGAATTCAGACGCTGTGCACTCAAATTCTTAGAAAAGCACTGGAAAGGTTGTTGCAAATGCAAGCTTCCTTTCTTTTTCTGTATCTACTTAATTAATTCAAGTTAAAGTGTCAAATGTGTTTGGTGGTAATGGGTTAGGAAATTATCAACAAGCGCTCTTGAAAAGTTGCAGGCAAACAGCATGTCATAATTTCTCAGCAGTGTTACAGCAAAATGTTCTGCTTCATCAAGACATCTCTTTAAAAGCTGATGTAAAATGTATGGGTTATACAAATGGAGTACCTACATATCACGTTAAATTTTCTTGTAGTAGACCCAAGAGGTTTTAGCATACAACTGCATCCATCTTATGTCCTTTCAGATCTCCCCGGGTTCTGTTCACTCCTGCAGTGATGCCTACCTTCAACCCCCATATGCCCACTTCTCCCATCACTGGCTCAATGCTTTCTTCCTCAGCACCCCTTGTGTATGGACTCCCTGAACTAATTCATAAGACTACCACCCTCTCCTTCAAATCTCTCCTTACCCCTCATTTTTGCTGTGATGCCACCAATAAGTTAATTATCTACTGACTGGAGCGAGAGGTGGTCAGGAATAGTTGATTTATTTATTTTGAAAAATACTTTTAAACAAGTGCAGCCATCAGGTTGTGCCTATATTTAACCTGTGTAAATGTGTGATGATCCTCTTACTATTGTCCTGTTCTCTTTCCACCCCCTTCCTATTGTTACTTGTTTGTTATGTCTTGTATTTTAACAAAGTAAAGAAAACAATAGAAAACCTGCCAAGCCATGAGTCCATGTGGAGACAGCAAAGGAGAAAGGCCAGATGAACTGCAAAGTGGCAAAGAGGATGCAGACTGGCAGATTCCAATGATTTAGACCAAATAAAGCACTGTAGTTCTGGAAACCCATTTATTTGCAATTGCTCTTGAGATCCGGTAACATCCACTAAGAAATCCACTTCCATTAGGGGAAAAAAACAATGTAAAGCTATGAGTAAAGAAAACAAGAAACTGAATGCTCCAACCCCACAAACTCTGACTCATACAAGTAGTCCTCACTCGAGTGAATAGTCTCATTGAAGTCAATGGTCTAGATTCTGGCCAGCCTCTGCATGCATGTTCAAGTAGGGCCAAGGCACAAGAAGCTTCCCACCTCACCCGGCTCCTACCTTTAGTCCCTCTCCACATGTGATGGTTAGAATCCTGTTATGATTCTATCTGCAGCACTGAAGCCTTGCTTTTCAGAATTACTGAGGATTTACTCTTCCCATTGACTTCAATTGACAATTCAGGTGGTCAGTACCATTGAAAATCAGACACTAGCTCTCTGGGCATATATATATATACACTAGGGGTCCTGACCTAATCCTTTGCTAGCCAGCAAAGATGTCTCGGCACTGAGCAGGAAACATAATGGACCATCTCTCAGGGTGACAGAGAGCTACTGTTCTAATAGATGCACCCTGGAAATTTGAGGCATTTTGATTGAGTCAGCCAGTTCTTCCTCGCAATGTGGCCCCTCTACACCTTGCTGTAGTGCACCCTCGGCATTCAGGACAGAATGTTGCCCAGTGGCACTACTGACTTAAGTAAAGATCACACACATTCTGAGAAGTCATTCAATCAGTACAGAGCAGGTGAAAAGCAGGACAGATTGGATATAGGGAAGAATGAAATTTTGGCACGAGGACAATAAGTCGCTAAATCACGGAAATGTACATAGGGCCGGAGTTAGAAGGTAGTAAGCAGGGCAATTGTCCAGGGTCCCATACCACAGATGGCCCCATGAAGCAAAGTTACAGGCACGGGGCTCAGGTGTCAGCCATGGGCAGCAGAGCTCAGGCTTTGGCTTCTGCTCCATCACCTGGAGCTGAAGCCCGAGCCCTGCTACGCGGTGCTGAAGCCGAAGCCTGAGTGGTGCTGAAGTTGAAGCCGAAGAAGTCGCCCATCTGTTGAAGTCATGGAATCCATGACCTCTGTGACCAAATCACATCCTTAGATATAGGTGAAGAAAAAAAGGAAATGCAATAAGGGACATTGCGAGATTGCACTGCCAAAGAAAAGGTGAGCTAGACCTCCATGCCATAGCCCAGAGCTCACTCCAGCTACAAAGGGCATGTCACAATTCCAGCTCACATCAGCCCTACTGCAGCCAGTAACAGAAAAGCCCGAAGGGGAATCAGAAGAACTCACTATAAACTTTTCTTGTTTTTCAGTTGTCAGATGATCCAAGATCCAGAGATGAATCAGAAATGCCACTTCTAAACTGGGTAGGAGCCTTCTGACAGACGGGATCATGTAACAGACATTTTTATTGGACTTTTTTTTTATTGCTCATATCTATAATTTTAAACTTTAATTTGAGCAAGTCTTTGCATTTAAGGCCTGATCCAAAGCCTACTGGAGTCAAATGGAAATCTTTCCACTGGCTTCACTGGGCTTTGAATCAGGACCCTGTGACCTAAAAGAAACCTTTGTCTGGAGGACATTTTCTTGTTTTGCCTTACTAACTGCGGGGACGTTAATTTTGTAACTGAAAAAGGTAAGTTTTGACCAGCTGCAGGGTAGATGACAGTTCTGAATTATGACATGCGTATGTACATTCAGAAGGCAATTTTCGTACAATAATTCTACATTGCATTTTTGTGACCATTATTTTGGTGGGAGGAGAATGATTAGTGTTTAAGAAGCCTGAAATTGAGATCATAATTCAGTAATAAGGTTGGTAAGTGTAGCGTTCCTTCACATACATCCTCACATGTCTATGTCTTATACATGTCAATCACAAGAGCTTTATTTTGCAGTTGTAGTGTTACAATGCACACTGGCCCTCTTGAACTCAGTGAGAGTTAGCCATTGACTTCAATACGGTTAGGTCTTCCCCTTGCTGTATGCTTCCCACCTTATCAGCAGAGCTGGTTATACATCCCTGATACTGTCAGAGGGAAACCGGATTGATAAAAGATGCCTGACCGCATGTGAATATTTTTGCACCTGAGCTTTTTATTTTTGTACAAGTTTCTGGAAACCATTGGGAAGCCAACAGGTTGAGAGAACGAGACCTGAAAAGGAAAATATTATCTGTCAGTAACACTATCTCCTAAATGAAGGATAGAATTAGACCTAGACACTACAGCCCTGCACTAAGTGTCAAATTCCTACAGTCACATAATGAGATCAGAATCTTAGCTTTTATTTTAAAAAAATTATGTTCATGTGAGTGCAAAGAAGAGCTTGAAAACATAAACCAAGTGTAGGTGATCCCTGCATGAATCTGCAGACAGCCTGAAACAGTAGCTCTAACAAGTGTGAACTGCCCCATTCATCCTAACTCCAAAACCTGCTACCACCCCAAGGAGAGGAAGAGTCACTGTTCAGGAATGGGACCATGGTTTGAAGCTGAGCCAATGGAGGGGTTCCATATGAACCATGACTAGGCCCCAGGTTGTCCTAATTCAGTCCTGCTAAAATGTAAATAAAAGAAAGAAAAGATAATACTTATCATACTCTTAAAGCAAAGGTACATTAAGAAAGAAGCGGAATTGAATGACTCATGCTAAATACAAATACCTGTTTCAAGTTCAGAGCATACTCCTGCAACCAGAGCTGCTTAAATAGTGTAGTAAAAACAAATTTAAAAAAAAATTAGATAAAAGCTCAGACTTCATGACTGTGTATTTATGAAAATACTTGCAAATCTTAAAACTTAGCAAATGTTACTTAACCAAAAATCCATATCAGGAGTTCATTATCGTCCTGTTTAAAGAGTCTAGATCATGCAACCAGGAGGCAGAATCAATACTATATGCCTTATGCCACTAATTGCCCAGTAGAATAACAAACTGAAAAAATTTACCCTTTTCCTAAGTCCCATTTTCAAAAGTCACAAACACTTAGAAGCCTAAGTTTCACTAAAAGTCAATGGAACTTAGGATCTTATGTACCTAGGTCACTTTTGACAATGGGATTTAGAATCCTAAGTATCTTAGGTGCTTTGAAAATTTTTTCCTTATCTACTTAGAATCCTAAGTCTTATTTAAAGTCACTTTTTAAAATGGGACTTAAGCCCCTAACTCATTTTGAAGGGCTTTTGAAAATTTGACCCAAAGTGAATATTTTGCAAACAATTGACAATCTAAAAATTATTTGACTAGTGCGAAATAAAAACTACACTTGCAGAAATCATGATCAGCCTGGCCAAGACACAAGTTCACAAATTGTTGGTCAGGTTTATAAAAAGCAAATGCATACAATATTCTTTGCTTCATTTTTTTTTAAAATCCTATAAAACTGGGCACCCAGCCCTGGCCACCTAAAATAACAAATAGGCACTCAGCTATGCTATTTCTAAAATTCTGGCCATTTCTTCTTTACCTAAACGCTATATAAAATGTCAGCCATTCTTCTATACCACAATGTTATATGTGAGAACAACATACATATAGGAGGAGGAAATGAGTTTGAACCACATGAAGTAGTAAAGCATATGGCTCTATACTTTGTTATTCCCAAGTATTTACTGGAGAACAGATATCAGATTTCAAAGTCACTTTTGACCAATCACAGCAGGTGTTGTAAATGAATCAAGTTTTAAAAGGCAGTTTTCAAACCAGGTTTTTGTGATCCCTCACTGCAAAGAATTAATCAATTCAACATGTGAGTGGGCAGATGGTCACTGCTGAGACCGCAAAACTCATACATAAAAATAAGGTTATTTGTTTTTATTTCAAAGAACAAAATGTTGTTGTCTCATTAATGAGTGCAATTCATAATTCTTCCCAAATGGGAAAAAAAATCAGTGTTCTTAGCATGTATTTGTTTTTCTTGGGTGGTAAGCTATGAACAACAAAGCCTATAAATACATTGCAATCCTTCTAAAACCTGCCTTTAAAAGTGTAAAGCTTTAGCCAGTAATCAGTGTGGTCAATAATTAAGTTTTATAATGTCATGGTTGCACTGGAAGTATTCCAGCTAAGCTAGTTGACTAGAATGTCTAATTGCTACAGCAAAACATTATGGCTCTTAACAAATGATTTGTCAGTGTAATGAATTATGCCCATTTATTATAGCTAATTATTAATGCTTGTTTTTTTTGGGGGGTGAGGTTGGTCATTTTGATTACTCATTATAATTTCCTAATTGTTGGCAGTCAAACATTTTTCCATTTCCCAAATAACAGCTAATGGGTTAAAATGTGTCTGAGCAGATCTCCTATGTGCTTTTACATAATTTGAAGTGTGGAGATCAAGCCATATTACCAAAGCAATTACTTGGTGTAGAACATTCAATTCTTTTTCATGCTGCAATAATACATTTAGCTGAGCTCTTTTTTATGTGTCTTTTCTCCTTCATTCCCCACAGGAACTGCTCATCCATGTAGCCTTACAAGGATTTTTCTTCCAGGAAGGAAGAACAGGAAGAAAGTGTGAGTTTGTTTTAGCCAGTGTTAATCACCAGCTGCTCTAGATAAGTAAAGTAGTTTTGGAAATAGACTGAATTCTTCTGCAAGTTTTAAAAAACACAATATTATGTTTAACTCAAGAAAAGTTGCTTGGAGGGGACTTACCCAGCTTCCCCATTGTCTACCCTTGTTGATGCTGAGGACAACTATTATCCCAACAGTATAGGGCTATCAGCATTACACAGCTGCTACTACAGTGACTCCTCCAGGACAGGTAACAGCCTCTGTGATTGCTTGGGAGGCCAGGGGAGATGGATTTGAGCTGGACAGAGCCTTAATTGAGGAGCCAAATCAATAAATTATGAAGATTAAAAGAGACTCAGTGCTGAAGAGAAAGGTTGAGGGAGTTCAAAGGCCAGCTCCAGCACACAATGTGGAGGCTACTTTGTAGGATTTGCTAGAAGTGTCCTTGGAGCAGTAGCTGAGTCCCCAGTAGTGTATTCCCAGGCCTGGTATGGTGAGACACCACTGTGTGGGTTTCTTTCCCCCTTCTTCTCTTTACAGTCTGATTCCTGGTATTCAGACCCCAAGTATGGTCAGGATCAGCCCCTATAGTTCTTGCTCAGCCCTCATTGTGTAGGTTCTTAGCCACAGACAACTGCTCCAGCACTAAGTGAGACTGGGACTTTTAATACTGCGCTGATAGTTGCTCCTCCCATTAATAGTCGCTGTACTTTGCCTCTTCTCTCAGGAAGAACCCTCCCCACTACCACGCACACTCTTTTACTCACTATTTCTTGCTGGGGATGCCTGTGTCAGGAAAATTTATCTGATGGGAAATTGTGCTCCCTCTTTTCCCACCACTGCCACTACCCTCCTCTTCTTGCCAGCCTAAAATTGCACCACTTCGTGGAGGGCTCATACACTGCATGCACTTCATAGTTATTTTAGTAACACTGACTTTTTTAGAAATGTGAGTGAGTGTGTATATTCTGACTCAGGATAACCTCTGTTGTATGAATCAGTGTGTTGCATTGATATTCAGAGCCAAAATAAATCTAGTTTATGAAATTCTCCTTGAGCTGAGCAGGCATTTAAATGGCATGGATTGTATCTCTTGCAACAGGCAGAGGTCAGGAATTAACTGGAAGATGCATTTGTATAGTATTTGATATTTGCTAACTTATGCACATCTAATACTGAGCTGATATTGGATATGGCCTCTGCTTTATAAAACAAGGTACTCATATTAATCTTACACCAATGACAGTACAATGACCGGTTGATTTGTTCAACACCTAACCAGTTTGCTAAGTATAATGTACATCTGAGAAAGTGTTGTGAAAATATCCCAGTTTGAGTATCTTTTGTTGGATTTGCCTACATTCATGTACCGGGAATATTTTAGCAAATAAGTTTTCTGACTGGTATGTTGGCAAATGTTAGGTGAAGGTTGGAGACAAATATTTTATTTATAATTGTTATTTCTTTGCTTTCTATCCAGAGCTCTGAACATCTCTTTGGAGGGATTAGTGTTAAAGGGGCAGCTTGCTGCCGAAGAAATGGTCTCCTTTTATGTTTGACAGCATACAAATGGAGAAAACCAGAACAAAAACAAAATACTCTTGCTGGAAGATTGCAACATAACTACTTTATTTATTAGAAATAAGAATGATAACACAGGAACCCCAAAACAGAGTGAGACAAAGCAGGCTGCTCCCTAAACAGACCACCTCACTCTAGATAGCAGTCAGTATGCAGACAGCCAACTTGGCCCAGACCACACAGATCCCGTAGCCTGCAAGCAGGACCAGGAAAATCTCTGAAATTTAAAGTGATAGGTTATAATTTTAAAACCATTTTTCTATGCACCACATCTCCTCACAGGCCTGTGTAAGGCTACTACAGAAGGCCACTTTTGGACAAGCTGGGGATGGGCTAGAAAGGGACATAGATAATATTTGTATTTAAAAAATGCCTAGGGACCCCAATTGAGATCAGGCCCCTGTAGTATAGTCCGTACAAATAGACTAAAATAATGCAAAGAGAAAAGACAAAGGATTTAGGGGATATAATTCAAGGGTAGAGTGAGCAGAATGATGGTCTATAGATAATATAATGTCAAAGGTCCTTGTTCAGAGAGATCCAGTGAGTCCTGGTGACCCAGGCAATTGTCATTAAGGGACTGAGACAGTAAATGTATTTCGCCTACCTAAGCATCACTTACATACAGTCTGAATATTCACCCTTCATGAATAGACCATCTTTTTATTCTGTATTTATACAGTGCTTATCACAATGTGGTCCTTGTCCATTGCTACAAGTTATGTATAATATACCTGGCTTCACAGCCAATCTTACTGGGCGCTAAGTTTGTGAACAGAGGTCACCGTACCTCCTTAGAGATCTTTCAAAATAGAAAATATGCACTAAAATTTTCAAGCATGGGTGTCTAGAGTCAGGTGCATAAATCCAAGTTTAGGCACCCAAGTTTGATAATATTGGCCTTGATTAACCTTAAATTAAAAAAAACCCAATCACTGCAGAAGGAGTTTAAAAATTAATAAAAAACAGAATGCTATACTCTAGAAAATTATACAATGAAAAATGTAAATTAAATGCACTTAGGACTGAAAACTCAAAGGTAGATGAAAAAAAAATCACAGTATTATAAAAAAAAAGGAGGAAGGAAAAACAAATGCTTTGCATGCCAGATCAAGGAACAGATGCAAAGATCACACTTTAGCTCAATTAATTAAAGACACGGCTTTGCAATATAATACACACTATGAAAAGTTATTTGTCAGACAATGTAGGTAATATAGAAAATATTACAAATATTACTAATTTACAAAAAAAACTTGGCAATCCTACAAAGGAACATCTAGATAATCCCACATGGTCCCATAGTTATACTGTACAATTTAGGGAAAAAATATGGAACCATATTTGACAGATGTTTTTAATTCTGTCTAAGGCCTCAATTCACCAGAGCATTTACATAGATCTTCAACTTTAAGCACAGGAGTAAATCCATCCCTATTTAGCAAAGAACTTAAGCACATGCTTAAAATTAAGCTCAGGCCCAGTGTTTTGCTGTATAGTGATGGACTTTTATATTGAAGCTAAACATTTACATAAAGATAAACATGTGCATAAGTGCTTTGCAGAAATGAGGCACAAGACGTTATTGTCATAACCAGATAGCTAAGGGTTAATGTCTCTTTCACCTGGAAAGGAGTAACCTGAAACACCTGACCAGAGGACCAATCAGGAAACAAGACTTTTTCAAATCTGGGTGGAGGGAAGTTTGTGTGTGAGTCCTTTGTTCTTGTCTTCTGCCTGTACTCTCTCGGCTATGAGAGTATTTTTCTGCCTCCTGCTTTTCTAATCTTCTGTTTCCAAGTTGTAAGTACAAAGATAGGAAGACCATAGGTCTGGTTTTTTGTATTTACATGTGTGTAGTTGCTGGAATGTGTTAAATTGTATTCTTTGTGGATAAGGCTGTTTATTCATATTTCTTTTAAGCAATTGACCCTGTATTTGTCACCTTAATACAGAGAGACCATTTTTATGTATTTTTTCTTTCTTTTTACATAAAGCTTTCTTTTTAAGACCTGTTGGAGTTTTTCTTTAGTGGGGAACTCCAGGGAATTGAGTCTGTAGCTCACCAGGGAATTGGTGGGAGGAAGAAGTCAGGGGGAAATCTGTGTGTTAGATTTACTAGCCTAACTTTGCATTCCCTCTGGGTGAAGGAGGGGGGTGGGGGAGAGCTTGGCTCTCTCTCTTGGTACCTATTTCCGGTGGAATCCCTCTGTTTAGATTCACGGAGCTTGCTTCTGTGTATCTCTCCAGGAACCCAGGGAGGGAACACCTGGAGGGGGGAAGGGAAATGGTTTATTCCCCTTTGTTGTGAGACTCAAGGAATTTGGGTCTTGGGGTCCCCAGGGAAGGTTTTTGGGGGAACCAGAGTGCCTCAAAACACTCTAATTTTTTGGATGGTGGCAGCTTTACCAGGTCCAAGCTGGTAACTAAGCTTGGAGGATTTCATGCTAACACCCATATTTTGGACGCTAAGGTCCAAATCTGGGAATATGTTATGACATGGTGTGCAGCGTTGTGGGAAAGATAGAATCCAGAAGCCAGTAGAAATATTATTTTCTTTTTCTCTGCTAGGGCTTTTAAGCAGAGAGAAACAGTTTGATTTTAAAAGGAACCAAAGAGAATTTTTTTTTCTCTGCTCTCTCTTCCAGTTTCTGGCTTGCATGTTAAGCAAGGAACCATTAAGAAACTATTACGGGTCTTTTGTCACACAATAGCACTCCCAATGAGAGTCAGTATCCAGCAATACACATGCAAATAAAGTGGTTTTTCTGGTTTACTTTACATTTAAAAGATTAGCTAGAGGAAGAAAGGGAAAAAGGCATTGTTGCTAGGCAGACCCCAGGAGGCAACAGAGAAGCTGCAGTTCAGACAATAAACACCAGAGGGCGCCTCAGCACAAGAAAGCAAAAGGCCTTTACCCAACTTAAGGCAACGCTCATGTCTGACCCTGTGCTCAGGGCCCCGGACTTTGACAAGCCATTCCTAGTAACCACAGATGCATCTCAGCGTGGTATAGGAGCAGTTCTCATGCAGGAAGCAATGAATCACAACTTCCATCCTGTCGTGTTTCTCAGCAAGAAACTGTCTGAGAGGGAAAGTCACTGGTCAGTCAGTGAAAAGCAATGCTATGCCATTGTGTACGCCCTGGAAAAGCTATGCTCATATGTTTGGGGACGGCGGTTCCAGCTACAAACTGACCATGCTGCGCTAAAGTGGCTTCATACTGCCAAGGGGAACAACAAGAAACTTCTTCGTTGGAAATTCAGCAGATCTCAGGAGCTTCTAACAAAGTAGCTGATGTACTCTCCCGTGAGAGTTTCCCAGAATCCAGTAGTTAAAAAGTGTTCTTAAAATGTAAAAGTCTGTTAGTTATATACTTAGTGGTATATGTAAAGGTGCATGTGTTGTATTAATCTGTTTATTTTAAAGTTCTAGAAGGAAATCGCCTCCAGTGAGGTTCCCCACTGTCTGCAATTTGGGGGGCGTGTCATAAACAGATAGCTAAGGGTTAATGTCTCTTTCACCTGGAAAGGAGTAACCTGAAACACCTGACCAGAGGACCAATCAGGAAACAAGACTTTTTCAAATCTGGGTGGAGGGAAGTTTGTGTGTGAGTCCTTTGTTCTTGTCTTCTGCCTGTACTCTCTCGGCTATGAGAGTATTTTTCTGCCTCCTGCTTTTCTAATCTTCTGTTTCCAAGTTGTAAGTACAAAGATAGGAAGACCATAGGTCTGTTTTTTTGTATTTACATGTGTGTAGTTGCTGGAATGTGTTAAATTGTATTCTTTGTGGATAAGGCTGTTTATTCATATTTCTTTTAAGCAATTGACCCTGTATTTGTCACCTTAATACAGAGAGACCATTTTTATGTATTTTTTCTTTCTTTTTACATAAAGCTTTCTTTTTAAGACCTGTTGGAGTTTTTCTTTAGTGGGGAACTCCAGGGAATTGAGTCTGTAGCTCACCAGGGAATTGGTGGGAGGAAGAAGTCAGGGGGAAATCTGTGTGTTAGATTTACTAGCCTAACTTTGCATTCCCTCTGGGTGAAGGAGGGGGGTGGGGGAGAGCTTGGCTCTCTCTCTTGGTACCTATTTCCGGTGGAATCCCTCTGTTTAGATTCACGGAGCTTGCTTCTGTGTATCTCTCCAGGAACCCAGGGAGGGAACACCTGGAGGGGGGAAGGGAAATGGTTTATTCCCCTTTGTTGTGAGACTCAAGGAATTTGGGTCTTGGGGTCCCCAGGGAAGGTTTTTGGGGGGACCAGAGTGCCCCAAAACACTCTAATTTTTTGGGTGGTGGCAGCTTTACCAGGTCCAAGCTGGTAACTAAGCTTGGAGGATTTCATGCTAACACCCATATTTTGGACGCTAAGGTCCAAATCTGGGAATATGTTATGACAGTTATGACCTCCTATGGTGTTAGCATCTATTTCATTAGAACATGCAGATGGAAAAGACAAAGATCATATTTAGAGACCTATTTGTTCTTCATGACATGATCCACCATAACTTCAAACACATAAGTAGTTGCACTGATTTCAATAAAACTACTCATATACTTTCTAAGCAACCAGGATGAAAATACTTTAGGAAATAGTAAGTGAGGATTAAAGAGGCTTTATATGTAATGAAAAGTAGATATGATACTGACAACAAAAGAGCCCTGAATGTTCTCCATTCAACCTGAAAAAGAAAACCTCATTAGTAGCCCAATCCTGATATGCAAAGAAGGCCTTTGATTGGGTGGAGTGGAAAGATTTATTTCCTACTTGGAAAATATGTAGCCTAGTGTCTAGTATCTTGACTGGAGAAAAGGTATGTGTAAACACCCAAGATTTTATATATTTTGAGTGGATTTGCTTCAGAGGGATTTCCCTCCCTCTCCTATCTAGAGCCAGGGCTGTTCCCTCTCACCTTCATTATTTGCCATCTCAGTTGTACTTTTTACTTAAATAAGTAGAGAGGATGAAAAACTGCAGGACTGAAAACAATGTCAGAGGACATAAAATAACTAAATATGCAGGTTACATATTTATATTTCCAAAAAATCCTATTATTTCCCTCTCACAATGAATTAATTTACACAGTTTGTTTGGATAACTCTGGATTTTAAATGAACGATGGCAAGATTAAAGTATTGGGAATTTCTATTCCACAGCCTCTTAAAAATTAAATGAAAAGCACAATTCTAAGTAAATAGGCAAACTTTTTTGTAAAGCTCCTTGGTGTGTAATATAGATTTCAATTAAACCTTATATCCTTTTTGCATAATATTGTGGGATGCAAGAATTACTAGAAGCCTCTGAATATAAAAAAATGCCTAAAATTAACATTTTGAAAATATTCTTGCAAACCTGAATTCTTTTAAAAATATTTCCTATGGTGGTGCCTGAGTCAACCTTCTCAAAATTACTACAATTTCCTACAAGACTGGACTAGTGAATTATTAATATCTAACCAACTTGTAGTAAGAGGAGGCCCTGAGATATAAACCTTGGTATCAGAGGCCCAGTATGAGGCCTAAGGCCTGAACTAAAGTAATGGTCAAGACTTTGCTAACATAAAGCGAAGTTAAGCTGTGAGCCAGATGCAGGCCCTGCTCACAGAAGCTGGCAACGAAAGGGCTGATGCTGAGTCCATTGTCAGGGAGCACATATGTACTAGTCAGCAGCATCTTGGACTTCTATGTCAGGGAAAACTGAAGACTCTGTTTCTCTTTGACAATAATCCTGGCCAACGTGCCTTCATACCTTACTAAAGTCTGTGGTCATTGGGGGTTCTCTTGGGGTCTGCTGTGTCAGCTATCTGTGCAGAGCTGGGACAGCACATGGAGGGAACATATGCACGCAGCCGCTTGATATCAACATTGAACAGAGTAGAGCACCACACCGATAGCATCTGACGATACTGGTGTCCCCGACGTCTGTTCTCTGCTCTGTTCAATGTTAATATCAATTAGCTGCATGTGTGTGTTCCCTCCGTGTGCTGTCCCAGATCTGCGCAGATAGCTGACACAACAGACCCCAAGAGAACCCCCAATGACCACAGACTCTAGCAGGACCGGCTCTACAGTTTTCGCCACCCCAAGCAGCGCACCGAATTGCCGCCGCGGAAGGTGGAAACGCGTCTGCTGCCCTAAGGGCACACGGACAGCCCCTGCCATCCGCGGCGATAATTAGGAGCACTGCTGGGGGCAAAACAACAGGGACTGCCGCCCTTTGAAGATTGCTGCCCCAAGCACCAGCTTGGAATGCTAGTGCCTGGAGCCGGCCCTGGACTCTAATAAGGTATGAAGGCACATTGCCCAGGTTTATTGTCAAAGAGAAACAGAGTCTCCAGCTTTCCCTGGCATAGAAGTCCAAGGTACTGCTAAGGTGCTGCTAGCTAGTACATATGTGCTCCCTGACAATGGACTCAGCTCAGTCAGTGGCAGGACTTTCCACTGCCCCCTAGGCTGGACAAAGACATCCACTCAGAGGTGCTTTCTTATACAGAGGTACAAACAAGTTACACATCACTCCTGACATATTGAGGTGCAACCCCTCTACGTAGCAAGGTATAACCCCTCTACATAGTAAGGTGCCACCTCTCACCTTGTACGTGTTGGTTCGAACAAAACAACTCTATCCATCATATTACCCTCTTGGCCCTGTCATTGGGATGGGTCAGCTTGTTCCTTGTTATCTGTGGGGAGTGTACAAGTATGCGAATGTTCTGATATCTGGTGTCCAGTATCTTTTAGGTATGTCTCTTTTTGCAGTATCAGCCCTTTCCTTGCCAGCTTCTGTGAGCAGGGCCTGCCTCTGGCTCACAGCTTAACTTTATGTTATGTTAGCAGAGTCTTGACCATTACTTTAGTTCAGGCCTTAGGCCTCATAATGGGCCTCTGATACCAAGGTTTATATCTCAAGGCCTCCTCTTACTACACAACCATATGAGAAAGTGACAATCTTTTTAATTTCTCTGTCCAAAATAAATGTTAGTCTAATATCTACAACTCTACAAACAAAATTTGGTTTGCACTTCATAGTTTATCAGTTCCAGCTTCTCTAAAATTTATCTAATTCTAATCTGTTACTATAGATGTGGTGAAATTAGTGATTCTATAGGTAGTATCTGAACTACCCCATAATAAATTATTTCTGAATTCAAATATTCATCAGTGTTCTATAGTTTTCAGTGCACGAATCAACTTCATGTCAAGAGTCACTGCATTAGGCTCTCAAGGAATGTTTTCCAAACATTATTATTTCCTTCATTATCACTTACTGCTGGCAAAGAGAGAGGACATTGATTCAGCAGGATCTTGATCAACAAATCATTTGTAAAATCCAGGAACATTCTAATTGTAGAAATAACTTAAAAGCATCTAAAGGGACACCCATGCCACTGTGTTGCTATATGGAACCCCTTTGCTAACTATTGGAAGCATGCATATGATTTAGAGTTAAATTGGGGCATTTAGCCATTGCCTCAAATAGGAAAGGATGCAGAACTGGAGTAAGAGAGGGTGCAGAATCTTGGGAAGGCTTTGTATCTCACCACTGGGCGGGACAATTTCTCCCCAAGTACTTCAGTGAGACAGTGGTCTGCACCATCCTTCAGTATTGTGCAGTTTGTTCCCGCTGGTGTATCTGGCCCACTCTTCCATAGCCCTACCTCCTTATCACTCTTTGGGACACTGTGCATTCCTGGGATGGACTAAGGGAGTTCTCCCTGCTCTTACGTAAGTGTAGGAACTGCACGTGTGACAGGCCCTTTATGCAAGGCTTTAATGGAGAGCCTCTCATAACATTTTATGGGATGTCATGATCTATCACAGCCAATATGTCTCCCTCCCCAATAAACCTTTCTAACTTAGAATGCTGCAGTATTTAAGAGAGGTATTTCTCACTAAGGTCGTTTAAAAAAAAAAAAGCTAAGTATTTGAAAGATAGAAAATGATGGGTTAAGGTAATTTAAATAAGAGAGAGTGATGGACACAGAACCTATACATATCTAAATTATTTGTGCTCAATAATTACAAAACTGAGGTATGATTTGTCTTAAAGAGATGTTTTCGCAGACC